>NC_141534.1:88227500-88527500 GCF_021556685.1 Rattus norvegicus
GGAAGGAAGGAAGGAAGGAAGGAAGGAAGGAAGGAAGGAAGGAGGGAGGGAGGGAGGGAGGGAGGGAGGGAGGGAGGGAGGGAGGGAGGGAAAAAATTAGAAGAGATGGGTTATCCATTAAGAGCACATGCTGCTCTTGCAGGGAACTGGAATTGTGGCAGCCCACAACTGTCCAGCACTCCAATGGCAGAATCCGACACCTGATCTTTGCAGGCTCCTGTAGCCACTTGGTGCACATATATACACTCAACAGACACATATATACATAAAACAGATCAATATTCTTGTTAGAAGCAGAAATAAGAATTAGAAGTAAATTTGGACGCAGGTATGGTGGCGTGCATCTGTATAATCTCAGTACTGGGAAGACTGAGGTAGAAAAATCAGAAGTTCAAGACAAGCCTGGGTTACTGAGAGCGAACGGGTGAATGGTCGGGTGGGTGGGTGAATGACGAATAGAATGATTTATAGACCAAAGGATGGAGCATAGATGATGAACAAAAAGACGGGCAGATGGGTTAGGCGTGTAGCTCATTGGTAGCATGTTCACTCAGCACATATGAACCCCTGGGTTCCATCCCCAGCTCTATATAGACTGAGCACAATCTGTAACCCCTGAATCTGTGTGGTGGAGGCAGGACGGGCAGGAGTTCAGAGTTATCCTCAGCGGGGTAGGGAGTTCAAGACCAGGCTGGGCAAACAGATAAATGGGAAATGCATGGGTAGATGATGAATAGCTAGAGAGGAGTGGTGGAGAAACAATGGGTGGATACATAAAGATAGCTATATTGACAGATAGAAGAACAGATGAGGGGCTGCAGAGATGGCTCAGCGGTTAAGAGCACTGACTTCTCTTGACAAGGTCTTGAGTTCAATTCCCAGCAACCACATGGTGGCTCACAACCGTCTGTAATGGGAGCTGATGCCCTCTTCTGGCGTGTCTGAAGACAGTGACAGTGTACTCACATATATACAATAAATAAATAATATCTTTAAAAAAGAAAGAAAAACAGATGCAAATGTAGATATTTAAATAAACTGATGTATAGATAGAAACATAGAAACATAAATAATACAAAGATTCATAAATATATACGTGGGTAAACAGACACATACGCAATAGACTACATCTGGGGACTCTTGGGGAGGAAACACAAGAGTTTACGGTAACTAACACACGCTGTAATGCCACCAATGAGGAGGCTTCCAGACCAGCCTGGGCTGTGCATTACAATGAAGGCCAGCCTGAGCTACATAGCAAAACCCTGTCTCAGTAACGATAAATAACAACAAAAGAAGCCCTTAGACTAGTCTCACACTTTTCTACAGTTTAAAAATATCTCAAGCTGGACAGTTGTGGCGCACGCCTTTGATCCCAGCACAGGAGGCAGGGATCTCTGAGTTTGAGGTCAGCCTGAACTATAGAGTGAGTTCCAGGACAGCCAGGAAAACTCTGTCTGGAAAAAAAAAAAACAAAAAAGAAAGAAAGAAACAAAGAATGAAAGAAACAGAAAAAAAGCCAGGTCCCGGATGCTCAGTTCTGTATATTTTTACTTGTTACTCTGGGCAACCCCCAAGATCCCATGCTCAGGTCACTTGAGGGTTAATTATGGGCTCTACAGGAAGCCTCACAGCCTGTCCCAGGTATTCTCAAGGCCCCAGACACGGTAAAATGCTTCTACTGGCTTCTACAGCTCTCACCAGCCTTACTGCAATGACTCGGACTTCTCTAACCCCATCTCTCAGCCTTGCCACTGATCTTCTCCTGCGAACCTCTCTAACGGGATCTCTCATCCTTGCCGGCTGACCTTCTCCTTTCTTCCTTCCTGGCATGATCTCACCCTGTCTTTTCCATGACTTCATGAGGCAGAGAAAAAGATGCTGATCATAAACTCTGTGGTTTCCTGGAGCTTCCAGATACAAACATCTCAGGAAACTTTGACCTTTACAAAGTTCCTGTAGTGAGGGGAGATTGACTGAGTATAATGCATACCTATGATCTCAACACTTGAGAACCTCAGGCAAGAGGAGCTTGAGTTTGGGACCAGCCTGGGCTACCAGAAGGGGGAGGGGGAGGGAGAGGAGGAAGAGGAGGAGGAAGAGGAGGAGGAGGACGAGGAGGAGGACAAGGACGAGGACGAGGACGAGGATGAGGAGGACGAGATGATAATGATATTTGAAACTGGCCAGTGTGCAACAAAAGGGAGTGAGTAAGTTAGTAATGGCCTCTAGACAACAAAGCACTATGCAAATTTTTAAAAGAATAAGGTACTTGTTAATGAACTGATACAGAAAGATCTCTGATATCTAGGGAAATTTTGTCAAAAATGGGAAATAACAGTGGGCAATGCTCACTGCATATTACCTATGGAAGGAAAAATGCACACATGTGTGTGAATGTGTGTGTGTGTGTGTGTGTGTGTTCATTCACATGTATACATAGAGACTAGCCTCACATACGTACAGTAACAGTTGCCTCTGAGGAAGGGACTGGGACTCAGGAATTAAGAAAGCTTTCTCCTGTTTATGTGGTTCTTGGGTATGGGATATAATATATGTAACATATTATATGTATATATAATGTGAACTACCATAGAAGATGTGTTGTCCCTCCATATACACAGTGTCCATGTCTGTGGGCTCGACTAATTACAAGATCAAAAATTTTTTTAAGAAGGAGAAAAACAGGGGTTGGGGATTTAGCTCAGTAGTAGAGCGCTTGCCTAGCAAGCCGAAGGCCCTGGGTTCGGTCCCCAGCTCCGAAAAAAAGAAAAAAGAAAAAAAAAGGAGAAAAACAATTGGAAAAAAGAATAAGAAAGAGGTGGAGAAATGGTTCAGCAATGAAGAGCATTGGCTGCTTTTGCAGAGGACCTGAGTTCATTTCCCAGCACCCATAGGAATCTCACAATTGCCTGTAACTCCAGCTCCAGGGAATCTGACACCTTCTTTTGCCCTCTAAAGGCATCCTCCCATGTGTGACGGGCAGATACACAAGCATACACATAATTAAAAATGAATCTTATAAAACAAATAAATAAATAAATGATATAAAAATAGTTGCTTAAAGACATTATACAATATATAATATGAACTGAGATATAGATAGATAGATAGATAGATAGATGATAGATAGATAGATGATAGATAGATAGATAGATAGATAGATAGATAGATAGATAGATAGATAGATAGATAAAACAGAGGTCAGAGGTAGAACAGGAGGACAGGAGTCAAAGCCATCCTTGGCTACATAGTGAGTTCTAGGTTCATCCCTGGCTACATAAGAACCTATTTCAAAATAACAATAAGTTAGCCTGCTCCTTAAGTTTACATGCTTTTTTGTTTTCTTTTGAGACAGTGCCTCATGTAGCCCAGACTGGCCTTGAACTCCTGATCCTCCTGCCTCTTTCTCCTGAGCCACTTGTGAGGAGCTCTCAACTGCTTCATTTAACACATATGGCAGCCCATTGACACACTGATAGTTCGCTATGTAGTAAATCAAAGTGCTTAGAAAGAGGACAAGCATGCAGTAAGCACTCAGTAAATACCTATTCACAATATTTTAAAAAGTATTCATTCAAAGCTAGGCAGTGGTGGCACATGCCTTTAATCCCAGCACTCAGGAGGCAGAGGCAGGAGGATCTCTGTGAGTTTAAAGCCAGCCTGGTCTACAGAGCAAGTTCCAGGGCAGCCAAGGCTACACAGAGAAACCCTGTCTCAAAAAAAACCCCAAAAAATTATTCATTCAAACGAGAAATTATGTATAAGAGCTATCCATGGTGGTACATGCCTATGTTCCCAACACAAAGAAGGCTGGGAAGGATAGTCATGTGATTAAGACCATTGGGCTACATAGTGACATCTTGTCTTAAAAGATAAAGGATTGAAATGTTGTAGGACTCCTGCCTAGAATCCCCCAGTGAGGGGCTTTGGGTATGGCTCAATGGTAGAGACCCTGCCTAGAATCCCCCAGTGAGGGGCTGGGGGCATAGCTTGACCATAGAGCACTGACCTAAGAATTCAGTCACCCCAGTCCAAATCAGGGACTCTGCAGTTCGGTGGTCAATAAAGTGACTTCGTCTTCAGGAACATTGTGTAGTCAGTCGTAGTCTACCCTGTTCTGGAAACCCCAGTTGCTCAGGGCAGATGCTGAGGATTGGATGGGACCAAAGAAGGATGAAGAAAGCTTGCACCCTCCCTGTTCATCAAGTTTTCCATTTCCTCTTTTGTGTGAATGAAGCAAGACTATATCTTCTGTTACAGTGGTGCCGAATTACAGCTGGCCTAGCACCATGCCTTGACCTCAGGGTATGAAAAGGGGACCTGCCTAGAGGACACGGACAATGGGCTTTCTGGCTCTGCCGTTAACCGCCAAAGGACCCCAGGTCATCAGTGCTCCTGCCTGGGCTTCAGTTTCCCCTCTAACTTTTCTGATAATGACCGTTCTTCCAAACTGGCTGTCAAGACTCCCAGTGCTGACCTTCCTTAGATTTCTTTACTTGGCTTCTTCTTCTTCTTCTTCTTCTTCTTCTTCTTCTTCTTCTTCTTCTTCTTCTTCTTCTTCTTCTTCTTCTTCTTCTTCTTCTTCTTCTTCTTCTTCTTTTTTTCTGGAAGCAGGATCTCACTCTGTCACCATGTAAACCAGGCTGGCCTCGAACTCACAGAGATCCATCCTGATTGTGCTTCCCAAGTGCTAGCATTAAGGGCGTGCACCACAGCACCCAGCCTCTGCTTGGCAGTTTTAGAACAGTGTAGGAGACAGAACCCTGGACCACACTTAGGCTAGGCAGTGCTCTAAATCCCAACCAGTTTCTGCACTTGTTTCATTCTTCCTTCCTTTATTCATATTGTTTGGGTTTTTGTTTTTTGTTTTGTTTTTTTTGTTTTGTTTTGTTTTTGAGACAAAGTCTCAACAAAGTTGCCTGTGCTTCCCACAAGTCCTCAAGCCTCTGCTGGAGGCTGGGAGAGCAGGATGGAGACAACACCAGGGCTAATTTGCAAAATTATTTTTTGTTCTTGTTTTTCTGAGGTAGGGTCTCATGTAGCCCAGGTTAACCTCAGAATTACTCTATAAGATTGAACTTCCACCTCTTCTTCTGCCTCCTAAGTACATGTGCCACCCCACCCAGTCTTATGGGGTGCTGGTCATTGGACCCATGGCTTGCAGTACTCCCACAGAGCACTCTCACATCGGATCTCTACCTCCTGCCCATTTGTCTCTCAACACAGCATCCCACAGTGTAGCTCACGCTAGCCTGAATTAAAGTCACTACGTAACCCAGGCTGGCCCTGAACTTGGCCTCTTGAGGGCTCATATTACAGGTGTAAATGAACATGCCCAACTTCTAGAACTTTTCAGTTAGGAGAGCTGACTCCAGGGTTTCCTGTCCTTAAGAACCTTGTCGAGCCTACATTCTGGTGAGGCTGCTGTGGTACCCATCCATAACTCCTCTTAGTCCCTTGCCACATCCCATCCTCAGAGTGTGACCTAAGGACGCAGGCAAGAAAGGGTAGATGAAAGGAGCTCGGGGTAGGAACAGAGCAAAGAAAGTCAGAGAGGGAGAATGAGCAGAGAGAGGAACCCACTCACCATGTCCTGGCTTCTCCTGGGCTCTGTGGTGACCAACGATGCCTGAAGGCCCCTCCTGTCACTCGGGCTGCACTTCTTAAAGCCTCAAGAAGGGATGCAGGCAACTGAGAGGAAATGACTGTCTTGTTTCTCGGAGGTGCTCATTGGTGCACACTGCTGACCATCCCAGCTAGGGCTCCCTCCACCGGTGCTTACTCAGAACACCCTCCGCACCACCCAGAACCAACTAACCAGAGGAGAGACATCAGCTTGGAAAATAAAGGAAGTCTCTGGCCCCAGAGGGGGAAAAGGCAATTTCCAGGGCCTCTTCACCTTGGGGACACAGCTGCCTTCATGACCTCGGTTCCTCATCTGTGGGGGACTCTACCTCTTCTGAAGGAAGTCTTGGGGTTTCTGGGGTTTCTAGACAGCAGGAATAATGACCACAGCTCCCCTGCCTGGTGGCTTTTACAGCCAGAAAGCACACAGAGGGCTGAAGAGACGACAGAGGTCTTGGAGTTTTCTCCTATGGGGGGCAGGGAGATGTGGTAACTCAATCCTAGCATTGGAGACTGGGGCAGGAGGGTCATCCTAGGCTGCAGAATGAGACCTGTCTCAAATAATAAAGCAAAGCATGCTGGGATCGTGGTTTGGTTGGTTAAATGCTTGCCTAGCATGCACAAAGCCCTGGATGCCGTTCCCGGCACCACATAAAATCTGATGGAGTGCTGCATCTGATCCCAGCACCCAGAAGGCTGAGGCAGGAGAATGAGAAGTTCAAGCTCATCCTCCTGACTGCACAGTGAGTTCCGATCCAGAGTAGGCTTCATGAGACTCTTTGTAGCAGCAGTTTACAACCTTATAACACCACGACCCTTTAATACAGTTCCACCCATTGGGTGACTCCCAGCCATAAAATCATTTTGTGGGGCTGGAGAGACGGCTCAGCGGTTAAGAGCACTGACTGCTCTTCCAGAGGTCCTGAGTTCAATTCCCAGCAACCACATGGTGGCTCACAGCCATCTGTAATGGGATCTGATGCCCCCTTCTGGTGTGTCTGAAGAGGGCAACAGTGCACCCATATACATAAAATAAATAAATAAATCTTACTTTAAAAAATCATTTTGTTGTTACCTCATAACTGTAACTTTGCTACGGTTATGAATTTTAATGTAAATGTCAGATATGCAAAATACATGATATGTGATATCCTCTCCCCCAAGCGTCAAGACCCACAGGTTGAGAACCTATGCTTTTTTTTTTTTAACGATTTATTTATTTATTTTATGTACAGCATTCTGCCTGCATATGTGACTGCAGGCCAGAAGAGGGCACCAGATCTCATTACAGATGGTTGTGAGCCACCATGTGGTTGCTGGGAATTGAACTCAGGACCTCTGGAAGAGCAGTCAGTGCTCTTAACCACTGAGCCATCTCTCCAGCCCGAACCTATGCTTTTTAAGTAAGAAATTTGACTTAGGTCAAGCATAATTATGTATGCCTGTAATCCTGTTACTTGGACTACAGCAGGAGGATCAAAAATTCCAGGCCACCTGTATAGGAACGACCAATTTTAAAAAAGAAAAAAATCAAAAGATCACGTGTGTGGTACACACCGCTAAACCCAACACTCTGTACGTCTGAGGTCAATAAGGGCTACATAATGAAAGCCTATGGGGGGGGGGGAGAAAAGAGAAGAAATGTCATATTCTGTCTTTTTTTTTTTTTTTTTTTTTTTTTGGTTCTTTTTTTCGGAGCTGGGGACTGAACCCAGGGCCTTGCGCTTCCTAGGCAAGCGCTCTACCACTGAGCTAAATCCCCAGCCCCATTTTTTTTTTCTGAAGAGGGAAGAGTTTATTGCAGGTTGGGGATACCTGGAGAAGGCAAAATCTAACAGTGAGAGTGAACTGCGGGGTCCACCCGTTTCGAAGACAAGCAAGTAAAACAAATACAGCTATATGTACAATTATTAAAAAGAGTGGGGTGGTGGAAAACAGGAAAAACTGCCAGCAGCCTTCCAGAAGGTTGGTCACAGGACATTCAAGGAGCACCATGCGCCCCAGTCCCCGCTGGGTCTCAGCAGACCTGCAACAAATGGCTTTCTGCCTGCTCATGACAAAGAGCAGAGGTGAGAGGAGACCCTGGTGATGACACAGCAGAGCTGACCCTGCTCTGCCAAGAACTGCTGCACATTCCACAGCCCACAGGCCAACTCCATTAGCATTTCCTAAAACACACATAGGGGAAGTCAGGGGAAACTGAGGGCATGTCTGCTAGGTCTGTGAGCCCTGCACCCTGCGGGAGGGGATCTGCTTCCTAAGGCATCAGAATGCAGTTCCCAAAGTCAGGAATCCCAGAGGCAGCTGACCCTCTCAAGGACTCACTTCTATTCAGAAGTCAAGTGCCGGCTGGAGAGATGGCTCAGTGGTTAAGAGCACTGACTGTTCTTCCAGAGATCCTGAGTTCAACCACGTGGTGACCCACAACCATCTGTAATGGGATCTGATGCCTTCTCTGGTGTGTCTGAAGATGGCGACAGTTTACTCGTATACATACAGAAGTCAAGTGCCTCAAACCAGCTAAGTAGAGGAAGAGACCATGTTGCCTCTCACAGAACGGATAGTTGTGTCCTGAGGGAGCACTTGGGATCGTCCTTCGATAAGGAGAATCCTAATTCATCCAATGCATTTCTATAAAAACGATGTAGTTCCAGATGAAGTTGCACATTCTCTGGGGAAAGCGGCCAAGTGTCTACTGGACTAAAACACAGATGATTTAAAACAAGTCACTCCAAATCTGTCCCCATGATTGGCATGGCTTGCTTGACACAGCCAGGAACTAGAAAGGGCAGAGCCCAAAGTGCATGAGGCCATGCTGCACACTGGCTCCAGGACGCCCCAGTTCTGTTCTCAGGCAGCGACTGAACATACCAACAAACTGTCAAAGCAGCAGTCAGGAGAGAAGGGCTCTTTCAGCGAGGAGGTGATGGGGCCTGGTGATTATTCTGTCTTAACAGCATAATTAATGCTTTGTTGTTGTGTTTTCTGTTTGTTTGAAACCTGAATTCTTCTCTCTTGTCCTCCCATATCCTACCCTGAGTACCTGATGCATTGGCCACATGAGGCCACTGGGCCCCGAAACCTCTGTGGGTCTGAGCGAGATGGGCCATGAAGGGAACACAATCCGTGTTATTCAAAGATAACACGGGGGGGGGGGAGTTGGGGGAACTAGGTGTGGCCACGCATGTCTATAATCTCAGCATTTGGGAGGTGGATGCAAGAGATGGACGCCATAGCTCAAGCTCACCCTTAGCTATACAGACAGTTGGAGGCAAGCCCAGACAACCTGAGACACTGTCTCCCCAAAACAGCCTGGGGTGGTGGCACAAGCCGGTAATCCCAGCACTCAGAAGGCACACTCAGGCAGACCTCTGTGAGTGTGAGGCCAGCCTGGTCTACATAATGAGCTTCCAGCCAAGAAAGAGAGAACTGCCTCAAAATAATAAAAACTAAATAAAATAAATATCATAGGTTTACTGATCTGCTTTCTAAACCTGTTTAGCCTGTGGATGTGTGTGTCTGTGTGTGTCGACCAGAGGACAAACTGCAGGAATTATGTCTTTCCACCATGTTGGTCACAGGGCTGAAAACTTTTTTTTTCTTTTCTTTTTTTTTTTTTTTTTTTTTTTTCCGGAGCTGGGGACCGAACCCAGGGCCTTGCGCTTGCTAGGCAAGCACTCTACCACTGAGCTAAATCCCCAGCCCCGAAAACTTTTTGACTTACCTAATGGAAACCAAAAAAGCTGAAAAGGCTCATGACCCAGTATCATGGGAAGTGTGAGCTGCCCCTCATCCATAGCCCCAGTGCCCTAGAAAGCCTGCCCCCTGCAGAAGTGCATGAGCCAGCGGAGCAGGCAGGCAGCTTCCATCCACTGTTTCCCCAAGGGAAGCTCAAAGCCCACCATGGGGTGGCAATCAAACATCTCCTACCTCCACACACACACACACACCACACACACAGACACACACAGACACCACACACACACACACACACACACCATACACACACACACACCACACACACACACACCACACACACAGGCACACACACACCACACACACACACCACACACACACACACCATACACACACACACACCACACACACACACACCACACACACACACACACACACACACACACACACACACACACACACACCCTGCTGCGGTGCTGAGTGAGGCCTCAGGCTCCAGCCATAGTGACTTCTATGGCAGGATGTGGTGGGCCTATCATTGCAGTGCTGAGATGCAAGCAATCTTCCCACACTGCTCTGACCTGGTGGGTCTAGTATCTGCTCCACCAAGAAGCAGGAAGCAAAGACAAACAGACACACACACACACACACACACACACACACACACACCATACACACACACACACCACACACACAGGCACACACACACCACACACACACACACACACACACACCATACACACACACACACCACACACACAGGCACACACACACCACACACACACACACACACACCACACACACACACACACACACCACACACACACACACACACACAGACACACACACACAGAGGCGGAGGGGGGTTGGAGAGAAGGGAGGAGGACAGAAGAGGAAGAGGAGGAGGAGGAGGAAGAAGAAGAGGAGGAGGAGGACTGTGGGAAGTGCCAGTGCCAGGGGTGGAGAACTGACTGTTGAAGGCTGTCCTCTGACTGCCACTTGTGCACCATGCACCATGGGTGCACACAGAAAATAAATAAATAAATAGATAGTAAATAATATAAAGTTTAATTATATATTATATATTAAATATATATTATATAATTTATACTATATTATAGACACTAAATATATAGTATACTTTTATATGTAATACAAATTTATATTATTTATAAAATATATATATCATATATAAAATATTTTACTAAATATATATTTAGTATGTCTTTATATGATTTATAATATATTATATATAAATTATATATAAAATATTTTTAAAGTATTTATATTAAATAAAATGGAATTTTAAAAGCTAACTAATTAGGCTTGGGCACACAATAAACAAACAAACAGACAAGTAAAATGTAATCTTAAAAGTTAACCGATTAGGGTTGGGGATTTAGCTCAGTGGTAGAGCGCTTGCCTAGCAAGCGCAAGGTCCTGGGTTCGGTCCCCAGCTCCGAAAAAAAGAAAAAGAAACAGAAAAAAAAAAAGTTAACGGATTAGTCCAGGCTTCGGTGTCAGACACCTTTAATCCTAGCACTTGGGGAGACAGAGGCAGTAGAATATCTGTGAGTCAAGGCCAGCCTGGTCTACAGAGCAAGTTCCAAGACAACCATGGTTACACAGAGAAACCCTGTCTTGAAAAAAACAAAAAAGAAAAGAAAAAAATTAACTAACTAAATAAAAGTGATTGCGTTAGTTTTCTGTGTTGGTTGTAACAATCAGAGACTTGTGGCTTACAAGGCTGAAAATTTACATTTCACTCTTCCAGAATCCATAGGTCTGAAAGTCACGGGGACCCAGGAGAGCCCTGAAGAATGCCCCAGAAGGATCTGAACCTCTCTTCATGGTTCCTTGTGGCCACTGGCTGCACCACTCCACTTGTCATTTTATCTACAGTCCCCCTCCCTTTCCATATACGTTTATATCCACAGCTTCTACGGTGTTTTGTTTTTTGTTTGTTGTTTTTAAGATGGGGTCACCATTCAAACCACTTCATGAACCAAACTGCTCTCCAAAGTAGAGGGATCGTTTCAAGTCATGTTCTTGTTGCCACTAGAAGATTCCATGACTCTCAGGCACCTAATGTGAGCCGGGTAAACAGATCCTGGATCATCTGAGGTCATCCTGTATGCCCCCTCCGCCCCTCCCTCCCTCCCTATCCTCTGCATTGGCCCCTCCTGAGTGGGAAAGGAATGCAGGTGAGGGACCTGAGGGTGTGGCTCAATCGGTATTGTGCTTCCTTAAAATGCAAGAAGTCCTGGGTTCGATACCACAGCACCACAAAAACCAGATGACTCATGCCTGAATTCCAGCACTGGAAACTCGCCCCAACTATCAAGAGATCAAGGCCATCCTCCATATACATCAAGTCCAAGGCTAGCCTAGGCCACATGATACCCTGTCTCAAAAACAGTATAAAGAAAAAAGAAGGCAAGCATTCAAGCTCAGAGGTGACTTCAGCAGGATGCCTGGGAAAAGCTGAGAATCCAGCCACTGCTTGGAGACGTGAAAAAAGGTTTGTCCTGATTCTCAATGTTCAGCTGGCGCCCTCTAGTGGCTGCATACCAATCATGCTCTTCTTTAGCGCTCAACCAAGTTTATGACTGGAGGCTTTGTGGGCGTTTGGTTTGGTTTGGTTTGGTTTGGTTTGGTTTGGTTTGGTTTGGTTTTTTGGCAGCGAGGGTGGGGTGTGGAGGTGGAGATTTTTCCATCTCCTTTTGGTTTCTGGTTTGTTTGTTTGTTTGTTTGTTTGTTTTTCGGAACAGGGTTTCTCTGTGTAGCCCTGGAACTCACTCACTCTGTAAACCAGGCTGGTCTCGAACTCACTGTTCCGCCTGCCTCTGCTTCCACATTGCTGGAAATAAAGGTGTGTGCCACCACCGCCCCGCTGGGACTTAGTTCAAAAAACAAAACATTTAATGTGAGAGCGCTTTGGCTGCACCCATCTGTGTGTGCCATGTGTGTGCCTAGTACTAAAGAGGGTTTAAAAAAAGGGGGGGGGTTGGGGATTTAGCTCAGTGGTAGAGCGCTTGCCTAGCAAGCTCAAGGCCCTGGGTTCGGTCCCCAGCTCCGAAAAAAAGAAAAAAAAAAAAAAAAAAAAAAAAAAAAGAGGGTGTCGGGGTTGGGGATTTAGCTCAGTGGTAGAGCACTTGTCTAGGAAGCGCAAGGCCCTGGGTTCGGTCCCCAGCTCCAAAAAAAAAAAAAAAAAAAAAAAAAGAGGGTGTCAAATCTCATGGAACTGAAATTACGGACGGTTGTAAGCCTCCATGTGAGAGGTGGGAATTAAGCCCCAAGGGCCCTCAGTGCTCTTAACCTATTAAACCATATTTCCAGCACCCTGGGGGCTTTTTGTTGTGTGTTTGTTCATTCTGCAGTGCTAGGAATCAACTCAAACTCATAGCTTAAGCATGCTAGACACACCGCCCTTACCATCTGCTTACAGCCACACCTCCATGGTCCAGTTTGAAATGTACTGAAAACCTGCACTGAAGGCAGAGAGGTTGGCTTTGGAAGGAAGTAACTTATATTCTCTACTTATATTCTCTAATTTGTGCTTTTGCCCTCTAAATCCCTTTAGAGCTGAAGACGACTTTGAATTTCTCATCCTTCTGACTCGACCTGGAGTTACAGCCGACTGCTACAGTATCAGGTTTAGGCATGCCCCACCCCCCTGCTTCCTGTACAGGAAGCAACTGATCCACACCACAAGCCCCTCGTCTCTTAGCTAGAGCAGCTGAACATGGCTCTCAAGAAGAGAAGGAAGTCTGGAAGTGGGTGGAACCCAATGATAAAAAACAATCTAGACAAGATCTACAGAAGAATGGCAGTTTTGCTTAGATTCCCCCTAAGCAGTCTAAGATAAGAGTTTTGGAGAAGGAAGTTTATTTGGGAGGTGTCTAAAGTCCCCCCCCCCCCCACGCCGTGAGAGGCTGGGTTTTGGGTTGGGGATTTAGCTCAGCGGTAGAGCGCTTGCCTAGCGAGCGCAAGGCCCTGGGTTCGGTCCCCAGCTCCGAAAAAAAGAACCAAAAAAAAAAAAAAAAAAAAGGGAAATTAGGAACTGGAGAGATCTTTCAGTTAAGACTATACACTCGGGGTTGGGGATTTAGCTCAGTGGTAGAGCGCTTGCCTAGGAAGCACAAGGCCCTGGGTTCGGTCCCCAGCTCCGAAAAAAAGAACCAAAAAAAAAAAAAAAAAAAAGAGTATACACTCGGGGGCTGGAGAGATGGTTCAGTGGTTAAGAGCACTGACTGCTCTCCCAGAGGTTCTGAGTTCAATTCCCAGGAACCACATGGTGGCTCACAGCCATCTGTAATGAGATCTGATGCCCTCTTCTGGTGTGTCTGAAGACAGCGACAGTGTACTCACATATATAAGACAGATAAATCTTTAAAAACAAAAAAACAAACAAACAAAAAAAACCACTCTTCCGGAGGTTAGGGACTCCCAAGGATGCTCACAAATGCCTGTAAGTCCATTCTAATGATCTGACGCCCTCTTCTGGCATCTGTGGGCACAAGTACACAAGGGGCAGTCACATACAAATAATAAAAATGAATCTTTAAAGTTTAAATTAATAATAACCTCAGTTTTTCACTTTTCAGAATTAAAGAACACACCACTCAAGGAATTATAATTTTAGTAGGCATATTAATTCTGATAGGCAGTGCTGTTCCAGAATCCTCCTCAGTCAGAACGGGTCCTCAGCATCACCAACATTTTCTGTTTTCTGAAAAACTGTATGGGTTTCTGTCAGGAATCATTTTGTGGGTTTCTGGTGACAGAAAGTTTATGTTTGCTCCCCCCCCCCCCCGCCATGGAGAAATTACATAATACTGCAGTCACTCCGACCACTGCAAGGCAGGCAGCCGAGGCCAAGGTCAGTCATGACAGTCAGGAAAATAAAAAGAACTCTTTCAGGCATACGGAGGTGTGAGGGCTGAGTTTTTTGCATACGGACCTGTGAGGGCTGTTTTCTTTTTTTTCTCCAAAGAGAAATGTTACGATTTAAAAAAAGATGGAGGGCCTGGAGAGATGGCTCAGCGGTTAGGAGCACTGACTGCTCTTCCAGAGGTCCTGAGTTCAATTCCCAGCAACCACATGGTGGCTCACAGCCATCTGTAAGGGGATCCGATGCCCTCTTCTGGTGTGTCTGAAGACAGTGACAGTGTACTTATAAAATAATTAATAAATAATTTTTTTTAAAAAGGAGATGGAGATGAAGGTTAAGTAGCATGTATGAGTCACCTTTTGTTTTTAAAAATGTATTTATTTTGTTTGTGGGCATTTTGCAGGCATGTGTACATGGTGTGTACCACATCCATGCAGTGCCTGGTGAAGGCCAGAAGAGAGAGACACAGGTCCCCTGAAACTGGAGTTATACTCAGTTATGTACCACTGTGTGGGTGCTGGGATTCGAACCTAAGTCCTCTTGGAAAAGCACCCAGTGCTCTTAACTGCTGAGCCATCTCGCCAGCCTGCTTTTGTCTATTTAAAACACCATCCTTGATGTTTGATAATTAAAATGACTTGTTGTCCTGTGAATTTCTTTCTTTCTTTTTCCTTTTTCTTTTGTTGTTGTTGTTGTTGTTGTTGCTTTTTTGCTTTAGAAACTGAAAATTAAATTGTGTAATTTGATTGTTGTTGTTTTGATTGAGGGCAGGTATTTTTCTTTTAAGATTTATTTATTTATTATATATAATTACACTATAGCTGTCTTCAGACACCCCAGAAGAGGGCATCAGATCTCATTACAGATGGGTGTGAGCCACAATGTGGTTGTTGGGAGTTGAACTCAGGACCTCTGGAAGAGCAGTCGGTGCTCTTAACCACTGAGCCCTGTTTCTTTGTTTATTTGGTTGGTTGGTTGGTTTTGTTTTTTGCTTTTTTACTTTAGAAACTGAAAAATAAATGTAATTTGGTTGTCGGCTCTGGGGGGTTGTTTTGTTTTGTCTTGGCTTTTGTTTTGGGGGTCTTGTTTTGTTTTTGTTTTTGAAGGTAGCCCTGGCTTGCCTGAAACTTGCTATGTGTACCATGCTGGCCTCGAATTCATTGAGGCTTCGTTGGGATTTACAGTGTAGACTGCCTCGCCTGGCTAGCCCACCAGTTTTTACAACAGTCATAAGTGAATCACTGTCTTCCTTTTTTTTGTTTTTTTCCAGAGCTGGGGACGTAACCCAGGGCCTTGCGCTTGCTAGGCAAGTGCTCTACCACTGAGCTAAATCCCCAACCTCCAGTTTTTAATTCATGGCATTCATCAGTGTTCTCATCCTCAGGAGGGGATCCTGTTACTAAGGCAACAGAATGGTGAGCACACAGTGGGGCCTTTATCGAGAACACTGAAGTAACGCATGACCCTGACAGAGGGACAGCTGCAGTGACCACTCCTCTTGGAAGGGCATGTTTCATGGGGCACGGCACTGGCTTGCAGAACCTTTTATTTTGGGGATAGTTCCAAGATACATTTCTATCAGCAATGAACAGAACAAGCCAGTTGGGTTATTAATATTCATGCAGGCTTCCATCCTGCACACCGGGAGGCTGGTATTCCTCAGATTTTGGTTTTGCACCTACTGTGGGGGAGGGAGGGGCATGTGCCACAGCACAAAAACAGGGGTCAGGGGATGGTTTGAGGGGCTCAGTCCCCTCTCCACCACGTGCAACTTCAGGCTTGTGACAAAGTGCCCTTACCTGCTAAGCTGCTGTGCCTCCTCTCCTCCGACCATTTGACATAGAATAGAATCCCACTATACAGAGAGGGGGCACCGTCTTCGTCTCTGGAAGAAATTTTGTGTGTATGTGTGCACACTCATGTTCACGTGTGTGCATGTTTATAAAGACCAGAGGACAGCCTAGGCTGTCGTTCCTCAGGAGCCTCTCCCCTGCTGCTGCTTGGTTGCTGTTTGAGAAAGGAGGCTCCTTCTTGAAGCAAGGGCTCACTGAGTTAGTCACAGACATCCTCCTGCCTCCTGCCTCCCTGGTGCTGGGATTAAAGCATGTGCCACCACACCTTGCTTTTTTTTTTTCTTAATGGGGGTTTACTCTGTAACTCAAACTCGGGTCTTGTGCTTGCTAGGCATGAATGTTACAAACTGAGCTACCTCCCTATCCTCACAAAATACATACATACATACGGGCTGGAGAGATGGCTCAGCGGTTAAGAGCACTGACTGTTCTTCCAGAGGTTCTGAGTTCAAATCCCAGCAACCACATGGTGGCTCACAACCATCTGTAATGAGATCTGATGCCCTCTTCTGGTGTGTCTGAAGACAGCTACAGTGTACTTATATATAATAAATAAACAAATCTTTAAAAAAATACATACATATACATACATACATACATACATACATACATACATACATAGTCTTTTCAGACAGTCTCTCTATACAAAGTTTTTGAAAACTGTTTATTCTTAAAGTTGTGGTAAAATATATGCAACATAAACGTTACCATTATATATTCTCTCTCTCTCTCTCTCTCTCTCTCTCTCTCTCTCTCTCTCTCTCTCTCTCTGGCACACGCCTTTAATCCCAGCACTCAAGAGGCACAGGCAGGCAGATCTCTGTGACTTTGAGGCTAACCTGGTCTGTGTATTGAGCTCCAAAGCTACAAAGTAAGACCCTGCTCCAACAAACAAACAGAAAACGTTTTTTAAAGACAGGGTCTTACAGCATAGTTCAAATTGTCCTGAAAGTCATTACACAGTCATTACACAACTGATCAACACCCTGTTTCAGCCTCCTGAATGCCTGGATGACATGTATGACCCAGCATGGCCGATTGTTACAGCCATTAAAATATTTTCCCATTTATTTATCTGTGTGTGTGTGTGTGTGTGTGTGTGTGTGTGTTTAACTACACACATGCCACATCGTGTGTAGAGGAACCTGGAGGGGTCAGTCATTCCTTTTCTATCACTCAGGTAACTGACTTTAAAAAGAAACGATGTGTTTTATATTTCTTTTTCTAATAGATGTATTTATTTATTATATATAAGTACACTGTAGCTGTCCTCAGACACACCAGACGACAGCATCAGATCTCATTACAGATGAATGTGAGCCACCATGTGGTTGCTGGGATTTGAACTCAGAACCTCTGCAAGAGCAGTCAGTGCTCTCAACCACTGAGCCATTTCTCCAGCCCTATATTTCAATTACATATAAGAACATGTGCCTCGGGGCTGGGGATTTAGCTCAGTGGTAGAGCGCTTACCTAGGAAGCGCAAGGCCCTGGGTTCGGTCCCCAGCTCCGAAAAAAAGAACCAAAAAAAAAAAAAAAAAAAAAAGAACATGTGCCTCTCCTTGAGTGTGTATGCCAAGAGGGTGCATGTGCCCACAGGAGCCAGCAGAGGGCATCAGATCCCCTGGAACTGGAGTCACAGGCAGTTCTGCACTACCTGACCTGACTGTTTCCCTCAGGGGTGGAGCTGTAATCAGGACTCGTGAGCCGAAGAAGCCTTTTCTTCCTCAGGTTGATTCTGCTCATGGCATTAGTCACAGTGATACAAAGCAAACTGGGAGGGACTGGATGGAGTCTCACTCAAGCTGGCCTGAACTCACAGGGATTCTGGTGCGTGCATCTCCAGGAAGGACCGCAGGCATGTGCCGCCACGGCCAGCTTCTAGATGGCATTTGGAGGAGACAACCATTCAGACCCTGGGCACCCCCAATGCAGATTTAGGCAACACAGCCACAGCCTTTCCCAGGAAGTCTCCGCTAACTTTAAATAGCATCCTTTCAGCAGGAGTTTGATTCTCCTGGAATCATTTTCATATTTATTTATTGAAATTAAGATGAGACAGAATGTCTACAGCAATTAGGATGACATTTTCCCCTTATATTATTCAAGTGGTTTATGAACTCTCCTTGTAAACAACCCCAATGATTCAGAAATTGAGCGAACGTGATTTTGTTCTGAGCTTTGAGACAGGATCTCATGTAGTCCAGGCTAGCCCCGAAACCCATTGTACTGGCTGGTTTTGTGTGTCAACTTGACACAAGCTGGAGTTATCACAGAGAACAGAGCCTCAGTTGAGGAAATGTCCCCATGAGATCTGTCTGTAAGGCATTTTCTCAATTAGTGGTCAAGCGGGGAGGACCCAGCCCATTGTGGGTGGTGCTGCCCCTGGGCTGGTGGTCTTGGGTTCTATAAGAAAGCAAGCTGAGCAAGCCAGGGGGAGCAAGCCAGTAAGTAACATCCCTCCATGGCCTCTGCATCAGCTCCTGCTTCCTGTCCTGCTTGAGTTCCAGTCCTGACTTCCTTTGGTGATGAACAGCAGTGTGGAAGTGTGAGCTGAATAAACCCTTTCCTCCCCAAGTTGCTTCTTGGTCGTGATGTTTGTGCAGGAATAGAAACCCTGACTCAGACACCCATTGATGTAGCCGAGAACAGCCTTGAGCTCCTTGATCCTGAGCCTGCTTCTGAGTGCTGGGATTTCAGGTGTGTGCCACCATGCCTGGGTGTTGCTATGTGAAAAGCAACTAACGGAAGGACGGAAGGAACAAAGGAACGAAGGAACGAAAGGTGGGTTAATTAGGACACCATCCATCACAGCAGCTTGAGGCAGCTGAGACCACTGTGCGCCCACTTGGGAAGTTGAGGGATGAACGACAGTGCCCAGCTTGCTTTCGCCTTTGTATTCCGCCATGAACCCCCAGTCCATGGGATGGGTCCACCCACAGGGTGAAGGTCTTCCCACCTTGGGTAATCTAGATGACCTTCCACATACTCGGCCCAGAGGCTTGTCTTTCAGGTGACTCTAGAGCTTACCAAGGTGAGGACTTAGCAGGACACACCAGGTAGACAAGCTCCGAGTTACAGCAGCCCTGTGTTTTATCGCTGCTGTTTGCCTTTCCTGCAGAGACAGAGTCTCACTGTCTGACCTGTCCCTTGCCTTACACGGTGAGGCAAAAGCACATCTCCCCCTAGAGGCAGCCTCCATTCTTTACAGCAAGGGTGGAGCGTCTCCTTGCTGATCCTAGATGGATGACAGGCTATGGGACCAAGGTGGGAAATCCCATGGTAGCTGCTCTTCCTGTATGGTGCAGAGTGGCATCTTGACTGGATGAGTAAAGTCCACTGCTTACAGGCCAAGTCACTGCACACGGCTGAAGGGACAGGGAACACACTGCACTTGCTAGTAGCATTCGGGGGAAAGACTGTTCCCAAGCCACTGTGGCCACATGCAACCAGCATCCTCTCTGTTAGCCCCCAACATGGTGGGTGAGCTAGTCTGACACCTCGTGGTAAATCTGATGGGGTGGGGATGAGATGGAAGGGCTTGGTTGCCATTTTTATGGCTAGAAAGCCAAAAGGAAGAGTGTATCAGTTAGATGGGTACTTAGAAGCCATTGGAACCAGAAACCCAGAACATGAATCAAGATTGAGGAAAAAGAGGACAGGAGGACTAGAGAGACGGCTCAGTGCTTAAGAGCACTGACTGCTCTTCCAGAGGTCCTGAGTTCAATTCCCAGCAACCACGCAGCAGGTCACGACCACCCAGTGCTCTCTTCTGGTGCATCTGAACACAGCTACAGTGTACTCGTATAAGTAAATCCTTAAAAAGAAAAAAGGAAGACAGGAGCCAGGCCTTGGGTGCAACATTTAACAGAGAGAATCTGGAATTCAACACATCACTGGCAGCACACGGAGACAGTGACAAGCAGGGAGCTCTCAGATGGGCAGAAGGAGCTGTCGCAGCCTGGCTTCTGAGGCTGTGAGACATGGGGGCATATGGCATCAGCCTGGCTGCTGTGGAGGCAGAAAAACTGAGCAGCAGAGCTGCCTGTCCTCCTCGAGGCGAAAGCTTCATAAGCCGGGACCATCTGAGGGAAAGCAGTCCCCAGGCTGGCTTCTCGGGGACATTGGGGACATATGTCCCCCATGGCTCTCAGGGAGAAAAAAGGACAGCACGCCTGAGGGAACTCAGCATGAGGAGAGCAGCATCTGATGCTCAGTTCACTGTGCCAGCAGAACTATGCTCTATGAAAGTTAAGGAGGATGATCCTGCCAGGTCGGAAGGAAACTCCACTTCCCCAAATTCTGATGGTTACGCCAAAGCCAGCATTCCTCAGGAACTCCTCCACCAAAAGGAGACACTCTCATCACTTTACCACCTGCACAAGGGACAAATGGCTGTCTGTGATGCTTGTTAACAAACCCATGCCGGCCTCCAGGCTCCCTCAGCACCACGAGGACCAGTTACACACTTCAGAGTCCGTGTCAGCATCTTCTCCACTCTCCTCACCTCCGCCCCTGCCATAACTCCCCCAGCTCCCGGGCTTCCTTCCTCCATCTACTCATCCTCCTCATAACCCTGCCATTCCAGCCGTGTGCCCTCTCTTTAGCCTTCCTGTCTTAGTCCTTTCTCTTGCCTTCTCTGGCTCCCCCTATCCCACAATGGCCATGGCCAGTCTACTGCTTTCTCTTCCTGCTCTGGACTCTTCCAGATGCCTTTGCTGTATGTACTCTCTCATATCTACAATAACCCTCCCCTTCAGTCATACCACAGAGTGGTCACGTCGTCATGTCATTTATACAGATCTGGGACCGCCTATATGGCTCAGTGAGGAAAGATGTCTGTGGCACAAACCAGAAGTCCAGAGTTCAATGCCCAGGTACCAAAGCAGGAGGAGAAAACCAACTCCCAGAAGTTATCCTCTAACCTCCACATGTGCATACATAACTACAAACAGCAGGAGGCCCACAGCGTGATCCCCAGGGCACAAGATGCTCTGGAAAATGGGAATGGCTTTGGGCACATGTGACTAGAGTGGAAGAATGTCTAGAGCCTCTAATCTGCCAAGCTGTCCAGTTGCTTGTAGAGCACTCAGGTTACGCCAAGGCCTTGGCTTTATGAGCTGTCAGTCAACTGGCAGATGCAGGTTTTTGGTGGCATGGCTGCCTTCGAGTCACCCACACTCCCCTATAATTAATGCCCACCCCCCAAACAAAGTCACTTGGCAGTGAGGAGGCATTTCCTCCCGTCTCACAGGAAGAATCAATATGACACAAATGTCATCCTCTCTGCTATATAGGAAACCCAAGACCAGCTTGGGTTACAGGAGACAAAAAAAAAAGGTGATGAGAAATTAGCTCTTTTTTTTTTTTAACAAAACCTTTAAATAAATGTTGAACCAGTAATTAAGATAAATCAGGGTTGACAGGGTGCCAAGTTGCTGGTCCACAGTCCCTTAGCTGAGGTCTTCAGGGACAGATGCATTTCAGAATTCAAGGCTGACCCAATTTTAGAAAGGCCATTCTGTACCTATTATGCAAACTCCCAGTGGCCCAAGGCCGGCACTGTCCACTTCCCCTGGTGGACATGGTAATGTCTTTCTGCAGCAAAACGTGTGAACAGTCACACTGGAAGAGATAAATAAAAATATAAATAGCGTGGTATGAGTTGCTCTGTCATCATGTGAGAGGGAAATTATTCCCCACCCCACTCCCAAATGGTTAAAGTGGGCAGAGCTAGTCAGAATTCAAAGCCCATGGCTGGACTTTGCATAGCAGTACACGTCTGCAATCCCAGCCCTTAGGAGACAGAGGGAGGGGGGCTGCTGAGAACACAAAGATCTTGCCACAAGAGAGAGGGCTGGCTCAGTGGTCGAGCACAGTAACAACATGGAGATTCTAAAAACAGAGAAAGAGAAAAGCAAGAAGATAGTGGAGGGAGACAAGAAGAAAGGCTGGGGGGCCATGGAGCTGGAAGAAAAAAAATGGAAAGGAGAAAGGGAAGCCAAAAGGAACAGACAAGAGGATCCTTCCCCCCAACTCACTACTTGATGGTGTACAGGCTTCGGGCTGACAAGCTATCCCTGGGGAATACAGGCTGTGACTCTGAAAGGGCTGAAGGTCAAAGTGGATACGGTACAAACCAACGCTGTTCTCGGGTCTGGATCACTGGTTTAGTTCTCTGAACAACAATGTGTTGTCTTCATTTTACAAGACCAGAGAGGTTTAAGTACATTGCTGTACATCATCCTGTGGGGGGAATGCTGGTAGGACAGAAGGAACCAGCAGGGCAGATGACACACTCCCATCTGACAAAAGGCCTCAAGTTCCTGAGGCTGTCCAGCTCAGGGGGAAGAAAGGCAATAAAGGAAAACCCTTCTTGAAGCATGGAAGCAGGGTATCTATCCCAGGTCTGCCCAGGGCCAGGCCACAGTCACAGGTAAGGGAAAATAGACTCAATCGCATGACTTCTTTATCAGAAGCTACACCAGCTTCTCAGCATGGCACCAAGAGCAATGCGGACCAGTTTTGTTATTTTTGTTTTGGTTCAGCTATATGCTCCACACTTCCAAAGCAGCAAATGTGTTGCATCACCACCCAAACCTGAGAAAGCTACAGCATCACTGGCAAGGACAAGCTAGCGCACGGGTGACATCCTCTAACCCTGCCATTGTAAACTATACAACTGCAGTTTCCAGCACACACCATTGCCTCCGACACTATTGGGAGAGCCCGTGACACTCCAAAAACTGCTAAGGCCTTTACAGTATCTGACCTTCAATGGCCCCGAAAACTGGTAGGCCGCTTCTCCCCATTCCAACCCAAAAATTACATGCGAGCAACGGAAGAGAAAAGCTTTTAAGCCCGCGCGGACGAAGAGACCAGCGGACGCTGCTGAAGACCACAGACCAGGTAAGCCAGCTGAGGCTGGAGTTTATTGCCAATGAGCGCTGAGTCCTGGGGAGGAGCGGGGAAGGATAAGGTCGGGCAGGATCAGGACCTTGGCTAGGAGAGGCGGCGCCACGAAGGCGAGGCCGGGAGGTGCAGACAGACAGGCGCAGGCCACGGTGGGGGCGGGCCAGGCTATCCAGGCACTCGGTGTGCGGTCTCGGGCGTCGCTCCCGGAGCTGGGTGGCGGCTGTGGCGGCGGCTCCGCGGCAGTCCTGGCTGCGGTCGTGGCCCACCGGAGGCCCCAAGCAAGCAGGACGCGGCGGGAGGCGGGGCGGGTGGTGCTGCTCGAGCACACGGAGCAGCTGCAGCGCTGGGCAAGGGGTCGGCGGGGCCCGCAGGCGGCCGCGTGGGGACCCAGATGAGCCCGTAGTATACCGCAAGCAACACAGCAGCCAAGGATACACACAGGAAGTAGGCGCAGACGGGGGCGAGCCGCAGCCATCGGCCGCGGGGCCCCTCGCTCAGCCCCGTACCACCTGGGCTCTCGCCACCACTGCCCACGCAGCTCGAGCCCCGCATGGCGCTGCCCACTCAGCCTGTACCGACCCCGCCCCCACCCTGCCGCTTCTAGCAAGCCACGCCCCTTCTAGAGTCACGCCCTATCAGACCGCCACCCCCAGCTTAGCCAAACCCCTACATCCTAGACACGCCCCCACTGCCTCTGACCCACCACTATCAAGGAAAGATTTCTTACCCACACCCCAAAGCCACACCCACTCGCTCTTTTCCCGCCCTAGTTGGGTGAGCTCTCCAACCTCAGACTTCTATTCCCTACCCTAGCCCGAGCTCATCGAACCCCTTCCTTCTTCCACCAACTCCAGCTCCGCACACTAGCCACCCTCTGCCCGCCGGAGAGATTCCTAGTCTGTTAAAGCGGGAAGCCTACAGAGCTTCTGAACGCTAGCCACGCCCTCCAAGCCCCAGCCCCGCCCCGTTTCACAACCCTGCATCACTTCAAATGTTCTGAGACCCAGTTCCGCTCATCGCCCCTGCTGGCCTTCCCCAGTAACTCCGCACCAGCGCCAACTTCTGTTCCCTAAAGGCGAAGGATCCAGGGTGGACTGCAGGGAGGAGAGCAGCCAGCCTGGGAGCCAGGCAAACCTGCGCTGCCGCCCCTCCCACCAGCGTCTTCAGGATTGCGGGACTGCCTGCGGGGTGGGAGGGGAGAGGTGTGAGGATGACGGGGAGCACTTTTGTCCCGCCTCTTCCGCCACATCAAAGCCCGCCAAGCACAGCAGCCCAGCCTGATCAGCTAGCAGCACAGTTCAAAGGTTGGCGGTAGCACGCGTTTAATTGAAGTCCTCTAGAGAGCCTCCGGCCCTGGCTGCAGGTTCCTGCGCACCCAGGCCTCACAGGGACTGACTTGGAAGCCTCGGCTAGACGGGTACCGTATGACTGGCCCCGTTGGTTCCTCAGCAAATTTAGAAGACACCCCTCGGGTCCGGGCTTGTTGCTAACCTGCTTCCTCCCCCCTAAGTTTAACCCTGTCCTGTACAGAGTGTAGCAGAAGCAGAGGAGCTGAAGGTTAGTGCAGAGCGAGGCGCCCTGGTCTGCTGGCGCTGTCAGCGGGCAGCCCCCGGCGGTGGAGCAGCTGCCACCACCTTGCAGAAACGCACCCTCTGGAAGTCTGTGATCTCTGCCGTCTCCTGGCCCTCAGGGCCCACCACCTCTGAGGAGACAAAAAAAAAAAAAAAAAAAAAAAAAAAACGGTAAATGGAGGACCAGCCTGCCTGATCCACCCTATCCCGCACCCCAGTCAAACCCATCTACAACTTGGCTTCCAGCTTACCCCAGCCCTCAGGAGGCCCATGAAGCAGAGCCCCCTCCAATCTAACCCTATCGACTACTGGGAAGTCGATTACTGGGAAGTGCTAGTGTAATGAGCTCACCCTCCCCTCCAGAACCTCAAACTGTCTAGTCTTCCTAAGACGCCCTTGGCCTCCACTCCCACCACTCCTTTGACAGCCTTCCTAGGCTCTGCTCCATGTCTTATTCCACTGCAGGGGAAGTGAAAGATAAACACACGAACCTGGCCGACCACATTAAGGTGAACAAGATCAGTCTCTTGCTTCTACTCCCTGGGTTCCAAATTCCCACTTTGATCTGACCCAAAAACGCTAACCCTGCCTTCAGAAAAAGTCTTAGTAGCCAGCTCCATTCATTCATTCGTTCCTACCTTTAACTAACCACGTTTTGCTTTTATGGGATCTCTAACCAAAATTCGGTTTCAAACTCGAAATCCTATTGCTTCAGCCTCTTACCTCTGAGAACATTCAGATTTCGAATCCCACTTTTAGCTCCTTCCCTGAGCCCAGCTTCCTTGCCCACCACAATTTCCATTGGCTGGGGCCTTAAAGTCCACCCACCCTTTGCACCACAAAGGTCTGATTCCAGGCCCAATCCAGAACAGCACCTTGACTCAGCCCATGCCCTGTTCTCCCTATCCCCAAGCCCTTCTCTCCTCAAGGAAAAGACGCAGGACACCCACCTCCACCAGCCTCATGCATCCCACCTGGAGATGCCTCAGACCCCTCTTCTTCAGACTTCAGGGTTCCTGCCAAGGTGGGCCTGCTCTCCAAGGAGGCAAGGGCTGGCTGGTCACCTCCTGGAGAAGGGGAGGCTCAGTCAAGCCCATCCTTTTCTAAACATCTCCCCATATGAGGGGAGCAAGGGGGGTTCAAGGACACAGTGGGGTGGGTGTCATTTAAGGAAGTGAACTTTTTATTGTAAAGAGGCTCTGAACCAGCAAGAGCAGGCTCTAGGAATTGGGATAAAGGCATGGAGTAGGCACAACTGCCCTTCCCTGCCACAAGGGTTGAGGGAGGTGTGGGCACAGCCACACCCTTGTGTACACACACACACACACACACACACACACACACACAGAGCCAGTTCAAGCATTCCCAAAAGGCCAGGCCTCACCCGAAGAGTGGGCACCAGGCAAGTGGGCAGTGCTGGGAGAATTCAGTTCCATCTCCTCACCCCAGTCAGACACAGGCTGGTGGTCCTCAGAGGGTGAGAAGGGGCTGGGAGGTTCAACGGGGACTGGGGACAGCAACTCCTGGGGCCCAGCAGGCACGGGGTCCACCTGCTCACAGGTGGGCTTCCCAGCAGGCTCAGCCTCAGGCTGGTGATCAGGAACAGCTGCTGCTTCCTGCTCCTTGGGACTCTCTTCCTCCTCTTCAAACTCTTCTTCTTCCTCCTCCTCCTCAGTAACATCTTCACTCACATCCTCCCATTCTTCATCCTCATCATCATCTTCCCCCTCTTCTTCTCCCTCCTCCTCTTCTCCCACATCTTCCTCACCATCCTCCTCAGGAGGCCGGTGGGCTGGAGCTGGGGTCTCAGGAGGCTGCTGGGAACACAGGCAGATCAAAGAAACGCTTGGGACCTGTTGCCCACCCCCACAAACCCCCATACACACACCCTACCTTATACCTGCTCTGCCTTACCTGTGTGGGTGTCTCCTCCAGGGACATGGACTGAGAGGATTTGGGAGCTGGGGACACAGCTTCCTCTTTTGTCTCCCAACGGTTATCATGGTCACTGGAGTGGACAGAGCAAAGGGGTAAGGCCTGGGTGAGGGAATGGGATAGACTTCTCCTTAGAGAACATCTGGTACGCTGCACAGGGGGACAGTAGACACAAGCCAAGACAGGGCAGTGACCCTCAAACCGAAGCCAGAGAGAAGGACTCCACACAACCAAGCACATTGAGGAGGGGCTGTCCCAAGGGAAGGGCACCCCACCTATAGGCACGAGGGGCCACCTTGGCCTGAGGTCGGCTGTTCTTTCTCCTCCTACGGCTGTTGACTTCAGCTTTATGCTGAGAAAGGAACTCTCCAAAAGTGGGGGGCTTAGGAGGTCTTGCCCAAGCTTGATCATCTGCAACAGAAACCCAGATCCAAGGATTTAGGGGAGAGGAATAAAGTATATGCCACATTCAAACCCTACTGCCTGACCCTTTCCAAGATACCACTCACCATAGCGGTGGGACGGTTCGTGGGTAGGGGCTGGGCCATCCTTGAACCTAGGAAAAGAGAGCAGAGCCAGCAATAGCTGAGGGAACTAGGGAAAGGCAGGAGAAAGCAGGGCAGAGGCAGAGGCAGAGGCAGAGGCAGGGCCAGAACAAACCAAAGAAGCTTCAAAGGCGGTTAGACAGGGTGAGGGTAGAATGATGAATCCTCATTCGGGCAAACCGAGCTTCCTAGTGCCAAAGCCAGGCAAAGATACGTGCATGGCCTCTGCTACCTCTGCGCCTTGTATGTCTAGCACACCAAGCTCTGCTGGGTTGCTGCCCTCAGCCTGCATCCCACAATGAACACATTCAGTGCAAGTTCAAAACGTAACTGTGGGCCAGGCTTGGGATCCTAGCATTTCAGAGGTAGAGGCAGGAGAATTAAGGTTTCAGGCTATCCTTGAGGCCTTGTAAACAAGAGAGTATCACTCTGCCACCATCTCCAGGGAAGCAGGCTGATTGAGCCCCGGGATGACAGCCGCTCAGAGTCAGCCGCTGTGGGTTTTCCTCATCCTGTACCCTGTGCTGGCTACACCTTCTCGGACATCTCGGGGCTCATCGTACAGGAAGATGCAGAGCCTGGGAAGCCTAGTCTTGTGCTAACCTGGGTCACTACAACCCAGAGGCATGTAAGCACATGGCAAAACTTTCCTTACACATCTTTGAGGCCAAGGCTGGAAGATGCTGAATTCTATGCTCACTTGAGCTGCACAGCCCTATAATCACAGCATGTAAGTTGAGGCAGTTGGACCAGCAAGACAGCTCAACAGGTAAAGGTGACTGCCAC
The DNA here is from genome assembly GCF_021556685.1 of Rattus norvegicus. Lineage (NCBI taxonomy): Eukaryota > Metazoa > Chordata > Mammalia > Rodentia > Muridae > Rattus > Rattus norvegicus. Next base: position 88,255,324 of record NC_141534.1, read on the forward strand.
CAATCCCCAGACCCACCCTGTAGAACCTTCCCTATAGGCTAGCTGTCTGCTGTGCTTCCTTGCTCTCCCAATAAATAAACAGCACACAAGCCAAGCATGGCAGCGTATGCCTTTAAACCCAGGCAGGCAGATCTGAGCTCCAGGACAGCCAGGGCTACACAGAAAAGCCCTGTCTCCAAAAGCAAAACAAATTATATGTAATATAATAAAAAGAGGCCGAGGCAAGAAGACTAAAGATCAGAGCCAGCCTAGTTAGCACGCTGCCTTGAAAAGTGAAAGGGATTTAAATGTCAGAAGGCCTGGCTCAGCTCTGGCTGCTCTCCCAGAGGACCCAGGTTCTTCTCCCAGTACCTTCATGGTAAGTAACTCCAGTTTCAGGGATCTGACACTGTCTTGTAGCTTCCATGGGCCCCCAGGCATGCACATAGTACACAAACATACATGCAGACAAAACACTCATACATAAAAGTTTTAAAGGTGGCGGAATGGGGGCTGTAGAGATGGCTCAGTGTTACAGCACCTGTCCAGAATCCCCCGATGAGGTTCTGGGGGTCTAGCGTAGCACTGTAGCACTTTCAGCATGCCAGAGGTCATAGGTTCAATCCCCAGTAGCAAAGGAGAAAAGGAAAGGCAGGCTTCCACTTGCCCGACACATGGCCAGCTGTGGCAAACCACCAATAGCCAAGATGATGAGAAAGTGGCTGGAGCCAGCACCCAGCAGGAAGAAGACTGACTCACATGCCATCAGTCTTCTCAGCATCCCACTCCCGCCGCCACTGCCCAGTGGGCTTGCGGTGTCGCTGCAGACGCTCTTGGTCGATCTTCTCCCTCTCCTGCTTCCAGCGCAGGTATTCTGACCGCTCCCGGCCCGTCATGGACATTGTCATGTCGCCCCCACTGCCCAGGCCAGCCCTGCGACCCTGCTAACACCACAGCCAATCAGTCTCCAGCTCTTGTCCATGCCCCTCCCCTCCCAGAGGCAGAACCACTGTTCAGGGTACAGACAAGCAGCAAGTGTATGGCTGACGTGGCCTCTTCAGAATGGATCTCTTAAATTTTTGGTTTCAGACAGGGTCTTACATACCCCGGGGTGGCTGCCTCAAACTCACTATAGAGCTGAAGATGGCCCTTGTGCTGGCTGGTTTTATGTCAACTTGACACAAGCTACAGTTGTTTGGGAAGAGGGAATCTCGGTTGAGGAAATGCCCACCCTAGACTGGCCTGCCTCCACCTCCCAAGTGCCAGATCTCATCTTTCTAGAATTGAGCATTTCCATTCGGTGGTGTATGTGTGAAGGCCAGAGGCCTGTCCTGCTCTGTCGCCCTCCAGCTTATTCCCTTGAAGCAGGGACTCTGCCTTAGGCTAGCAGCCAGCAAGCCCCAACCACCTTCCTGTCTCCATCCCTAGGGTGCACGGAGCTGTGCTCAGCCGTTTCACGAGTACCCCTACTGCTTATGCACCAAGCACTCTCACGCATTGGCTCCTCTCACTATCGATCCTTCTTTTAAGATCTATTTCTACTATTTTCCTGTATATACCATGTGTATGTGTCTGTGTACCCAGAGGCCAGAAAAGGGTGTCACGTGCTTTGGAGCTGGTAGTACAGGAAGTCGTGACTTGCCCAATGTGGAGGCTAGAAACCAAACATGAGGACTCTGAAGAGCAGAGCCCCCCCACCCCTTTTTCAGACAGGGTTTCTCTGTATAGCCCTGGCTGTCCTATCATGCTGGCCTCCAACTCAGAGATCTACCAGCCTCTGCCTCCCAAGTGCTGGGATTAAAGGCCACAACGCTTGGCATCACTCAGCACTCTTATGCCCTCTCAATTTTCTTAAGAAACATCCCTGACCCCTCTCACCATTGGGATGGTGGTGTTTCGTATTGCCCATTCTACAATTAGACTTTCACCCATTCAGTTCCCACTGGGATACACTACAATTTTGTCTTGGAACTATTTTCCCTGGCCAGTAATCCCAGCCCTTAGGAGGTTGAAACAGGAGGATCAAGAGTTCAAGACTGCCTAAGCAACTTAATAAAGATAAAAGGACTGGGGATGCAGCCCTGGTACACAGTTTGCATAGCATGTGTAAGACCCTGGGTTATATCCCAACATGGAAAAAAGAGTCCAGCATAAATCCCTAACAAAGAAAACACTGGGGCTGGAGAGATGGCTCAGCAGTTAAGAGCACCCGACTGCTCTTCCAGAGGTCATGAGTTCAATTCCCAGCAACCACATGGTGGTTCACAACCATCTGTAAAGAGACCTGATGCCCTCTTCTGGTGTATCTGAAGACAGCTACAGTGTACTTATATATAATAAATAAATAAATCTTTAAAAAAAAAAAAAAAGAAAAGAAAACACTGGCAGCAGGGCAGAGTAGCACAGCTTTAACCCCAGCACTCAGGGTACAACAGGCAGATGTCTGTGCTGGGCTTATGGCTACAACTCCATGTAAACTGGGCTGGCCTGGAGGTCCAGGTCACCAGGGCTGGAGGTGAGACCCTGTCTCAAAAAGAAAATAGAGGGCTGGAGAGATGGCTCAGTGGTTAAGAGCACCCGACTGCTCTTCCAGAGGTCCTGAGTTCAATCCCAGTAACCACATGGTGGCTCACAACCATCTGTAAAGAGATCTGATGCCCTCTTCTGGTATATCTGAAGACAGCTACAGTGTACTCATAAAATAAATGAATAAATCTTTAAAAAAAAAAAAAAAAGAAAAAAGAAAAAAAAAAAAAAGAAAATAGAAAACCCTGGCCAAGCCTGGCAACCCAAAAGCTTGAACTGCATAGTGAGTTCCAAACCAGCCCAAGACCCTACCAAAATCCCCCAAAATCAAGCAGGTACTAATCCTGGCAAAAAGCAGCCCCTGGTCTGCCCACCAAAGCCAGCCTAAAGGGCCCTTGGGAGCCCTTCCACAGGGAGATGCAGCACACACCTGTCGCTCCTGTTCCAAGCCAGAGCGCACCCGCTCAAAATCCGAACCTCCCCAGTTGCGTCCATGCCGGCGGCTGCCTTCCCGGCGATCCCTCTCGGACTCCTCAAGGGGCCCACCGCGGCGTCGGGGGTCATCCAGAAAGTTGCGTACTGGGTTGGGCTCCAGCACCCCTTCCTGCAGCAGGAGACTGGCATGTAGGCAGGCTGGGGGGCGCGGAGGCGCCTTTCCACTCAGCCCACCCTGGGCCTGTGCGGACCCGCTGGTTACGCTCGTATTCCGCGATCCTCTCCATCTCCTCATTCATCTTCTCGATGTTCTGCCTGCGCCGCTCCTCCCACTCCTGTGGGGACAAGACGGCACATGGCTGTCAATAAAAAGCCCATATGACCAGCTATACAGGAAAGACAGGGCAGCCCAAACTCCCCAAGGACAGACAGGTGACACAAGATGCTTAACTTAAAACTTGTATGGACTTTGGGGACCTGCCTCCTGCAAGCCTGACACAGTTCACAAACTACAGCCAGCTGGACAGGACTCTCCCTTCTAGCCTCCGCTGCTGTGAGTGTGGCGGCCAAGTTCTTCCCAACAAAATGTAAGAAAGTGTTTTCCTGACCTTGTCAGTGCCCCTTCAGGACAACAATCAACCGGCCTTGGCCTCCTGGTCCATACTACTTAGCTTAACACGTGAAAGAAACAAACTCTGATTCTACTGAGGATATTGCATCTGGTGTCTGTGCATGCACATGCATGTTCACGTGTGTATGTGAGGAGGCCAGAAGGGCAACTTTGAGCACTAGTCTCGTCTCTTCTTTGGAGACAGAGTCTTGCCGTGTAGCTTTGGCAAGCCTGGAACTAACTAGCAGAGATTTGCTCGCCTTCCTCTGCTCAAATGAAAGGTGGGCACCGCAACATCAGGCCTATCCACCACTTTTTGAACAGAGCCTCTCACTGGCCTGGAGCTCACCATGTAGGTTGGCATGGCTGACCACAGTCCCCAAGGTCCACCTGTCTCTACTGTACCTGCTAGGGTACAGGTTACAAGCCTACACTACCACACTCATCTCTTCTGTGGGTTCTAGGAACCAAATGTAGGCCTCAAGCACTTAGTGACCAAGTTGTCTCCTAGATTTGCAACCCATGCTGCAGCAGCAGCTCAGCAAACCTTAAGAGTTCATTTCTGGTGTTTGCTGAGTGCCCGCCCTGAGGCACAATGCTTGACAGCAGGGAACACTTACAATGCCCTTTGGGTCTAATCTGTGTTTCCTGGAAGAGCAAGAATCTTTACTCCCAGAGAGAAAGCAACCTCACCAGGGCAGAGATTCGCCTTGGACACAAGTCCACACAGCGTGCAAGCCATCACCCAGGCCACTGGGGGCTGGGGAGTGAACAGTCACAGTAAGACCACTAATGCCAACACTAATCTGAACACACAGACAGACACAGAGTGGGCACAAAGAAGATTCCACACAGGAAACAAACAAGAGCAGGAAGTCGGAATCAGAACTTAAGACACACAGAGTACTGGTCAAGAAAGGAAGAAGAGAACCCTTTTGAAAGCCAGCCGGAGGGACAAGACCCCAAAGACAGAGGATCAGGGAGGAACAAGCATAGAGAGAAGGCAAAGGGAAAGAAATGAACTAGCTGGACACAGCAGGGCAGGCCTGTGTTCCCAGGCACTGAGGAGGCTGAGCAAGAAGACGCCAAATTCAGGCCAGCCTGAGATGATGATATCCTGTCTCAAAGTAAAAGTGAAGGGCTGAGGAAGCAGCTCCATAGTAAGACACTCATCTAACCTGCCCAAGGCCCTACTTTCAATCCCAAAACCAAAAAAAATGAATGAATGAATGAATGAATGCATTTAGAATGAAAGCATGCATTGAGTAAAAAACAGGGAACAGAAAACCTTGACCCAAGCTTCATGGTCTGCTTGGTGCCTACCTTGGACTTGCGGTCAGAGGTTGAGTTGTCTCCTGCCCCTAAGAGATGAGGGGATCCCCGGCCCCGGCCCCTCCGGCCCCGGCCCCCAGTACCCCCTCGAAGCTGCTCCCCGGCACCATCCTCCCAGCCTCGGGATGCCCGGCCTACGCCTGCCCGGCCTCCCTGCTGGGGATGGGTCCGGCCCCCTCTGCTGGCCCCTGGGGGCCGAGGAGTCCCAGGAGTCCTCCGAGAGGGACCCAGGTTCTTCTCCTGAAAGGGAGAGGAAAAAGAGTCAGTCAAAGGCCAGACAGACCGAAGCGTACTAAGCTAAGAGGCAACTGACAGGTCTTGGTCCCAGCCCTCAGCCCTTGGCCTCCTCCCCATTCTGCGGATTCAGACATGCTGGGCTCCCCACCTCCACTGCCATATTCTCCTTCTCCATGGAACGGCTCTTCCGGGGGGCCGTCACTGCCACACCCTCCAGTTCAGCTTTTTTCCGATCCTCCTCAATCTCCTAGAGGCAAATTCCCAGGGGAATGGAGGGTTAGGGGTCCTGTCCACCAGCTGGACTCCCATAGTCCTCTACATTTTCCCTGCACCTCTACTCAAGACTTCTCTCCGGAGCCTTATACATCACCTTCCATCAAACCCCTGCATGTTACTCTGCTGCTCCAAAGCCCCCACTGTGAGTAAGGCCATCTGTAAGAGCCGAATGCTTTCCCATCACCGTGGAAGTCATGGTGGGCCCCTCCCGCTCCTTTGCACTGGCCATCTTGCTATTCCCCAGAGCTTTTGCACTAGCTGCTCTGCTAGACTGAGTGAGCCTGTAACTACTCAGGTTTCAACTGCCTCACCACCAACCTGCCTTTCTCTGTTCTCATCCCCTGCTTGGTAAAGCGTGAGGATACCTTTTGGGACTGTTCTCGAATGCACCCCTCCTCCCAGCCTCCAGTGCTGCCTGGCATACAATCAAACCCAGGTTTTAGCATTTTGTTTTGTTTTTATGAATGAATGCATGAAAATGAGTCAATGAGGACCTCCCTTCTCCCAGATCCCCTCATAGAGACAGCCCCCCTATGTCTCTGGGGTGCTGCTCTGGACCCTCCCTCCTCTTACCATTCTAGCCCCAACTGCCCTTGGTCACTGAGCCATGCCTATCCTTTCCCACTAGGGCCCCTGCCCCAGCTTTCTATCTGGACTCCCGAATGACACCCTACCATCCACCACTACACAGAAAAATTGAGATTCCCTATACAGAGCTATTCTCACCAGGTCTCACTCCCATGCAAAGCCTCCGTGGCTCCCTAGTGCCCTTAGGAATTCTCCAACCTACATGGCTGTCCCCTGATGACCTCCCTAGATCAATTCTCCACCAGCTGATTTTCTAAGCCTTCTCTTGCATCCAGACATTTGCCCAAACTGGTCCCCATGTGAAACGTAATCCATTTCCTTTCCAATTCCTTTCTAATATCAAGCCTCCCTCAGTTCTCAGAATCCCCTCTATCAGGAAACCCTAATGTCTTCAGGCTAGAGGGAGAGGTCTGGACTCCCACAGACCTGTTAACTCCCCAATCCCAGCCTTGTCTACTCTGGGTCATCACAGAGGGTAACTATGTCCCCAGGACCATTCAGCATGGAACAAGGACTCTGAAGACGTCAGTGAGCAGCGTATGAATTCATGAATGAATGAATGAATGAATGATAGGATGGAAGAAGGGAGGCCAGACTACGGCCTTTGGCTTGCAACCTGTGAGTGAAGGGGAAACATGAAAAAGCTTGAAGGGAGAGGTGGGGAAGACTCACTGCGGGGAGGAGAGGGGATGGGGTCTCCAGGGCAGGGCTAGGGCACCTGGTAGCGCCGGATGAGGGCCTCATTCTTCCGGCGAAGAGCCTCAATCCTCTTGTCCAACTCCGCGTCCTTTTCCTCCTTTGATTTCAAATCTAGTGTAGTAGCCTGTGGTGAGGATGCAGTTAAAAGGCGGAAAGAAAAATCTTCCTACCACACAGGCATTTTACCCAGTATTTGAGGCTCTGGTCTCTGTAGCCTACCTCCCCTCCCCTCCCTGCCCCACCCCAGCTCACCATCTTTGGCTGTGATCTTCCTCACAGAAAACACATGTAGCACTGGGAGCTCCTGAAGGCAGAGAGAACAGTTTGTTAAGATCAACAGTATTCTGAAAAGGTATCTCCTCTCCTTTTTGAGGGTTCCAAAAACACAGACTTACAGAAAAATGCACTTGCACTTCAGCAAGGGAATTCTCAAGTACTGGCCTCGCCTCTCTCCTAAAGAAATACAAACCCTGCCCTTCAATTTTAGATCCACCCATGCAATTAGTCAGACCCACCTTGGGAAAATTCTGACCCCACCCCTGTAACTAATACTCATTCCTCCCAAGATGTCAGTCCAGACTCATTTCCTATAATAATTTTAGCCAGGATCTGGATCTCAGGTCAGCTACAACCTTTCCTTCCAACCCGCACAAGTAATGTCTAGAGGGCCAGAGGAATAGCTCCTGGAGTAAAGGGGCTTGGTGCCAACCCTAAAAACCTGAGTTCATTCCCCAGAACCCACGAAGTAGAAGAGAACTGACTTCCACCAGTTGTCCTCTGACCTCCGTGTGATTACACATCCATGCACAAAATAAATAAAGCAGAATGAAAAACAGTTCTAACTCTGAGACAACTTTAGTCTGTAGCTCCCCTAAGCCCAGCCCCACCAGCTGAAAAGGCACTCATCCTACCAAGGCGGAAAAGATTCAGCAAGCAGGCCCAGGATCCACTGCAGGGGCCTTCCTGGAACGGACTTGACCTTCATAGTGATACTCAAGGCAGAAGACAGAACTTCTACAGAGGCTTACAAGAGAAAACTGCCAGCTGCAACCACACCCGACCTCCAAAAACCTCCGTGGTCCCACCCCTAACTAGGGTGAAACTTCAGGCCCCTCCTTTCCGGCCAGATTCTGGCCCCGCCCCTGCCTCTGAGTTCCCTACTTCCTTGCCTGTGTTCTGCTGCACTCCCAGGTCAGTAAAAACTTTCTAGCTCCATTCCCGCCATTTGCCATTCTCCACCAGCACCCTAGCCCCACTCGCGAAATCCCTGAAATCTTAGCTCCACTTCCATCCAGTCTCAGCCAGCCCCTGGACCCTCCACTAGCTTCTGGGCAATCATCAGGACCCACCACCAGAACCAAGAAACTTTCCTGCCTCGCCCAAGGGATCTCTGCCCCAAACTCTAGCCCCATTAAACACTAAAACCACGTCATAGTGAAATAATCATTGCCCAAAACACTGAGAACAATATTCTGGCTACACCCCCAGCATCTTGGCCAAACTAGCCTAACGCCTCAGTTCAATCCTCACCTCTTCACTTAAAGCCCTGCCTCTTTCCCCACTCCCCTCGAAGCTTTGGCCCCGCCCCGAGCAGGCCAATCTCTTAGCTCCGCCCCTGGCCCTCATAACCACGCCCCCGTAGCACCCCCTACAGCCAAGACGAACTTGTAAGGCCCCAAGCAATACTCTAGCCCCGCCCTCAGTTCACTCCGCCCACCGACCTTTACCCCGCCCCGCGCCGTTTTGACCACTCCCCCAATTCGCCCGCCTACCGCCCAAACCCCACCCCTTACACGCCCAACACTTTAGCCCCGCCCCAAGTTTTTATCGTGCCAACGCCCAGACTCCGCCTCTTACCCCCACCCTACACTATTTGGTCCCGCCCCCAGCGTCTCCGCCCAACGTCCCGAGCCTGCCCCCTAATCCTCTAGGCAAAACTCTGGCCCCACCCCCAGCCCAGACACAGCTTTGCAAGGCCCGCCCCGCTAAGTCAACCACCCAGGCTTGGGGCCCGCCCGCACCCACTCGTCTGGCCCTGCCCACACGTTCACGGCCCAACCTCAGCACCCCTCAAGCGACCCATGTGGGCGTCGCGTCCCCGCCCCCCGCAGAGTACCCTGACCCCGCCCCCGCCGGCAGCTCGTCTCTATCCGCGCGCGTTCACGCTCCCTCACGTGGGCGAACAGGCCCCGCCCTCTCCGGGCGCGCACCCGGCCCCCTCCCCCGGTCACCTGTCCCGGAGACCCCGCGGTGTCTGCGACTCCGGCTCCGTCCGCCTTCGGGTCCGCAGCTCCCGGGCCTCACGCGTCACTTCCGGGCCACACCACGTGAAGAGAGGAAATAAGTGGGGCACTTCCGGTCTTGACATCCCATTTCCGGGTGCCTTAAAGGGTCCGCACCCCCTCAGGCTCTGCAGAAGGTGGCAGAAGCGTGTTCTGTCTGGTCTCAGGGGATGGACATGTAGCACTAAATCTCTGGGTTCCTTTTTTGGTTTAGACTTTTATCACCCGGAGCCACTGGTTCCCGATTTTACTAGGTAAAAATTAGACATTATACAGGGACCCCTGAAAACCTAAATTGGTTTCATTACCTCTTCTTGCTAATGAAACCTTAGTTATAGAAACTAACCAATTCATAAAAATATAAAGTTTTGGGGCTGGAGAGATGGCTCAGTGGTTAAGAGCACTGCTCTTCCAGAGGTCCTGAGTTCAAATTCCAGCAACCACATAGTGGCTCACAATCATCTGTAATAAGATCTGATGCCTTCTTCTGGTGTGTCTGAAGACAATTACAGTGTACTTATATATAATAGATAAATAAATCTTATATATATACATATATATAATTTTTTAAAATCAACTATATAAAGCTGGGCAGTCCCAGCTTTATATCAACTATATAAAGTCCTGGTAGATGCCTCTAATTTCAGCACTTGGGAGACTGAGACAGAAAGATTACCTCGGGGTCAAAAACAGCAGGATAGATGATAGATAGATAGATAGATAGATAGATAGATAGATAGATAGATAGATAGACAGACAGACAGACAACCAGGGCTACATAGATCCTCTCTCAAAGGAGAAATAAAAGCAGGGTGACGTGGCTGAGAAAGTAAAGGCACTTGGCCAATTATGATGACCTCTGTTTGAACCCTGGACTTTGAGATGCACACCCTCTTTTACCTGTTGAGCAACGTACTGGCACTTGAATTATTCTTTTTTTTAAATATCTGTACTGGCTCAGTTTGTTGTCAACCTAACACAAGTTAGAGTCATCAGAGAAGACAAAGCATCTGTTAAGAAAATGCCTCCACGAGATCCAGCTGTAGCATTTTCTCAATTACTGATTGATGAGGGAGGACCTAGCCCATTGTGGGTGGTGCCATCTCCGGACTGATAGTCCTGGGTTCTATAAGAAAGCAGGCAGAGATGGCTGTGGGGAAGAAATCAGTAAGCACCACCCTTTCGTGGCCTCTGCGTCAGCTCCTGCCTCCAGGTTCCTGCCCTGATTGAGTTCCTATCCTGACTTCCTCCAATGATAGATTGTGATATGAAAACAGAAATCAAATAAACCCTTTCCTCCCAACTTGCTTTTTGGTCATGATGTTTCATCTCAGCACTAAAATGTTGACCAAGACAATATCTCAGTTGTCCCCAAACTCCTGATCCTCCTGCTTCAGCCTCTTCAGTATGAAGGTAGGATTATAGGTCTGAGCATTTCTTCCCACAAAAATTGACCACCTTAAGCTGCTGTGAGATAGCCCATCTGACAAATGGCCACAATTTGTCCAACCCATCTCACTGAAATTCAACAGGGATAGTTCTACCTCTGTGTGTGTGTGTGTGGTGTAGACGAAGCAAGCTTGTGAACAAGTTCTGTCACTTAGCTACATCCTCAGCCCAATTTTGTTGTTATTTCTTTTAAATTGAAATATATACCGGTCCTAGGCAGTGGTGGTGAACACCTTTAATCCCAGCACTAGGGAGGTTGACTGTGAGTTCAAGGTCAGCATGGTCTACATAGTGAGTTTCAGGACAGCCAGAGCTACATAGTAAGAACCTATCTCACAAAATTAAAATTAAAAGTTTTATATATATACATATCTGTGTGTGTGTGTGTGTGTGTGTGTGTGTGTGTGTTTACTTTTTTTTTTTCCGGAGCTGGGGACCGAACCCAGGGCCTTGCACTCGCTAGGCAAGCGCTCTACCACTGAGCTAAATCCCCAACCTCGTGTGTGTGTGTGTGTTTGACATGTGTATTGTATATATATATATATGTGTGTGTGTGTGTGTGTGTGTATATGCATGATATATATGTGTGTATATATGAATATATATATGATGCTTGTGGGTGTTTTACCTGCATGTATTTCTGCGCACCATTTGAGAGCCATCATGTGGTTGCTGGGAACTGAAATTGGTTCCTCTGTAAAAGTACTAAACATGGGGCTGGAGAGATGGCTCAGTGGTTAAGAGCACTGACTGCTCTTCCACAGGTCCTGAATTCAATTCCCAGCAACCAAACAGTGGCTCACAACCACCTGTAATGGGATATGATACCCTCTTCTTGTGTGTCTGAAGAGAGTGACAGTGTATTTATATAAATAGATAAATAAATACTCTTTTTTTTAAGTACTAAACATTCTTTTTTCTTTCTTTCTTTCTTTTTTCGGAGCTGGGGACCGAACCCAGGGCCTTGTGCTTGCTAGGCAAGTGCTCTACCGCTGAGCTAAATCCCCAACCCCAGTACTAAACATTCTTAACTACTGAGCCAATCTGCACATTTTAGTTTTTTGCGATAGATTTTTCCTCTGTGTCTAAGCTGTCTTCAACCTCCAGAGGATTCTCCTGCCTGTCTCCTGAATGCCTGAATTACAGATACGAACTATTCTGTAGCAGCCCATGCCTGCTTTCTCATTGTTTTAATTTGGGGGAGGAAAGGAAGCACACAAGCTGTGGCACATGTGTAGACCAGAGAAAAACCTACAGAAGTTAGTTCTCTCCTACCATGTGAGATCCAGAAATAAACTCAAGCATAAAGACTAGGCAGGAGGCTCCTGGACCTGCCTAGCCAGAGCCACCTTGCCTGCCTATTTTGTTTTGTTTTGTTTTGTTTTGGGGGGGTTGTTTTTTGAGGTAGAGTCTCACAGTGTAGCTCTGACTGGCCTGGAACTCTCTGTTGTAGACCAGGGTTTCTCAAAGGCATAGAGATCCATCTGCCTTGGATGGATAACAGGGAAGGACCATCATGCCCAGGCTAAGGATTTGTTTCATTTTTTTTTTATTTTAGTTGAAACATAACTGTGCACATGCTGTAATTTTTTTTCTTTTCTTTTTTTCGGAACTGGGGACTGAACCCAGGGTCTTGCTCTTGCTAGGCAAGCACTCTACCACTGAGCTAAATCCCCAACCCTTATAATGTTTTGATACATATAAACAATGTGTAATGATCAGATCCCAGTAACCGATCTCGGCCACCTGAAACACTTGTTTCTGTCTCATTTGTTTTGTTTTGTTTTGTTTCTGTTTTTTGAGACAGGGTTTCTCTATGTAGCCCTGGCTATCCTGGAACTCACTCTGTAGACAGGCTAGCCTTGAACTCAAAAGATTCACCTGCCTCTGCCTCTGCCTCTGCCTCTGCCTCTGCCTCTGCCTCTGCCTCTGCCTCTGCCTCTGCCTCTGCCTCTGCCTCTGCCTCTGCCTCTGCCTCTGCCTCTGCCTCTGCCTCTGCCTCTGCCTCTGCCTCTGCCTCTGCCTCTGCCTCTGCCTCTGCCTCTGCCTCTGCCTCCTCTGCCTCTGCCTCTGCCTCTGCCTCTGCCTCTGCCTCTGCCTCCTCTGCCTCTGCCTCTGCCTCTGCCTCTGCCTCTGCCTCTGCCTCTGCCTCTCTCTGCCTCTGCCTCTGCCTCTGCCTCTGCCTCTGCCTCTGCCTCTGCCTCTGCCTCTGCCTCTGCCTCTGCCTCTCTCTGCCTCTGCCTCTGCCTCTGCCTCTGCCTCTACCTCTGCCTCTCTCTGCCTCTGCCTCTGCCTCTGCCTCTGCCTCTGCCTCTGCCTCTGCCTCTGCCTCTGCCTCTGCCTCTGCCTCTGCCTCTGCCTCTGCCTCTGCCTCTGCCTCTGCCTCTGCCTCTGCCTCTGCCTCTGCCTCTGCCTCTCTCCCTTTATCCCTTTCTCCCTCTCTGCCTCCTCTCTCCTTCTCTGCCTCCTCTCTCCTTCTCTACCTCCTCTCTCCTTCTCTGCCTCCTCTTTGCCTCTCTGCCTCTCTCTGCCTCTCTGCCTCTCTCTGCCTCTCTGCCTCTCTGCCTCTCTCTCCCTCTCTGCCTCCTCTCTGCCTCTCTCTGCCTCTCTCTCCCTCTCTGCCTCCTCTCTGCCTCTCTCTGCCTCTCTCTGCCTCTCTCGGCCTCTCTGCCTCTCTGCCTCTCTCTGCCTCTCTGCCTCTCTCTGCCTCTCTGCCTCTGCATTGGAACTAAAGGTGTTTACCACTATCACCTTGATACATTTATCATTTCTTTGTGTCAAAAATACTCACATTTTTCTCCATTAAGTACCTGAAATATGCTATGCTTTTATTAGTCATACATGTTTTGCAGTAAACGATCTGTAAGTCTGCTCCAAAGAGCACATAGCAGGGCGTAGTAGCAAACACCTATAATCCCAACACTTGGGAGGCAGAGGCAGGAGGACTTCTGTGAGTTTGAGACCAGTCTTGTCAACACAGAGTGTTCCAGGCCAGCCAGGGATACATAGTGAGTCCCTGTCTCAATAAATAAATGCATAAAGATACAAATTAAAGGTCAATCAACTACAGGCTCTCAATAGGTGTGCACCATTATTATTGCTTCCAACTACACAAATTACTGGACAGTAAAATGACCTACAGCAGACCCAAGCAGACTGCCTAGAGCCTGGAACTTATGCCAAATTTAAAAGCATGGGAGAGAGTTATATATAAAAAGTCACAGAGAAGGGCAGAGCAGGGCAAGGTAGGACTGGGATCCCAGACACTGGGGAAGCTGAGGCAGGAGGGTTGAAACTTCAAGGTCAGCTTGGGTTACATGCTGAAATCCTGTTATAAAATAAGAAGTTAAGAGAGTACTGAGCTGTAATTTAGCGCTAAAAGTGCATACCCTGGCCAGCAGAGATGGTGCACACCTTTAGTCCCAGTGCTCAGGAGACAGAGGCAGTCAGATCTCTGAGATTAAAGCCACCTTGTTCTAGGGCAGCCAGAGAGAAACCTTGTCTCAAAAAACAAACAAACAAACAAAGAGTGCATGCCCTAAGTTCATACCTCAATACCACATACGCATGCACTCACACTCACACACACAAAATGTTCAAAAACTTAGAAAGTCTTCTGTGGAAGGGTTAGTTCAGTTACTTGCGGATTCATCAACAAGCTGACAAGGTTTGTCCAGAACTTTGATGGCATTTGCAAGTGATGTGCTCCTTACTCGCCACGAGGGGGCGCTATCTACACTAGAAACCAGACTCATTCAACAAATAATTCTTGGAAGCCTGGCAACATAGTTACAGCTCAGAGAAAGAAGGATCTGAACTTCAAAAGATCAACTTTGGCTACATATTGAGTTCAAGGCCAGCCTGGGCTACATGAGACCTTGTCTTAAATGTTAAAATTTTAAAAAGGGGCCTGGAAACAAGGAATAATTGTGCACAGCACTCAAGAGGCAGAGGCAGGTTGCGCTCCAAGTTGGAGTCCAGGCTCGTTTGCAGATTGAGTTCCAGGACAACCAGGACTGCACAGAGAAACCTACGGGGAAAAAAAAGGTCTGGGGGTGCTGAAGAGATGGCTCAGCGGTTAAGAGCACTGACTGCTCTTCCAAAGGTCCTGAGTTAATTCCCAGCAACCACAAGGTGGCTCACAACCATCCGTAATGGGATCTGATGCCCTTTTCTAGTATGTCTGAAAACAGCTACAGTATACTCATATATAATAAATAAATAAATCTTTTTTTAAAAAAAAAAGGTCTGCGGAGATGGCTCAGCCAATAACAAGCTTGCCACAAAAGCATAAAGGCCTGAGTTCAAATCCCCCAGGACTCCAGTAAAAGCCAAATACTACATCACATATCTGTAATCCCCAAACTAGGAAAGCTAAGACGGTTAGGTCTTGGAGCTCAATAGTAAAGTTGGTGAACTCCAGGTTCAAGGAAAGGCCTGACATGGACGGTTAGCAAAATGGTTAGCTCCATATGTAATAGTGTTTGTAACCAAGACTCATAACTGGAGTCAAAGCCTTGGAACACACGTGGTAGGAAAAGAAAGCCTACTTCTACAGGTTGTTTATGATGAGTTCACAAGTCTGATTGTGTGTGTGTGTGTGTACAAAAAAGTACAAATAAACTGAGAACAGTCTGGAGGGACAGTTCCTGTGTTGAGAGCAAGTGCTGTTCTTTTAGGTGACCTGAGAGTTTGGTTCCCAGCACCTACAATAATACTGTGGCCTGTATCTCCAACCCCAGGGGATACAATCCCCTCTCCTGGCCATATGCACAGAGACACACATACACATACACTTATTTATTTATTTATTTATTTATTTATTTATTTATTTATGTTTTTCTTGATGAGATAGGGTTATCTCGGTGTAACCGTGGCTGTCTTGGAATTCACGCTGTAGACCAGGCTGGACTCGAACTCAGAAATCCATTTGCTTCTGCCTCCCAAGTGCTGGCGTGTGCCACCTTTTTTTTTTTTTTTGGTTCTTTTTTTCGGAGCTGGGGACCGAACCCAGGGCCTTGCGCTTGCCACCTTTTTTTAAAAAGAGCATTTGTTATTTTCTGTCTGTGCAACGTTTGTCCCTGCAATGTTCATTCGTACACCATGCGTGCAGTGCCGGCCGAGGCCAGAAGAGGGCGTCAGATACCCCGGGACTGGAGTTAAAAATAAAAGCCCGCCTTGTGGGTCCTAGGACACCAACCCTGAAAGATCAGCCAAAGCCCTTAACCACTGAACTATTTCTCCAGCCCCTACACACTTCTTTTCTTTTTTTTAATCTTTAATGGACTGGGGGTAGAATTAAGTGTATGAAAACTTAGCCAGGATGTGTGAAGTCCTAAATACATACATACGCAAACGCACACACGTGTGCGCAACACTCAACTGCATACGCAGTCAATTCAGGGTCATCTCCGTGGCCCTGGGTTCGAGTCCCAGCACTACAAAACCAAGTCTAAGTCCCGGGGTTGCTGTGAGAACTTCAGGTTCCTCTGCGTGGTCCGAGAACCCTGCGCTTCCACCTTTGGACGCTAGGGGACAGCAGGCGCACGATGGATTGGCGGCGCAGGACCAGCGCGGGGGCAACTCAGGCAGAGGAAGCTGATGAAATCCTAGCCAACTTGCAGTGAGCTCATCCAGCCCGGGCGCCTCCGGAAGCCACGGGGCCGCCCGGCCTCCGCCTGGCCCGAGCGATAACGCTCTGGTTTGGAACCAGGGCGGGAAGTCCTTCCTGAAGTCTGCCTTGTATGGGGACTGCTGCCAGAAGCCTGGACCTGAGGGGAGGGACGAACGAAGTGGCTGTTTCTTGCAGAATAAAAAAGAAAGTGAATTCTGAGCCTAGTCGTGGGATGGAGAGAAACAGAGGTGGGGAAGAAGGAAAGGAGAGACATGAATGGAAGAGACTTTTGTGAGCGACAAAGATAAATTGAGGCAGGGGTTGGGGAGACAGAAAGAAGGTTCAAGTCAAAACAGATGGAAGAGAGGTGGGACGCGAAAGACAGTAATAGGGAGAGACCCCCGGCAACAGGCACCAAGCAAGTGGCAAGGATGCTGAGGCACGACGGGTTATGGGCGCAGTGGGAACAGGAGGGACCAAGCCCTGCGGGATGGGGCGCGTCGTGGGCCCGCCCAGCCCCCCAGCCCCGCGGCGGCGCGGGCCAGTTACCAAGTTACCAAATTACCGCAGGATTCCGGAGCTTCTGACTGGCGAGGATGCAGCCAATCAGAGAGCGACGCCGCTGTTCTCGGGCAGGAGGCCTGGAGACACGCGCACCTTCCCACACCCAGGAAGCCGCTGACACAGACTCGGTGGCGCGCGCCACCACTGTCCCGCGGACACGCGGAGTTTTTCTCCACGGTAACACACACACGGAGACCTTCCCCCCCCCAACACACACACACGTGCACGCACATTCATACACATGCGTGCACCTATATCTGCATTCGCATACATAAACACATTCACACACGTGCATCACACAAACACAACACAGATACACACAAATACACATATACACGCATATAAACTCACATGCACACACATATACACATGTACACATGCACATACAGAGTGCATACATGCACATGAACACAAGCATACACCATAGATGAATATATACACAAACATACATAGACACATTAACACACACAGGCATGCACAATCCCCAAGACACAGACACACACAGACCCAGGATGATCCGCACTACACATGTTTTTTAAGTCGGTAAAGCAATGCACAGTTCACACATACCACTATACTGACACACAACGGCCTTGTCATAAGTAAAAGTGGCACAGTCATAAGCCCCCACCCGCACTATCACAACCACACTCGAGGGAGACATAATAATCGACACAATGTCACTAATGTGTTCACAGTCCCAGGGACATGCAACCCGACCTGCGGACATAACCACAGTGACATAGTCGCAATGACACATGGCATTGTATAGATAATGTTTGTGCTTGGTGGCAGTATATCATGTAAACACACCCATTGCTGTGATGTGCACACAGTCCTGTGGGTGCTTGGCATGGCAGACAGCATCAGAGAGACACGCTGACAACAGTAGAGAGATACAACACATCCACAAACCTTCCCACACACACGTGGCTGTGACACAATTCCAGTGTTACACAAACAACCACACACAGGAGCCATAGCACTGACACTTGCCAGCCTACTGCTTATAACTGCACGCTTTTCACAGGAAAGCACCCCAAGGACTTCTGTAACAGCCCAAGGACTCAAGTATTTGTCGAAACAGCCTGACACACACACACATCACCATACTTAGCGTGCTGAGTATGTAACCATCACAGTGACACACTAACCTCCTGACACGATCACTTTTATAGAACAACTCCCTAACACACTCGCCACACGCCTAGAGGAAACTGACACTCACTTAAACACACACATCATCCCTGCCCTGGTCCGTGGAAGCTAAGTGCACGTGGGATGCTGGGGAAGGGATGCAGCGAGGACCTATGTTTGTGTATTTGTGTGCAGTTCCTCCCCCTTCCTGCACTTCCTGGGGGCGGGGCCAAGCGGCTGCCGCTGTTACCGGGTAAACTTCCCCGCCTCCCCCCAGTGCGGCCATTAGTCACCCCCCCCAGGATGATGTCATCGCCTCATTCTGGAGGCTGAGTAATCCTAGTCTCCGCCCCCTCCCCCCAGGTACCAGGGAAGAGGAGGACCGCACCTGGGCTCCACTGAGGGCTGGAGCTGGGGTCTGGAGCTGAAGGCTCGGCGCCTTCGGTGTCCCTGGGGTGCGGACTGAGGAATCTGTGCCTCTCTAAAGTGACTTAAGAGTGCGAATCAGTGTCCCCGGAGACTGGGGGCTTCCAGTCCCGGATCGGTGGTAGCGGACCCCTGGATCTTTTAGGCTTGAGGTCTTTTTGTTAATGCTCGTTCACTTGCTGCTTTGTGTTTGATGTTGGGATTATTTATTTATTTATTTATTTATTTATTTATTTATTTATTTATTTATTTATTTATTTGGCAGTGCTGGGGATACAGCCCAGGGCCTCACCCACGCTAGGCAAGGTATCCTTCACTGATCTTCATCCACACTTTATTCTTTAATTTTTTTTTACTTTTAGACAGTTACCTCCCCCCCACACAGAGAGAGAGAGAGAGAGACAGAACTATCACTAAGTCACCCAGACTGGCCTTGGAGTTACTCTGCAGTCCATACACACTATAAACTTTCTATCCTCCTGCCTCAGCTTTGCAAGTAGCTGGGAATGAATACAGACCTGTATAACTGGGCTCTGCTTGTTGGTGCTTTTTTGAAAACAGGATCTCACTCTTCAGTCCAGTCTGACCTGGAACTCTTAGCAATCCTTCTGCCTCATTCTCCTGGGTGTTAACAGGCATGAGCTCCCTTATTTATTTAGTTCTAGACTCTCAAGCACCCCAAAGTGCTCCCGACATTCACTTTAAGGGCTTGATCTGCTCTCTGGCCAGAGTGTAGGGGGCAGAGCCTGGGTGTTCTGAGGCCTGGGATAGATTGAGCGTAAGGAGTACACAGTAGATATCAGGTCAGGTCCCCTGATTCTGAGAGATAAACAAGCTGAACCCGGGAACAAGTGCTTACAGGAGACAAAATAGTATGGGTCTGTGCCTTAAGGAGGGGCATATGATCACACGGATGCACTAGACACCTGAGGGTCTGCTGACTTATGGGGGGGGGGTCATTTCTATCAGTATCAAAATGGTGCTGGGTAAATTAGGCTGGGAGTTCCCAGAGGCATCAGAGGGTCTGTTTCCCAAAAATCCCCAGTTCCTATGTCCTGTGCAGTGAGACGTGGGTCTCCATTTTTAAAGACTATTCACACACCTGCCTACCCCTTCACACACACACACACACACACACACACACAAACACACACACACTCAAGACTTTGTTTTTGTTTTTTTAAATAAGGTTCCATATAATTCAAGTTGGCCTCAAAAACATACTATGTAGCTAGAGGTAACCTTGAACTCATGACCCTCCGGCCTCTATCTCCCTAGTTTTGGTATTACAGGGATGAACCACTACACTCAGCTTTATAGGGTGTTATGGATGGAGCTCAGGACTCATGAGTACCTGGCAAGCCCTCTGTGAACTGAGCCTCATCCCCAGTCTGGCTCCGTTTTGAAGGGGACTCAAGACCTTGTCTCCTGGGGCTAGTAGTCCCTGGGGAGAAAGGACTGTATACTTATTTTGTAGTCCAGGTGATCCTTGAACTCCCTCCACAGCCCAGGCTGGCCTTGAATCTCTCTGGTCATCCTGCACTGGAACACCAGGTGTGCACCATCATTTCTTGCTCATGTCCTTGGCTTCCTCCCCCCCTCCTTGTGTTGTTTTACATTTGGAGAAGGGATCACAAGATGCAAGTCTGTCTGACCTAAAAACTTAATAGGTAGCCAGAGATAACCTTGAACTCATGACCCTCTTGCCTCTACCTCTCTCTCTCTCTCCACAGACCATGCTGACAACTTGCAGAAATCCTCTTGTCTCTGCCTCTGCCTCTGCCTCCCAAGGGTTTAAATAAAGGAATGAGGCACCATACCTGGTGATATCCTTCTTTTATGACACCAAAAGTCCATTGTGTGTGTTGGGGGGAGGGTGTTGCCTTTCTATGTTTGAGAAAGTTTTGCTACGTGGCACAGTAAGGCCTCGAACCCGTAGCAATCCTCCTGCCTCCGCCTCTGGAGTGCTAGGATATAAGGATGGCATCAACATATCTGGTGTACCGCTGTTTTTGTAAGGCCATAGCTGAATTTCTCTTCTGTAAAGTCTTCCAACTTGTTTTCCACAAACGGGACTCCGAATTCTGTTAAGGAGATAGGGTAAAGTCTCTCCCTGCCTTCGTGGGGTCACCCTGCAAAGGTCTCTTTAAGGAAGGAAGATACTTGGTGGCTATTTTCCTAAGACCAACTCCATGGGACCTTCCAGCATGGAAGGCACTTTGCACATCCCCCACCCCCACCTCTACCCCGTCCCATCCTTTAACTGCACATCCTTGCCCTGCGAATGTACGGGGCAGCATGAAGAGCTGAGGTCTCACCCCAACCGGCCACAGAGCTTGCGGGCCGCGCAGCCTGCAGCTCCCCGGGGCCCGACTCCCCCGCACCCCCGCCCTACAACTAGGGCTCCCCCAGATCCGGGAGGACTTTGGCGGTGGCCAATGAGAGCTCTCGCCGTCTCCGGGAGCCGGGCCGGCTCTGCCCGCCTGGCATTGGGCACACGATGGGCAGCGGCGGGCGGGGCCTTGGAGCTCCTCGCGCCTGGTTGGGCCAGGCTTGTTGCTGGGTAACGGGGCGGCGAGTTTCCCCTGGCAACGGCGGCGAGTACCGCTCACTGGCTGGCCGAGATGGAGGCAGGGCGCGGGCGCAGGCAGGCCCCGCAGACCCCAGCAACAGCGCGGCCCCCGCCCCGCGCTGAGCTGTAACCTTCACACGCGCAGCCCGGACCCTGCGGACGCCCGGACGCCCCGCCGCCCAATGCATCCCGGCCCCGCGTGGGGACCCAGGATGTCGCTCCCTATCTGGACCAGGGCCCTGCGGTGGAAAGTTAAGTCCTTCCCAACTCCTGAGCTGCAGTTTTCTGCTTTTTTAATTTTTCATTTTTATATTTTAGACAGGGTCTCATTCTGCAGCCCATGCTGGCCGCCAACTCACAATACTCCACCCTCAGAGCCTCAAGTGCTGGAATGACACGTGCGCATCTCTTCCACGCTGAGCTGACAACTGCCTATTTTATGATTTTTTTTAAAATTGTTTCTGTAAGACACAGGCTCACTGCGTAGCCCTAGCAGGCCTGAATCCGTCCATGTAGACCAGGCTGCCCTGAAACTCACAGAGATGAACCCATCTCTGCCTCCTGGGTCCTGGGTTTAAAGACATTCACCATCACGTTCGTCTTACTCAACTTTACTCTTGAGACAAGGTCTCATATAACATAAGACTGTCCTCTAACGTGGAGCAATTCTCCTACCTCAGACTCTCGGGTGCTGGGATGACAGGGGTGAAACGCCATGCCTGGCTGAAATCTATTTATTTTATTTTTTTAAAGATTTTATTTATGGGCTGGAGAGATGGCTCAGTGGTTAAGAGCACTGACTGCTCTTCCAGAGGTCCTGAGTTCAATTCCCAGCAACCACATGGTGGCTCACAGAATCTGTAATGGGATCTGATGTCCTCTTCATGAAATAAATAAATCTTTAAAAAAAAGATTTTATTTATTCATCTTATATATGATGAGTACACTGTCACTGTCTTACACACCAGACGAGGGCATCGGATCTCGTTACAGATGGTTGTGAGCCACCATGTGGTTGCTGGGATTTGAACTCAGGACCTCTGGAAGAGCAGTCAGTGCTCTTAACCGCTGAGCCAACTCTCCAGCCCTATTTATTTTATTTAAAATAATTAAAATATTAGCAGGGCCTCGTATAGCCTAGAGTGGCCTAGAACTTACTATTAGTACAAGATGACCTTGAACTTCTGACCCTCCCCATTCAGGCATACAAAACTACACCCACTCTTATGGGGTGCTTGAGATTGAGCTTGGAACCTCATGAATCCTTAGCAGAAAGTACAACAAAGCCACATCCTCAGCCCTGACACCTGAGTTTTGGAGCCAGCATCCCATGGGATTGTGTGATTACTGGAACAGTCCTCAACAGGTTGCAGCAAACATTCCAAATCAATGTCCACAGATGTTTGGTTTGGGGGCACATGAGGAGAGAAAGACAAAAAGAACCAGAGATGCTCTCCCGAGTTATTTGGGAAGCTAGCTTCAGAGTCTGGGGCCTTATCTACGGCACTGTGCAGGACTGGTTCAGGGTACAGCACTTGGGAGCCTGGGGCAGACAGCGCACCCCAAGTCCCAGGTCAGCCTGGGCTGCATACTGAGACTCTTTCTCAAAGAAAACAAAGTTTAAGAAGCTGGGCATGGGGTGGGGGAGGGCTGGAGAGATAGCTCAGCAGTTAAGAGCACTGGCTGCTCTTCTAGAGGACCTGGGTTCGATTCCCAGCAACCATATGGCTGCTCACAACTGTCTCTAACTCCAGTTCCAGGGATCCAGCACCCTCAGACAGACTGACATGCAGGCAAAACACCAGTGCACATTAAAAGAGTTTGGACATGGTGACTCACTTTCATCATGTCAGTACATAAAAGGCTGAACCAGGTTGATTAGGGCAGATACAAGACAAGCCCGAGTTACAGAATGAGACCCAGCCTGAGGAAATGAAAGCCAGGCTCTCTGCTCCTCCCTGGTCCAGAGACAGCCGCATCTTCTCATGAGGTGCCAGCCTTGTCGTCAGGTACACAAGATGGTGAAGGTCAGTGTGAGTGGATTTGGCTGTATTGGGTGCCTGGTTACCAGGGCTACCTTCTCTGCGTCTGACAAAGTGGAGATTGTTGCTATCAATGACCCCTTTATTGACCTCAACTACATGGTCTTCATGTTCCAGTTTGACTCTACCCATGGCAAACTCATGAGTTCAATTCTCAAGGCTGAGAATGGGAAGTTTGTCACCAACGGGAAGCCCATCACCATCTTCCAGGAGTGAGGTCCAACTAAGCATCAAATGGGGTGACGCTGGTGCTGAGTATGTCATGGAGTCTACTGGCATCTTCACTATGGAGAAGGCTGGGGCTCACTTGAAGGGTGGGGCCAAAAGGGTCATCATCTCCACCCCTTTGACTGATGCCACCATGTTTGTGATGGGTGTGAACCACGAGAAATATGACAACTCACTCAAGATTGTCAGAGATGCATCCTGCATCACCAACTGCTTAGCCCACCCCTGGCTAAGGTCATCCAGGACAACTTTGGCATCATGGAGGTGCTTGTGATCACAGTCCGTGCCAACACTGCTACTCAGAAGACTGGATGGTCCCTTTGGAAAACTGTGGTGTGGTGGCCATGGGGCAGCCCAGAACATCATCCCTGCATCCACTGGTGCTGCCAAGGCTGTTGGCAAGGTCATCCCAGACCTGAACAGGAAGCTCACTGGCATGGCCTTCCATGTTCCTACCCCCAATGCATCCATTGTGGATGCTGCCTGGAGAAACCTGCTAAGTATGATGACATCAAGAAGGTGGTGAAGCAGGCATCTGAGGGCCCACTAAAGGGCATCCTGGGCTACACTGAGGACCAGGCTGTCTTCTGCACTTTTTTTTTCTTTTCTTTTTTTTTCAGAGCTGGGGACCAAACCCAGGGCCTTGCGCTTGCTAGGCAAGCGCTCTACCACTGAGCTAAATCCCCAACTCCCGCACTAGTTTTATATTTCAACTCACTAGAGGATTCTAGGCAGGGGCTCTACCACTGAGCCACGCCCCCATCCCCTCACTGGAGGATTCTAGGCAGGGGCTCTACCACTGAGCCACGCCCCCATCCCCTCACTGGGGGATTCTAGGCAGGGGCTCTACCACTGAGCCACGCCCCCAGCCCCCTCACTGGGGGATTCTAGGCAGGGGCTCTACCACTGAGCCACGCCCCCAGCCCCTCACTGGGGGATTCTAGGCAGGGGCTCTACCACTGAGCCACGCCCCCAGCCCCTCACTGGGGAATTCTAGGCAGGGTCTCTACCACTGAGCTGGATCCCAACGCCTTATTGGGAGAGGTGCTGTGGCATCTGTGGGCTGAGGAGGTCAGATGTTACTAAGCATGCTACAGTGCCCCACAACAAAGATTTATTCAGTCCTAAATGTCTATAGAGAGGGGAGAAGAAGCTCAGGTCTAGCCTGACCCTCTGCCCAGACACTTTACCCCCTCTCCCCCTCTCCCTCCCCCTCTTCCTCTCCCTCCCCCTCCCCCTCTCCCTCTCTCTCCAGACAGGGCTTCTCTGTGTAGTTCGGAGTGTCCTGTAACTCACTCAATAGACCAGGCTGGCATCGAATTCATCGAGATCTGCCTGCCTCTGCTTCCTGAGCCGGGTGCCACCACACCCAGACGACAAAGTTTTAGTCCTGTTAACAATCTTAACATGAAAATGGAAGTGCAGCCTATATTCAATCTCTGTCATCCTACAGCAATGGTTCTCGGCCTTCCTAATGCTGCAACCCAGTAATACCTCATACTGTGGTAACACCGAGCCATAAAATTATTCTCATCGCTTCTTCATAACTGTAATTTAGCTACTGTTATGAATCGAAATGAAAATATCTGATATGCAAACCCTGTGAAGGGGGGTCACCACCCACCAACCTAGAACCACTGCCCTAGAGTAAAGGGGTCTGGAAACACAGCTATTCGGAGCTGGGGAGATGGTTCAATGGATAAAGTACTTGCCGCATAGCATGGAGACCTGAGTTCAGTTCTAGCACCTGTGTAAAAAGCTAGGTAAGTTGTAGTGTGGGTCTGTAACTCCGGCATTGGGAGGCAGAGACAGGAGGAGGCTAACTGGTGTAGACAATCAGTGAAAGAAAGGCCTTGTCTTAAAAACTAAGGCGAGGGGCTGAAGAGATGGCTCAGTGGCTAAGTGGTTAAGAGCAGTAACTGCTCTTCCAGAGGACCCGGGTTCAGTCGCTGGCACCCACTTCGCAGCTCGAAACTGTCTGTAACTGCAGTTCCAGGGGGTCTGATGCCACCACACAGACACACATGCAGGCAAAACACGAGTGCACGTGAAAAGGAAATTAAGTAAGCTATCAAAAATGAGTCTGAATAGCCAGACAGAGGTGGTGCACTCCTTTAGTCCCAGCACTCAGGAGGGAGAGGCAGGAGGATCTCTTGTGAGTTTGAGGTCAACCTGGGCTACAAAGTGAGTGTCAGGACAGCCAGGGTTACACAGAGAAACCCTGTCTCAAAAAACAAATAAACCAAACAAACAAACAAAAAGCAGCCTTTGACCCATTGGCACATTTTTAGCCACAGTCCCCAGAAGTCCCTAATTCTTCCCAGTGGAGTAACTTTCTTACTTATTTGAGATGCTGAGGTTTGAATACAAAGTTTCTTGCATGTTCCACCACTGAGCCACACCCTCGTCTCCACCACCCCCTACATACACACAGGCACTTCTGGGTAAGGACTCTACTGCTCTTTAAAAAAAGAAATAAATTGGGGGTTGGGGATTTAGCTCAGTGGTAGAGCGCTTGCCTAGCAAGCACAAGGCCCTGGGTTCGGTCCTCAGCTCCGAAAAAAAAAATAAATGAATAAATAAATTTATGCCAGCCAGTGATGGTGCTCACCTTTAAAGTTTTGGGTTTTTTTGTTTGTTTTTTTCCCCAGAGCTGAGAACTGAACCCAGGGCCTTGCGCTTGCTAGGCAAGCGCTCTACCACTGAGCTAAATCCCCAACCCGGATGCTCACCTTTAATCCCAGCACTCAGGAGACAAGAGTGAGGTAACTCTTTGTGAGTTCGAGGCCAGCCTGCTACAGAGTGAGTTCAGGGGCATCGGAGGCTACACAGAGAAACAGTCTCATAAAACCAACATAAAAGTAATAAAAAATAAATTTATTATGTTTGTGCACCCATACATGTTGAGGTTAAAATGAAAGTAAATAATTTTAGTAAGAGTTACATTAGAAAAACTCTTGGGTTGGGGATTTAGCTCAGTGGTAGAGTAGAGCGCTTGCCTAGGAAGCGCAAGGCCCTGGGTTTGGTCCCCAGCTCCGAAAAAAAGAACCAAAAAAAAAAAAAACTCTTGGGAGTTGGTTCTCACTTTCTATTATGTAGGTCCCAGGAATCGAACCCCAATTGCTGCCTTTACTAGAGGTCTCTTTACCTGATCAACCATCTTTGTTTTTCTTCATTTATTTATTTGTTTATTTTTTTATTAAAGATTTATTTATTATATGAGTACACAGTCACTGCCTTCAGACACAGCAGATGAGGGCATCAGATCCCATTACAGATGGTTGTGAGCCACCATGTGGTTGCTGGGATTTGAACTCAGGACCTCTGGAAGAACAGTCAGTGCTCTTAACCACTGAGCCATCTCTCCAGCACTCGTTTATTTTTATTTTGAGACAGGGTCTCTCTCTATGCAGCCTTGACTTTCCTAAAACTCACTTTGTAGACCAGGCTGACCTCGAACTCACAGAGATCCCCCTGCTTCTTCTTCCCAAGTGCTGGGGTTAAAGGTGTGCGCCACCACTGCCCAGCTCTGCCTAGCTGTCTTGATGGCCCCAGCTGAGTTATATCTGCAGCCCCCATTCCACTCTTTTATTTTGGGACATCAGTGAGTGGCTGATTTTTCCATCCTCCTGCCTCACCCTCCAGAGTAGCTGGGAGGACAGGTCTGAAACGCCGGGGTGGCCTTTACCACTTGGCTTTGTCTGATGTTGGCTCTTGGCATTGACTCTCGGGTTTGGGGTGACAGGGACGGTGGATGCTGGAGATGCTTCTGACAGGGGCTGAGACCTGGCTCTACACAACCTCTCTACCCAGTCAGATTTCCCACCCATTTCATACTTAATTCCTTCTCAGAGAAACATTCCAGCCAGTCTGGCCTGCTGTTAGTGGCTAGAGGTCACTGGATGGTGAAAGAGGGGCCCAGGAGGATCTATAGGCAGAAGGCTGGAGCCTGACCCCCTCCCAGCTACTTTCCTGTGAGGCCCTGAGCAAACACGTTGTTTCTAATTAGTCCTACTAATGACAACAGCAAATACTGATTAGGCCTTCGTGTCAAACGCTGTGTTTAATGACTTCGAGAAGCATCTCATTTAATAAGTCGAAAGCAGGGCTATGCTAGTGACTCTGAACTTGACCCACAGTCAGAAATACAACTTTACAGACGGGCTGTGGCGGTGGTGCACACCTTTAATCCCAGCACTCAGGAGGCAGAGGCAGGCCGATCTCTGAGTTTGAGGCCAGCCCGATCTTCGGAGTGAATTCCAGGACAACTGGGGCTACACAGAGAAACCCAGTGTGTGTGTGGGGGGGGAGACATACACTTTTGCATCTGCTGTGCATTCACTGTGGTTTGCTGGTTTGCGGTAGGATCTCATACATCCTAGGTGTGACTCAAATCCCCAGTGTAGCTGCCAACAGCCTTACCCAGACTCAGCCTTGCAAGGGCTGAGATTACAGGCGTACTCCATCGAGTTTGCTGAGGACCCAAACCATGGCTTTATACACACTAGGCAAGCATTCTACTAGCTGAGCTGATTCTCAGCATATATGTGTGGGAGGTTGTTTTAATTAATTAATTTGTTTTGAATATGTGTGGTGCTGGGGATGGAATCCAGGGCCTCAGGTTCGCTAGGCAAGTGCTCTCTTTGTTTTTGAAATGTGCTCTCCCCCATACAGGCCTTGTAATCTCTATCCTCCTGTCTCTGCAGCCCCAAGGCTTGGCCCACCACACCCAGTAAAAGGTATACTCAGACTCATCGAACCTTCTGTTCCCAAAAGGAAAGGTTTATTTTATTGCTATCAGTGTTTGACTCATGTTGATGAGTCTCATGTAAGCTCGTGAGATGGGGGGCTCTGGGTGGGGGTGGCCCAGCATACAAGACTGCAGTGGTGGCCCCCACGCCCAAGCCCTGTGGCCTGCACCAGACCAAACTACTACAAAACCTTGGGAGAAAGGACAAAGAAGGAAGGAATGAGGTGTATGTGTGTAGTTGGGGGGGGGGGTGATGTCTAAAAATTCACAGTTTCAGGTATTCAAAATAGGAAGATGTCTTGTGAGATCCTGACCCCTGATTTGCTACAAGATCTAAGTTCCTGGGGCTGGTCTTCTTGTTGTTGTTGGATTTTTTCTATGTAGCCGTCTGGTCTAGAAGCTGCTATATAGGCTTGCTTCAAATTCACAGAGATCTTCCTGCCTCAGCCACAAGTGCACCACCATACCTAACTACTTTTTTATTTACTTTTTGTTTCATACAGTATGTTTTGACCATATTCTTGCCCCTCCCCCCACTTGCTCCCAGATCCTGCCCACCTCTCTATCCATCCTACTTCATGTTCTTTCTCTCTGTGTCTTAACAAAACAAAACCCCCAAACCAAAAATCAGAACAAATAGAAAACTAAAGGGACCAAACCAAACCAAAACTAGACTCAGGGGAAAGCACATAAAAAACGTGCAGTCGGGCTGGAGAGATGGCTCAGTGGTTAAGAGCATTGACTGCTCTTCCAGAGGTCCTGAGTTCAATTCCCAGCAACCACATGGTGGCTCACAACCATCTGTAATGGGATCCGATGCCCTCTTCTGGTGTGTCTGAAGACAGCTACAGTGTACTCATATACATAAAATAAATAAATAAATCTTAAAAAAAAAACAAAACAAAACAAAAAAAAAACGTGCAGTCTGTTTTGGGTTGGCCAATTACTGGGGTGTGTGTGAGTGTGTGTGTGTGTGTGTGTGAGAGAGAAAGAGAGAGAGAGAGAATGTGAGTGTGTATGCATGTGAGTGTATGTATGTGAGTGTATATGTGTGAGTGTATGTGTGTATATGTGTTTATGTGTGTATGTGTGTGAGTGTGTGTATGTGTGTGAATGTGTGAGTGTGTGTGTGTGTAAGTAGAATCTTCCCATCTCAGTGGCCTGCAATGTGTATGTGTGTGTGTGAGTGTGTATGTGAGAGAGAGAGAGAGAATGTGAGTGTGTATGCATGTGAGTGTATGTATGTGAGTGTATATGTGTGAGTGTATATGTGTGAGTGTATGTGTGTATGTGTGTGAATGTGTGTATGTGTGTGAATGTGTGAGTGTGTGTGTGTAGAATCTTCCCATCTCAGTGGCCTGCAATGTGTATGTGTGTGTGTGAGTGTGTGTGTGTGAGAGAGAGAGAATGTGAGTGTGTATGCATGTGAGTGTATGTATGTGAGTGTATATGTGTGAGTGTATGTGTGTATGTGTGTGAATGTGTGTATGTGTGTGAATGTGTGAGTGTGTGTGTGTAGAATCTTCCCATCTCAGTGGCCTGCAATGTGTATGTGTGTGTGTGAGTGTGTGTGAGAGAGAGAGAGAGAATGTGAGTGTGTATGCATGTGAGTGTGTATGTATGTGAGTGTATATGTGTGAGTGTATGTGTGTATATGTGTGTATGTGTGTGCGTGTGTGTATGTGTGTGAATGTGTGAGTGTGTGTGTGTATATGTAGAATCTTCCCATCTCAGTGGCCTGCAATGTGTATGTGTGTGTGTGTGTGAGTGTGTGTGAGAGAGAGAGAGAGAGAATGTGTGTATGCATGTGAGTGTATGTATGTGAGTGTATATGTGTTAGTATATATGTGTATATGTGTGTATGTGTGTATATGTGTGTATGTGTGTGAGTGTGTGTGTATGTGTGTGCGTGCGTATGTGTATGTATGTATGTGTGAATGTGTGTGTGAGTGTGTGTATGTGTGTGAGTGTGTGTATGTGTGTGTATGTGTGTGTGACCTGTCCTGGAGTACATAAGCCCAGTGACATTCCATTGGAGAGAACTGATTGTCCCTCCCGGAGAAGGAATCAATTACAAATAGCTTCTGTGCTAAAAGTGGAACCTTGTGTCCTACCTTACTGCTAGAATTTTGTCTGTTTTGAACCTGTTCGGGTGATGTGTGTGCACACAGGCGATGTCGAAGCCCTGTTGTGTCCAGAAGACTCTCCTTGGAGTTATCTGCCACCTCTGGTGATCTTCCCACCCCTCTTCTGTATGGATCCCTGAACCCGGGGGAGAGGAGTTTGATGAGAACATCCAATTTAAGTCTGAGTGCTCCAAGGTCCCTCACTGTCTGCAGATTGTCTAGTTGTGGGTTGTTTTAATTGCGAGTGTGTGAGAGAGTACATGAATGCAGTTTCAGGTGTCTAAGGAGGCCAGTGGCATCGGATTCACTGGAGCTCGAGTTACATGCCATTGTGAGCCACCACCTGATGTAGGTACTGGAGTAGAACTCAGGTCCTTGGGAAGAGATGTAATCACTCTTAGCCACTGAGCTCTTTGCAGCACTTGCATCTTTCTTTGTTTGTTTGCTTGTTTGTTTGTTTGTTTGTTTAAATCACTTGCTGTGCTCGAAAATGGGCCTGAATCTCACTATGTAACTCAGACAGGCTCCAACCCTGCAACCACATTCCGGCTTCATCCTCCGGAAGTGCTAAAGACAGGCATAAGTGACCATGTTTTTTTTTTTTAAACAAGTGTCTTTTTCTCGCATGGCTGTGTGACATCCTTTTGCAGCCAGCCCAGTGCTGGGCACCCA
Organism: Rattus norvegicus; assembly: GCF_021556685.1. Lineage (NCBI taxonomy): Eukaryota > Metazoa > Chordata > Mammalia > Rodentia > Muridae > Rattus > Rattus norvegicus. Next base: position 88,285,868 of record NC_141534.1, read on the forward strand.
TAGGTAAGTCACATACTCAGTAAGGTGGCTGAGTTTGGATGAGACACAAAGAGTCTGTCAGGTGCTTTGAGAGACCGACGTTCAAGGCTTGGGAGGAGGAAGGGTCACTGTTTCAGAAGGGAAAGGGAAATGACTTTTAGAAAGGGGAAATGGAACAGAAACAACAGACAAGATGAAATAGGGTGCAGGGGGCTGCCCGGGCATGTCAGTGCCAGGAGCTCAGGGCCGCCTCCTCCCCACGTGTCCAGTGCCAGATTGCTATTACACAGGGCCAGGTATTCATGTTCACGAGTGTCTCCCACCATCGAGCCATTTAGCGGGAAGCTGTTCCAGGAGTGCCTTTGTGAGCACAGGTCAGGGGTTAGTTTCTTCTGTATGTGACTGGTGTGTTTAGTAGGATCAGCTGGGTGTGCTTTGCCAGCTCTTGCGGGTGTCAGCCTGGGAGTGCTATTTGGACCTGGGTGTGTGTCCTTCTGAACCTGTCAGGAAGTTGTTCTGAGAAGGGGTCAGCTTGAGTGTAGTGCGAACACTATAGGCATCTGGGGACACGGGTTTGTGAGTCTGAGCCTGCTTGAATATTGCTTGTTCAACTATGTGTGGGGTTGTCACTGTCTGTGTGTGTCCCTATGAGCCAGTAAGGAAGAAAATCTGGATGTCTGGGGCTGTGTAAACTTGTGTGCCCAGGCCCTTGTCCCATCGTGTATCCGTGCCTCTGGTCTGACTTCGTGTTCCAGTGGCTCAGTCATCAGTGACTCGGTGCACCCTGGTGTGCCAGTCCATCAGTTTGAGCGTACTTCTTCGGTGTGGGTGTGGGTCCTAGTCAGTGTGTCAGTGTGTCAAGTGTTTGTCTGGACATCCTAGGTCTGGGCTGTCCCCACGGTGCTCCTCCTGCCCCAACCAGGCCTCGCCCCGCCCCTCTGGCTGCCGGGAAACCCCCCGCGCGGAGGTAGGGGGCGCGGCGCCCGCCTGCAAGCCCCGACTTGTCCCCGGCCGCGGGCGGGGCCCTGGCGTCACGCGGGGGCGGGGCGTGGGAGCCAGAGAGAGAGAGAGGCGGAGCGGGGCGGGGCGGGAGCGAGCGGGGCCCGGGGATCTGCCGGGAGGCCTGAGACGAGGCTCGGAGCCACATGCGAGCGGGGCGCCCAGGAGACGGCGGCGACACCAGCGAGCAATCTGCAGCGGTGATCCGGACGCAGACACGAACGCACCAGAAGCAGCAGCAGCAGCCACTGCAGTCAGAGCAGCAACAACAGCAAGGAGCCTCGGTAGCAAGCCAGTCGGCGGGCGAGCCCTCCAGAAGGCAGCCGCCCGCCACCCCATCGCCTCCTTCCTCCGGCGTGTTCATGCCCCCGGGGTGAGTACTAACCCCGATCCCTGACGCTGCTGCCAGGCCAGGAGGGCTCCCTGGAGGAGGTGACGGGGTGCACAGGCAGAGAGGGAACTTGCATTCTCGCAGCTTGTACCCCAGCTTTCATCACTGGGACTAAGGCTGGGCAGGGCAGGCGGGAAGGAAGCACCTGGGTCTCGGGGTGCCCCGTCTGGGCGCACAGGTGCCACAGCGGTCTGGCGGGTTTGTTTACAAACAATGGGGTTCGGGCTCGCCCGCGCCCCCTGGTGGCCAGTGAGACTGGGGAGCAGCGTGGCCCCGGGCTCGCTCGGGTCCCCGGAGTCCCACTGAGGGAGGGTCGGAGTGGGGGGTGGCACCGACGATCGGCCACACCCAGCGCGCGCGCCCGCCGGGGGCGGCGACAGGGGGCGGCGGAGGCTGTGGCTCCCGCGGGCGGGGGCTGCGCCCCAGCAACAGCCGGTTATTGGCCCCGCGCGCGCTGGGCGGGCGGGGCGGGCGCACGTGGCGGCGTGTGGGGGGGGGGGGGGAGGCTGTGACAGCGGAGCGACGGCGGGGACCGCGCGTGCGGGGCTGTGGATCTGCAGGTGTCTCGCCTGGGTGTGTGCGCTCGTGTCTGGCTCCCGAGTTTGTATTTCTACACCGAGATGTTGGCGTTTGTCACCCGGAGGGGTGTCTGCGTGAGTCCTTGCCCGCGTGTCTGCGGGGTGGGGTGCACCTGTCCGTTTACGGGAGTGGGTGGTCACCCCCCCAAACCAGAGTTGTATACGTGTGCTCTTATGGGGTGAATAGGGGGATCTGTCGCTTGCCTGGTAGTGCTGGTGGTGGTGGTGGTGGTGCGGACAACGGGGGCACTTGAACTGTGTTTGTGTGTCGCTTGAGTGAGCTGTGTTGCTGTGCAGGGGTCTCGCCCGAGTGTGCGCTGTGTGTGTGTGTGTGTGTGTGTGTGTGTGTGTGTGTACGCGCGCGCGCGCGCGTGCTGTCTCTGGGTGTCTCCAAGACAAGCATCTGCTGCACCCAGCTTTTGGGATGGGATGCCACCCAGTGTCTGATCGTTCCCTGGGTGACTTCTGAGTGGCAAGAGCAACAAGGCACACTGAGCACGAAGGGTTCTGGGATGGGGGGGGGATCTAGAGGGTTCAGTGCCAGCCCCTCTCCCTGCATGCACAGAGAGAGAGAGAGAGAGAGAGAGAGAGAGAGAGAGAGAGAGAACACGAACAGAGACAGAGTGCATGCGTGTGTTTTGGGTCTGAGGGGTTTGTCACTGTGATCCGTGGCTCCTATGTGTCATGTGGCTCTCTCTGTCTGTGTAGTGTTTATACCAGTCACGTGAGGCCAGTGTTTTCTGTCTCTGTATTAGGTGTGTGTGCTGCTGGGCTGTGTGTGTGTGTGTGTGTGTGTGTGTGTGTGTGTGTGTGTGTGTGTGTGTGTGTGTGTGTGTTTTCTGGGGCTGACAGTTGGCTGTGGTGTATTGGGGCTGAGAGGAGAGGCTGAACCGATGGCTTCTACCAGCTGCGGTTGGTGCCTCCCCATGTGGCTGGCCCGCACGCGAGTCGGGTGGGGGTTGATGTATCTCGTTGTGATGACATGTGTCTATGTGTGGCTGTTGTGTCCCAGGAGCCCAAAGTTGGGAGGGTGCACATTCAGGGGTGTTTTGAGGTGATGGTGGTGTGTGTGCTAAGGTATAGTAGGTGTGTCCTGTGTCTTCCAGTTGTCTGTGTTCATGCAGGAGAAACACGTTGAAGTCTGGAGTCTGTTGTGCTTCAGCGTGTGACTGCTGCATTGTGGGTGGGTGAGCGCGGGCATGTCAGCAGCGGGTCAGTGTGAGGCTGGTGTAAATGTGTGGAGGGCTCTGGATGGCTATGTGTGCATGTCTAAGTGTGCCCCCATGTGTTTCTGAGTGAGCCACCTCACTGGGGGGGGTGGTGGCGGGAGGGACGGTGAAGTCGGACACTTCTATGAGTTCTCTGGTGTCTTCCCATTACATACACACGGGTTCTGGGTATTCTGGGAGCCCCAGGCACCCCTGCTGCGCTTTTTTCTGTTGAGAAAGTTCTCCCTGGCCCAAGCCCTTAGAGTCCTAGGCAGTTTCCTTGCGGGCTTTGCTACAAGCCCCAGACGCAGTCTGTGCGCCCCTCACCTCCGCCCCCGCGCGCCCATCACCATGTGTCCCAGCCAGGCTGGCCATAGGGTCATCCCCTCCTGGGTGTGAGTGACCTCCAGGCGGGGTGTCTGAGAGATGGGGTCCTGCAGCCCCCCGGCAGTCGCCCCACTGACCTCCTGCCGTGTCCCGCAGGCTCCAGGGAGCGCCATGGCCCGCGCACGCCAGGAGGGCAGCTCTCCGGAGCCCGTAGAGGGCCTAGCCCGCGACAGCCCGCGTCCTTTCCCGCTCGGCCGCCTGATGCCCTCCGCTGTATCCTGCGGCCTCTGCGAGCCCGGCCTGCCCGCTGCCCCTGCTGCCCCTGCCTTGCTGCCGGCCGCCTACCTCTGCGCCCCCACCGCCCCGCCTGCCGTCACCGCCGCCCTGGGGGGCCCCCGCTGGCCTGGGGGTCACCGCAGCCGGCCCCGAGGCCCGCGCCCGGACGGTGAGTGCGGGCCCCGCACCTGGGGAAGCTGAAGCAGGAGTGGAGCTGAGTGGGGCCACCGGGAGGGTGTGGCCAGTGTGGTCTTTGTGTAGCAAGAACCAGGAAGACAGAGTGGGAGACATGGATGGAGGGGCCAGGTCGAGTGGGAAGTCCCTCTTGGAATCTGACTGCAGTCCCCCGAGTTGCAGCCCACGTCCCTTCTCGGGCCTCGGGCAACAGCTGTTTCTCAGCTCCCCTCCCCCAGCCTGGGTCCATGGGCGCCCCCACTCCGCAAGAAGATTGCAGTGGGAAGGAGTGTGGCCAGTGGTAGGACTGTCACCTCAGGACTTTGGGGAGGGGTCGGAGGCCTTACCCTTTTATTTGAATCTCTTTGGCTCTGGCGGGGTTAGTCCGCAGTCCCCGGGGAGGAAGGAGAGGGGGAGGGGCCATTGTGTTGGGAAAGTCCCCCTCGGGGAGAGGGTGAGGCTCAGGGAGGGAAGGGTTAAAGGTCCCTCGCCTGATGGGTTGTTAACCCTGTGGTGCCCGGCTATGGGGAATGACATCTAGATTTCCCTTTCTGTCTGCCCCCCACACCTCCCCGTACAGTCTCCTGAGCCCAGAGGTTAAAGAGAGAAAAACTTTCCAACTTTATCTGCGATTCAGGACTAGATTCAGAGATCATGGAAACTGAGGCCCAGGACCTGCTGTGACGGAGGGAGGAGCAAGGATGAGTGCCAGAGGGGGTTGGGCAGAAAGTCTAACCCAGTACCCCTGCCACCCCCACCCAAACCCTATTCCTCTTGGGTTAGCCCCAGTCTGGACTTCTGGTCATCAGGCCAATGCCACATCCGGGGGTGTGGCCTCACTGTGGTTGGGCAGGAGTGAGCTGGAGACCTGAGAGTAGTGACTGGGTGGGGTCTGTGGCCGTATCCCCGTGTGACCTTGGTCACTTCTCTGGGTGGGGCCTCAGTTTCCCCGTCTGTCAAATAGAGCAGGCTAGATTTGACCCTGTATTAGAATAGGGGTACTTAGGTCGGATAAATTGAGGGACTTCCACGTTGATATGAGCTTTAGTGGGTAACTGGCCATTCAGGTGACCCCAGAGCCACTTCCTCAAGACCCCTTTCTAGGGCCTGCGGGGAAGAGTGGGAAAAAGAAATTTCTATGGCTGTGAGGAGAAGCGGAGGAAAAAGCACAGTATAGCTACTTAGTGGCTCCGCGACGCCTCCGGACAGACTGGGTGGATGGTGACCACGCCCCTTTCCCCTCTCCCAGGTCCTCAGCCCTCGCTGTCACCAGCCCAGCAGCACCTAGAGTCGCCCGTGCCCAGCGCCCCGGAGGCCCTGGCGGGAGGCCCCACCCAAGCTGCCCCGGGAGTGCGTGTGGAGGAGGAGGAGTGGGCCCGGGAGATCGGGGCCCAGCTGCGGAGGATGGCGGACGACCTCAACGCGCAGTACGAGCGGCGGGTGAGTGCGGGGCGGCGGGCAGGTGGGGAGGGGGACGCACGCCCCCGCCAGATGTGCTGCAGCTGTTGGCCCAGCGCGCGCGAGGTCGCGCCGGGGACAAGCAGATGGGGGTGTGGGGGTGGGAATCGGCTGGATGCCGTGATCCAGTGTAGTCCGGATCAGGACCGGAGCCCCAGGCAGGGTCCGGGAACGCTGCTCGGTGCCCGCAGCCGCGGGGACTGAGGGCGGCGCTCGGCGCAGCGGCTCCTATATCCCGGGCTATTTATAGCCGGTGAGTCAGCAACGCGCCGCGCCCGCCCCGCCCGCCCCCACCCGGCCGAGCTGCGCCCCGCAGCGCCTCCCGCCGGTTGCTTTGCGCCCGCGCCGCCCTGGGCCGGGCCTGCCACTTGGTCTCTCTAGGTGGGAGCCCCTAATGGAACCCTTAGACCCTGGTGTCCGCCCCTAGCGCTGTGCACTCTGCACATGGCCCTTGCATTGTTTGCTGATTGCAACAGAGGGGGATGGGGAGAAGCGCACCCCACTGACGTTGGATGGGTACAGGTCCCTCCCCTGCCCTGTCCCCTACCTTTTGTAAAGGGGACAGCCTCCCAGCCGCGACTCATTCCCGGCAGGTGTTTTGTTTTGTTTTTGGGGTTTTTTTTTTGTTTGTTTGTTTGGTTTTGGTTTTGGTTTTTGCACCCGCTTTCATGCACAGCCAGGGGCGTTGTTTTTAGTTCCCATCCTGGCTCTGGCGTTGCCTTCTCCTATGGCGCCTTCTCCTAACTACTGCTTTCTAAAGTCCTCCATCCCCTTCATTGGTTACCACCAAGCACATCCTAGAGATGTGGCCAAGTAGCGTGGCCTGGTGGTGGCTTCCTGTAATCCCACCTACTCAGGGAGGGAAAAAGAAAGTTCAAAGCCAGCCTGGGCAAGCTAGTGTTACCCTGCTTCAGAAATAAAGAGACTTTGGAGCGGCTCAGAGGATAAAGGTGCTTGCTACAAAAACTGATTAACTGAATTCGATCCCCAGGACCCACAGTAAAAGACAGAGTCTAGTCTTAACACCGTGTTCTCGTTCTCTAACCTCCACATGCTGCACACACAAATCTCTCTCTGTCTCTCTCTTCTCTCCTCTTCTCCCCCCCCCCGTTAAAGGGGGCTTAGTGGTTAAAAGAAATCTTGCACACACTTAGTGGTTAAGAGAAATCTTGCACACACTTAGTGGTTAAGAGGACTCTTGCAGAGAACCAGGGCCAGATCCCAACTGATCACTGCCTGGAACTCCCTCTGCATCTGCCCTCACAAACACATTGAATAGTTTTTTAGTTTTATTTTGTTTTTAAAGTTTAGGGAAGGCTGATGTCGCTCAGTTGGTGGACCGCTTGCCTAGGAGCCTTAAGGTCTGTGGGTCAAGGTCACCTTCAATTACACTTTCAGTTCCAGGACCACCTGCGATACATGAGACCAGGTCTCAAAAACAATGATATTCTTCTCTTCTTTTCTTTTGGTTTTGCAAGGTGGTTTCTCAGTGTACTGTCCTGGAACTCACTCTGTAGACCAGACAGACTTGCCAGGAACTCAGAGGTTCCCACCCCCCCACCCAAGTGCTAGGCTTAAATGTTCCACTCAGCTGGGCTTTTTTTTTAAGCACCTGTTTGAAACCCACCAGCCAGCGAGTGGGAAAGGTGTGACTTTGTAGGAGACACTGTGTAGCATCATTCTTTTTTCCTCTTTTCTAAGAGATGCACATGGGCCAAGCCCATGTGCTGTTGCCTCCAGAGTGAACACCCAGTGCTCCCCCTAATATGCTGACTAAGTATAATGATAGTGAGCTCACAAGGCTCACATTCACTTTGTAGACCACCATGCTTGAATTCTCTGCCTGCTTCTACCTCCCAAGTTCTAGAATTAAAGATGTGAGCTACCACACCCAACTTTCTTGTTTGCTTTCATTTTCTTTTTCTTTTCTTTCCTCTTTTTTTTTTTTTTTTTTTTAAAGGCTGGCTCATAGTAAATTGTTCACACTAGCTTTGAACTACTCACTTTGTAGCCCAGGCAGGCTCTGAACCTTCTTCCTGCCTCAGCCTCCTGAGCCACTGGGATTACAGGCCTAGACACTTAATTTTTTTCTGCTACCAGGGAGAGAACAAGGGTTTCCCCGAAGACAGCATTGACAAGAGACACCTTCTCTCATCCTTGCTGGGATAGTGTGCTGTTCTCAGCTCTCCTTCTGGGTTGTTTGAGAATTGCTAAGGCTGCTGGCCATTTTCTGCTCCCTCCCACGTCCCAACAGCCTTTTGGTTGGTTGGTTTGCTTTTTCCAGACAGGAAGGAGCCTGCACTCTAGCACAAATTTAGTGAGGCATGCTAAGATTAGGAGTGCGAGCCACCCACCGCACCTGTCTCTCACCTTGAATGGGCTGCATTTCAGCACACCCCTTAGAGCCCTTGTGATTTGTGGGGCGACTATGCTAGGCTCCATGCTATGCGGTTTCTGCTCCTGCTCCTTCCCACCTATGCTGGGAGAGTGTGCCTCTGGGAGTGAGGAGCTGGTAAGAGGGTTGCGCTCAGTTTTGGGACCAATCTTGAACCTATACCTTTCGTTTACTGACCCACTGTCTGCACATCCAAGCTAATTCCCGCTTCTTTCTCTCCCCAGAGACAAGAAGAGCAACATCGACACCGACCCTCGCCCTGGAGGGTCATGTATAATCTCTTCATGGGACTCCTCCCCTTACCCAGGGATCCTGGAGCCCCAGAAATGGAGCCCAACTAGGTGCCTACACCCGTCCCGGGGGACGTCGGAGACTTGAGGGGCAGGACCCCCTCCGCCTTCTGACACCCTGGCCAGCGCGGGGGACTTTTTCTGCACCATGTAGCATACTGGACTGCCAGCCTTGCTTGTCCCAGGGGCAGGCAAGGGAAGCCACTCGAGCCCCGGCAGCCTGGGTGCACTGATGGAGATACGGACTTGGGGGACCCTGGCCTCCCAAAAGCCAGGGAAGGGAGGGCTGAAGGACTCATGGTGACCGAGGGGGTGGGGACCGAGCCGCCCGCCTCTGCCGCCCACCACCATCTCAGGAAAGGCTGCTGGTGCTGGCTGCCCGTTCCAGCTGCAGGGGGGGCTCTGGGGGTGTCCCCAGTGCGCCTTCACTTTGGGCCTGGCCTCAGGCCCCTGGTGCTTCCCCCCCTCCTCCTGAGGAGGGGGCCTGTGAAGAGCATATGAGCCAAACCTGACCACTAGCCTCCTGGAGCCAGAGAATGGGGGGCATGTGAAAGCCTTCTCAACCCAGTGCCCAGCCATCTTCCCTGAGCCGCCGGCGGGCGGTGAGCAATGCCTGCCTCACCTTCATCTGGGGGTGTCCAGGAGGGGTCCAGACTGTGAATCCTGTGCTCTGGCCGGGACCACTCCCCCAGTCCCCATCCATCCCATTGCATAGGTTTAGAGAGAGCACGTGTGACCACTGGCATTCATTTGGGGGGTGGGAGATATTGGCGGAAGCCACCCCAGCCTTAGTCCCCAGGGCAAAGCGCTGGGGAGGAAGATGGGGAGTCAGGGAGGGGGGAAGTCTCAGAAGAGGGAGGAGTCTGGGAGCGGGGAGGGACGGCCCAGCCTGTAAAATACTGTACATGCACTGCTGTAGATATACTGGAATGAATTTTCTGTACATGTTTGGTTAATTTTTTTTGTACATGATTTTTGTATGTTTCCTTTTCAATAAAATCAGATTGAACAGTGGACACTCTTTTTGTTAGCCCTGCCAGTGGCAGGGTTTCTGGCACTACCTGTGAGGATGTGAAAGAAGCTGGGACTCTTGGACTCTTAAGGGGCTGTCATACAAAAAGGCAAGCTAGAGGCTGGTCTAGTAGCACAGGCCTGTCATAGCTACTTAGATGGCCTGAGCAGCTAAGTGAGACCCAGTCTAAAGTAACGGTGAGGGGACGGCTGGAGAGATGGCTTAGCAGTTAACATGGGCTGTTCTTCAAGAGGATCTGCATTCAGTTCCCAGCACCCACATGGCAGCTCACCATCTATAACTCAAGTTCCAGGAGATCTGATAGCTTTTCCTGACCTCTGTGGGTACCAGGCATGTGCATAGCACCCATTACATGCTGACAAAACAAAACAAAACAACCCCCCCACACAAATATGCACATAGAATAAATAAATGGGCTGGAGAGATGGCGCAATGGTTAAGAGCACTGGCAGATCTTCCAGAGGTCCTGAGTTCAATTCCCAGCACCCACATGGCTTCTCACAACCACTTGGGGATCTGATGCCCTCTTCTGGCTTGCAGACATTCATGCAGATACAGCCCTCATATACAATTAATTAATTAATTTTTAAAAATAAATAATTGGGGTTGGGGATTTAGCTCCGTGGTAGAGCACTTGCCTAGCAAGCGCAAGGCCCTGGGTTCAGTCTCCAGCTCCAAAAAAAAAAAAAAAAAAAAAAAAAAAAAGTAATAATTCAAAAAAAGTAGTAGGAAGACTGGGAATATTGCTCGGTGAGCCTCTGCCTAGCAGGATCTGGAGGTGTGGCTCAACAGCACAATGCCCTGGGTTCAATTACTTATACCAAGAGAGAGAAAAAGGGCAGGTTGAGAGAGGCAGACAAGTTGTAGCTACACAGAGCTGGCAGCCACTGCTGTAGCCTTAAGAGAGCAAGCAGAGGATCTAATCCTTCATGTGTATTTAGTCCATCAGGTATGAACAGTGTAATGTAGCCCGAGATTTACTGTATGAATGAATGAATAGCTTATAATTCAAGAGCTTGAGTTACAGACCGTGAGCTCTGTCCTGGATGACTTGGGAACTAGCTTGGCCCTATGATCAGCCTCAGGTTGCCTCTGTGGCTGGAAGAGCACCTTGAGCTAAGGTCAAAACGAGGCGTCCCTTGAAGCATTGTCTGTCCTAAGGCAAAGCACACTACCAGCTCTCAATGCCGAGCACAGCCCACCTGGCATTATTTTTGAGAGACTTTTCCCTAATAAACTTACTGAGAATTGGCCAAATGAACCCTCTTCTATGTGATGTATCCCTTCCTGGTGGCCGATGACAGTAAAGGCAATTCAGGGGAAACAGAGGGCTGTGGGCTTATGGGAGGGGAATCTGAGGGAGCCACATCTTCTGCCTTCCTGAGCATCTCCACTAGAAGGAAGTGTATGTGTTTCAAGAGTCCAAGGGCACTGTGCACACAGTGGCTCACAAAAGTGCCACGTCTGGGGCGTGATGTGGTGGCACACACCTTTAATCCCAGCACTTGGAAGGCAGAGGCAGGAGGATCTCTGTGAGTTGGAGGCCAGCCTGGTCTACAGAGCAAGTTCCAGGGCAGCCTTGGCTACATAGAGAAACTTTGGGAAGGGGGAGTGCCGAGTCTGATCTAGTCATATAAGGGGACAATACAGTTGGCTTCCTTGTTTCTGGATGGTACAGCCAGTCTGAAAATGTCCTAAGTTGAGGGCTGGTGAGATGGATGAACAGATTGCCGTCAGACAGGAGAACCTGAGTCCAGCGTCCAGACCCGTATTATAGGAGGAGAGAACTATTCTCCATGAATTGTCCTCGGACCTCCACAGAAATACTGTGACTTTAAAACTATTGTTTTCATTTTCTTTTAAATATTTTTAATATCTTTAATACGATTTAACTGATTAATTTTTCATAAGTATTGTATGGGCCTCTGGAAGAGCAGTCAGTGCTCTTAATCACTGAGCTACCTCTTCAGCCCTCTCCTCCTTTTTTTTTTTTTTTTGGTTCTTTTTTTCGGAGCTGGGTACCGAACCCAGGGCCTTGCGCTTCCTAGGTAAGCGCTCTACCACTGAGCTAAATCCCCAGCCCCCCTCTCCTCCTTTTTTTTTTTTAAGATTCATTTTTGTGGGCTGGAGAGATGGCTCAGCGGTTAAGAGCACTGACTGCTCTTCCAGAGGTCCTGAGTTCAATTCCCAGCAACCACATGGTGGCTCACAACCATCTGTAATGGGATCTGATGCCCTCTTCCCCTCTTCTGGTGTGTCTGAAGACAGCTACAGTGTACTTATATAGAATAAATAAATACAACTTTTTTTTTAAAGAAAGGAAAAGAAAGAAAGAAAGATAAAAGGAGAAGCAATTTGAAGGTGGAAGGCATATTCTGGCTCATGGTTGGAGGGGACCGTCCACCAGGGCAGTAAAACCTGGCGGCAGGAACCTGAAGCAGTTGGTCACATTATACCCACACTCGGGAAGCAGAGACAGGGGATCACTCTTGTTCATGCTCTTTCTCCCTTTTTTGTCTGGAATCCTGGCCCATGGAATGGTGCTGCCCAAACTTACAACAGGTTAGTCTTCTCCCTCAATGAACTCGATCTAGAGACTCAGAAGTTTGTCTCCGAGAGACTGTGAGGACCCTCCTGTCAAGATGAGACTCACTGCTAATTATCACACAGTGTCTCAGAGAGAATCATTTCTCAGCCAGGAGACCACCAGAAAAGCTGAGGCCAGGCTGGGCTATACACAGTGAGATGCTGTTTCCAAACAATGGCCACCATAACTTCACAGTCCGCCTTCATCCCATTCCCTCTCTCCTCAGCCTCACTGTATCTTCTACTGGCATCAAATCCCTTTGTCTCACATGGCCTACTGCACTGTCTCAAAGGATATTTTCTTTTTCTTTTTTTCCTTTTTTGTTTTGTTTTGTTTTGTTTTGTTAAGACAGGGTTTCTCTGTGTAGCCCTGGCTGTCTTGCAGCACTCCGTAGACCAGGCTGGCCTTGAACTCACAAAGGTTCACCTGCCTCTGCCTCCCGAGTGCTGGGGTTAAAGATGTGAACCACTGCAGCCTGGCTTATAGCTTATTCCTAATTTTTTTTTAAATAGAAAATATAAGTAGTTTTAGCTAGAGCTGGTGTGATCGATGGCAAAATCTTTTTTTTTTTTCTGTCTTCCACTGCTCATTTACGTTTTGCTTCGTGCATGGGTGACTGTGCAGGTATGCAGGCTCTCTTGAGGACTACCTTCCTGCTTTGAGACCGGATTTCCACCAGGCTACCCCTCCCCACCCCCACCATGGAGCTCTGGGGATCTGCCCTTGGCTTCAACCCTCAATGCTAGGGTTACAGGCACAAGCAGCCACACCCAGCCTTTCACGTGGGATCCAAGGATTCAAACTCAGGCTTGAGTTTTCCCCATGGGGCCAACTCCCCGTCCTATTGTCCTATTTATGTTTTATGGGGCTGGGGCTAGAACCCGAGGCAAGTGCTAAGTCACTAAGCTCCACCCCAACTCTCCCTTCAGCATCTTAAGTAGTTCTGCAGACTCGTGCCCTCCTTTTCTTTCGAGACAAGTTTCTCTTGTCGTTGAACTCCCAGCTTCCTGCTTCACCTCCTAGTATTGGCAACTGATCCAGGGCGTCAAGCACGCCCGCCTCATGCCAGCCTCTCAGCTCGCCTTTGGAGGGTAAAGTCCATCCCAGTGGCTGGGGCAGCCCTGGACGTTTGATTGGGTGTCTGGCTTGCTCACAGGCTCGCTCACACCTCTAGCAGCACATGCACGTGCACACTACACACATAGGAGCATGTGTGCACACACACCTGTACACTCATGCACACACACACCAATTTGGGACAGGATTTCCCTCTGGAGCCTAGACCGGCCTCTGACTCATTATGTCCACACTAACCTCCAGTCTTCCACATTCATTTTCTCTTCTTTCCTTTCCCTTCCTTTCTTCCTTTTTTTTAAAAAAAAGGTTTACTTTATGCATGTGAGTACACTGTAGCTGTCTTCAGACACACCAGAACATAGCTTCAGATCCCATTACAGATGGTTGTGAGCCACCATGTGGTTGCTGGGATTTGAACTCAGGACCTCTGGAAGAGCAGTCAGTGCTCTTAACCACTGAGCCATCTCTCCAGCCCCAGAGACAAGCTTTCTTGATACAGCCCTGAACTCATTCTGTAGACCAGGCTGGCCATGGATTTAGAGATTCACCTGCCTCTGCCTTCTGAGTGCTGGAATTAAGTGTGCTCCATCACCCTCAGTCCTCCATTTTCTGCCTCAGTCTGAGTACTAGGTTCACAGGTTTGAGCCAACACATTTACCTCTTGGTTGGTTCTACAATTTGAATATTTTGTGGGTAGGAAAGATGGCTCAGGCAGTAAAGTCCTGGCTATATAGCATGAGGCCTTGTGTAACATAGTTCAGACCTCTAGACAGTTGCTCACAAGATGTTATGAAGTCTTGTGCATACTGTTAGTGTGTATGCATGATTCATGTATATAATTTGTGTGTATATGTGCATGTCTGTGTGCATGTATGCATGTGTCTATCTGTATGTTCATGTGTGTCTGCACATGTTTATGTGTGTATATATGTATGTGTATGTATGTCTTTGTGCTTGTATGTGTGTATATGTATGTCTTTGTGTGTGTGTGTGTGTGTGTGTGCCAGAGAACAACTTGTGGGATTCAGGTTTTGTATTCTATCACGTGGGTCCTAGGGAGCAAACTCTAGTCATCAAGCTTGGCTGTACGCTCCTGTACCAGTGGAATCATCCTGCTCAACCTTTTCATACCTTCTGGGGGCTGTATTCTGTGTTTTCAACTCGATGACTCTCACCTCTATTATTTTAGGTCTATCGAGATTTTCCAGCCCTAGAATATTCATTTGGTTTTTTTATACCATGTGTTGCTGATTCCAGGTATGCCAGGAACCTGTTCGTGTGACTATAGTTTTTAAGTTTGTGTACCCTGGGCTTACATTCAACTTGCTATTTAGTGGAGATCTGCCTGTCTCTGCCCCTGCCTGGTCTACTTTTCCTTGGTTAAGGATTTGTTTTTATTCTGTATGTATGTGATTGCCCACATATGTGTGTATACCATATGTATGCGTGGGCTCTGTAGAGGATAGAGGAGGGTATCGGAAAGATCCCTTTGAGTTACGACTGGTTGTGAGCCACTGCGTGGGTACTGGGGGACCTGAACCAAGTCCTCAGTGAGGTGGTACTCAGAACCACCAAGCTGACTCTCCCGCCTCCACATTTCCTTCTTTTCACAGACCCAAACACTGGGAGTAGAACATTTCCCCCTTGCATCAAAGACGCAGGGGTACTTACAGCCAGGAGCTATGCTGTGCAAACCCAAGAGGCTCCTAGAAAAATAAACCCAGGAGAAAAGGAAGCAGCTGCAGCCACTGTGGCCACTGTCCAAGGAATGCAGGAACTACGTGGCCCTACACCTTCCCAGGAAGAGGTTCAGCACCTCTGCTCTGCACATGTCTCCAATCCACCATGGCTGCTTTGGAGAAAGAAGGACTTTTGTCTACAAGTTTATTTCCTTCTTAAAACCTATCACAGTGTGTAGGGGGTAGGGGGTGGTGTCAGGTGGTGGTGGTGCATGCCTTTAATTCCAGCACTCAGGAGACAGAGGGGAAGGCAGATCTCTTGAATTCAAGACTAGCCTGGCCTACAGATTGAATCTCGGGAAAGTCAGGGCTACACAGAGAAACGCTGTCTCAAAAAACATAAAACAAAACAGACAAAATATCACTGTAGCTGGAGTGATGGCAGTTAAGAGTACTTGATGCTCTGGTTTGGATTCCAGCACTCACACGGTGGCTCACAAAGATATATAACTCCAAGGTCCAGAGGAACCAATGCCCCGTCCTGGCTTCTGGGGCACCAGGCAAGAATGTGGTGCATATAAACACATACATGCAGGTGTTAACAACTATACACATAAAATTAAAAAGTAAATTCACTTAAGTGGGACCAGTGAGATGGCTCGGTGGGTACAGGTGATCCCTGGAACCCTCTGAGTCCTCTGACCCCCACGAGCACTCCTTGGTGTCTGGCATAGGTACCCAACCCATCAGGTTTGACAGCACATAACTTTGGCTGTTGGGTCATTTTGTTGTCCCTATAACATATATATACATATATGTTTCTCTGTGTAACAGTTGTCTGAGAACTCACTCTGTAGACCAGGCTGGCCTCAAACTCAGACCCGCTCGCCTCTGCCTCCTGAGTGCTGGAATTAGAGGAGTGCGCCCACACCAACGGACTTTTTAACATATTATTCTTAAACACAAGCTGTGTAAAGGAGGTGCCCACGGTGGTCATACATCTGCATAGCTGAGTCTGGGCGGAACTTGGCCATCTGGAAAGCTTCTCTCTCAAGACTTAGGAGGGTGACCTCGGGCGGGGAAAGTGATATAGCCAACACATCCAAAAAGCATCTCGTGTTTCTCTCCAAAATCCTGAGTTCAGCCATGGGGGCAGCTGCTAGGATTATGAGTCTAACGGGCTGCCGGGCTGCCTGGTGCACTGAGGTTTTTTTCCTTGTTTATTCTTTGAGATGAATTCTCACTGTTTAGCTCATGCTGAGTATGAACTCGTGATCCTCCTGTCCCAGGAACAGCTGAGAATATAGGTATATACTGCCACCACACTGAGCTTAACAGAGAAAGAAGCCTTTGAAGAGAGCAGAGAGAGGTTGTACAGACAGTAAACTGCTTGGGCAAGCAGATCTCGCTCTGAGTTAACTCCCAGAACCGACAAGGTGGAACATTCTTGACCCACCCTTGCTACTAGGTATGGCCCAGATGAAGGTGGTCTTCCCATGTCAAATGAATTTAAAAGAACCCTCACAGACGTAACCCAGTTGCTTGGGTTTCAGTTAATTCCAGATGCGGTCAAGTTGACAACTGAGAATGGCCATGAAAAGTCTACCCCTTGTCAACTTGATGCGCAGCTATCTTATGTTTAATTTCCAATGCAAACAATAACCAGTCAGGCTATAATCATGTCAGCCTAACCTGATGTAAGTATCCCGAAAGCAGCCACAGACGAATTGTAAATGTTAGGGGTCTGGGGTCTGACTGTAGCACTGACTGTCCTGGAACTCTCACTATGTAGAGCCAGTTGACCTCGACCTCAGACAAGCACCTGCCTCTGCTCCAGAGGAGGATTTAATACGGATCACCATGCTCAGAAGCAGGATCTTTGTTTTCTGACACGGCGGGAGAACCATGGTATGTCCACCTACACACTTAACACCTATACTCAGGAAAGTGCACCGTCTAGAAGTAGGTAAGGCTGGCATAGAGATGGGTTATTGCTTTGTCTTTTGAGACAAGGTCTATGTAGCCCTAGCTGTCCTGGATGTCATGACTGTCCCGCTGTGTTTGTCTTTTGTGAAGTCCACTCTCCAGCATGCTTTGAGAAGGGCAGACTGGAGACACTGCCGCTGGGCAGCTCACCCCTATGCCCTGCTCCCATGACTCGGTCTCTGAGGATCAGTTCTTTCCCAGGACAGCTATGCACCTTCCGGAATTTCTAGAAGCCATCACTTCACTGACTTTCCCAGATACTTAAAGACACCTTATCTGCAAGGTACTTGCAATCTGGAGATGTGTGGAATTTAAGAGCTTGGCGGTGACTGCTTGCCTGGGGCTGGCAGCTCCCAGGTTCCTCAGAGGCCCTCTTGGTGACTCAGTCTGTGATCTAGAGGTACCAGCTGGAAAGTGTTTCATGTAGGTTCAGGAGCATCTGCTCCCCCTTGTGACCAAGGCTTTACACTGCAACCAGAAAGGTGTCTTTCCTTTTGCCTTTCATCTCCAATAAATCCACAGGACTGCAGACCCTAGTGCCGCTGTACTAATGGTGCCCAGAGAGGGACCAGTCTACAACAGGGTTCCTCTGTACCTGTGATAGATATAGGGGCACACAGGGTGGGAACTGTGTGTTTGCCCTAGAGCAGCGGGCTAAGAACTGGAGCTGATGGTACTGTAGGGAAAACCACATCTTATTGCCATAGGATTCTGTTCTCCACCTCCCCTATTGGCTGCACAGCAGGGGCTGGCTTTGAACTTGCGTCTTTCCTGTCTCAGCCTCTTAGGCGCTGAAGTGACAGGAGTGTGCCACCCTCCATGGTTAGGCTGGGCTCACACACTTGAAGTCAGTCTATTGAGAGTGGCTGCCACATCGCAGAGACCCTTGGCATACAGGCAGGAGCCTAAGCATGTGTGTCCTGTCTGCAGTCCAACTGCTGTATCATCTAAAGGACAAAGGCAGCGGGGGGGGGGGGGGGGGGGGCGCGGGCGCCTGGAGATAGCAGGAACCTTTGAAGCACACAAGGGTGTGAACACTTTCAGGTTTGAGAAAAATAAGAGACCAGCCACCCACCCACAAGTTTCTAAACCAGGAGACAAGCAAGCTTGAGAGGATGCACTTTATTATCATTCCTTATGAACAACCAAGGGAATCTACAATCTAGACGCGTTGCCCCCATACCCTAGAAGGAAGACCAAGCCAACTCGGCCCTCCCCTCAGAGGACCTGGCTCCCAATATGAGGAACTGGGGGACATGGTGATAGTGGCCCACCCTAACTCTGGAATATGTCTTTGATTATATTCTGAGAGGGGTTCTCGGTACATTTTATAGACCTGTTGGCCTTGATTTACAGCAACCCTCCTGCCCTGGCATCCCAATTTCTAGGATTACAAGCTGCATAACGGCCCCTAGCATTAAATCTACCTTTTAGAAATAAACTGTTTGGGGTGAAAAGACAGCTTGGTCATTAAAGGCTGACAACCAAAAGACATGACAACTGGGTGCGTCCCTTACAAAACCCAGGATACAGACTGAGGAAGGGCCAAGAAGAGGGCTGCTCTCAGTTCTCCAGGCAGAAGTATAATCCATTGGGTTTCAGAGTCTCTGGGCCTGGGGTCCCCACCCATGTCCTGCTCCTCTCTGTTGACCTATAGAAAGAAGTCCAAAGGGTGAGAAGAAACTCTGACACCACGAAGCATGATGCTCTTCCCAGGTGTTGTCAGTCCCCAGTGCCAGAGGGGAGCCTTGTGACTATCACACGCGGGAGCCAGCAGGTCCCCGATAGCTGCTAGGACAAACTTGGGATGAAACCTCGTCTTCTTGCTCTAGAAAAAAACGATCCAGACATGCCTTCATAGAGAGGATAGGTGACTCAGTGGCGTTGCACACACCTCAGGCTCACTGGGGACCAAGGCACTCCACAATTCCACTCCCCTTCATGCCATCGAAGAAGAAGAAGTTGTTGTGAGGAGGGTCCCTTTGAGACAGGGCCTGGAGAGAGGAAAGGAGGGCTCAGTTTCAGTGTAGAGAGAGTAGAACAACAAATCAATGGGCCTTCTAAAGTCGGCCAGGGAAAGAATAACATGAAAATTACACAGGAAGGGCCAAGAGTACTCTTGGTAAAAGCTTCTGCTTAAGCTGGGGGGTGGTGGTACAGGTCTTTAATCCAAGGACTCGGGAGGCAGAGACAGGTGGATCTCTGTGAGTTCCAGGCCAGTTTGGCCTATAGAGAAACCATGCCTAGAAAAACACCATTCAAAACAAACAAGCCTAACACAACCATGGCCCAGGACAAATAGAGGTGTTCACCCAGCTTCAGAGTTAAATAAACTTAATTTAACCCCCGGAATGGCATTCAGATCTCTAAGTTCACGGCCAACACAGTGAAGGTGGGCTATACAGTGGGACTTTGCCACAAACCAACCAACCATACATAACTGGTTTAGGACAGTGCTCCTCAACTGGGCGGGTCACCTTTGTTCTAGGGGTCACCAACATCTGTAGGACCTCTTCTGCCATCCCTTTCTTGTCCCTCCCCAGGGTACGTTTCTCAGTAACAGGAGCTGGTGTCATCAGTGGGAAGGAGCAGTGTCTAATGGTGCCAAACAGACAATACTCCTAGAGCCTCCAAGCCAAGGTGGACATAGCCTGTATTTTTCTCCCTCATGGCTGTGCTGACTAGGCTGGTACTGGTCTCCCGGGTTCCCTGGATCAGTGCTCCAGCCTCCTGAGCAGCTGCACCTGCAGGTGCTGGCTCAACTCATGTTTCAATACAGGGTCTACTATGGCCAATGCTTTCCCTATTCCCTCTGCCACCATGGACAGAAACTCATGGGCCACAGGCATGACTGAGGCCTAAAGCCTGCCAGGACAGTGAATGACGAGAAGGATGTGAGGGTCGAAGGGGGGAGGGAGGGAGGGAGAAAAGCTGATCTGCAGGACTTTCTTTTTTTTTTTTCTTTTCTTTTTTTCGGAGCTGGGGACCGAACCCAGGGCCTTGCGCGCTCTACCACTGAGCTAAATCCCCAACCCCTCTGCAGGACTTTCATATTCTCCCTCTAACTGCTCCCAAGTACTTTTAATAGGTGCTCAGAGGGAGGGCCTCAGATGCAGGCCCTCCCGCCAGCTGGCTGAAGTGTGCTAAGCAGAGGGAGTGCAGGATGAAGGGACAGGGCAGAGGGTGAACATGGGGCAAAAGGTAAAGTGCTTCCCGAGCAAGATGGGGTACGAGATTCCAAACACACCCAGCAACCAAGAATGTAGAGTGCTCTGGCTGTCCGGGGTAAACAGAAACAAGATGCTGAGCAACAGCTGTACCCGGCAGGCAGGCAGGAAGGAGGGGGCAGCATTAAGACAGGGATGTGTAGAAGCCACCATCAACAATGGTTCCAGGCCACCTGCCCCAACCTCCACTCACAACCTCCGCCCCCAGCCCCCGCAGTGCCATGCTAGTCTCTGGCGCTGTGTTGTTAGGACAGCATCTGCAGGATAACACATCTGCAGAGCCTCTAGGCTCTCCTGCTTCTCCAGTCCTTGCTGTCTAGGATATAGAGTTGGGGAGAAATGAGGAAATGAGTTTAGGATAGAGAGCCAATCAGCAAAGGAGAGAAAAAGACGGTAAAGCTACAGGACTCAGGCTGAATCTTCACACAGCAATGAGACCCCAAGTCAAAGCTGCAAGAACCAGTGTCTCTCTATACACTGTCCTCCGTGGTCTGAACTTGTAGAGACATGGAAGTCAGCCAGTCAGACATGCCTCTGTCAACAACAGCCATGATTACAGACACTTCTCCAGAGAAGATGTCTCATACTTGCATTCCCAGCACTCAGGAGGTTGAGAGTTCAAGGTCAGCCTGGGTTATATATTAAGATCCGGTCTTAAACAAAACAAAACAAAACAAACAAACAACAACAACACCCCTAAAGTTTCCAGGGACTGAATTCAGGAGACTTGAGCATACTTTTTTCTTTCTTTTTCTTTTTTTTCCCCCCCCGGGGCTGGGGATTGAACCCAGGACCTTGCGCTTCCTAGGCAAGCGCTCTACCGATGAGCTAAATCCCCCCCCCACTTTTTTTTCCTTCGGAGCTGGAGACCGGAGCTGGAGACCGAACCCAGGGCCTTGCGCTTGCTAGGCAAGCACTCTACCGATGAGCTAAATCCCCAACCCCGACTTGAGCATACTAAACAAAGACTTTAGCACTGAGCTACACCCTAGCCCTGCATATGATAAATTTAAGAAAGTTGGGCAAATATTTAAGTCTCCAAAGGAAATAAAGCTTGCCATAGTTTTAGCAAACCAAATATTCTAGAAGAGTTACATAGTTGTTAGACCCAGTATTCTTGCTGAGCCACTCATGTGGTGTTGGTAGATCATGAGTCCTGTAGACACTTAATGTAAGCCTCCTCTACACAGTCTCACGGCAGGCCGGATAAGCAGGGGGCGCCCTGCACCACTCTGCAGGATCCAGTCAAGAGCACAGGTGGAGTCTCTTCCCTATCTTCCTCTTACATGGAAATCTCCATCTACTCACACAACTGGTAGAGCAGACAAAGTGGCAACTATAGGAAGCATCCAAGGCCACTAGCTGGCTGGCCCATGACAGCCGGGGTACAGAGCCAGGGCATGAGAGTAAGAGAGCAAGCAGGTCTCAGCCAGCCAGTCCTTGGCTCTGTTAGTGTGTAGTCAGGGCGCTGGGTGAGCTGTCAGCTCCAGATGACTTTACCTTCACAATTTCCTGTGCCAAGATTCCTCCAACCACAGCACATACTGGGGCCATCTCAGAGAAGCAGTACCTAGAAAACAGACAAGAAAAACATAGCACCAGGGCACAGGAAGATGGTAGGGTGGGAATTAGCCAGGGGCTGTCCTGGATAAAAGTCCTAATCAGAGGGCAGTGCTAGGGCTGGTATCCAGGCATGAAAATTAAATTTGACCCCAGGGGCTCCTAAGTGGGTGGGGAAGACCTTTAACTTTGCAAAGCATGAATTCCTTCACATGATTCTTTTTCTTTTTCTTTTTTTTTTTTAAAGTTCAAGGAAAGACTATATCTGTGCTTCCTAAAAATAAGGTCCTACAAACACCAGATGTGTGAGTGGCCCCAGCACATTCTCGCAATTCTCTCAGCACACGGGCAGTGGGTTCTTCTGTATGCTATTCCCAGAACAGGCTGTGTTACGTGCTAGAAGACAATAAACACGGGTACAGCACAATGTCTACACGACCCTCACAGACAGCAGCTCCTTCCTTTTGGCCTGGCTGGAGTGCTCAGAGGACAATCTCAGAGGAGACTATCAACTCAACTGTCCTCCAATTACCCTCCTGGGGTCCAAAACACAGGCTCCCAAAAGAATTTGTCAGGCTAGTTCCTAGCTCTCAACACAGAAGGGCCAGTCCGAGAAGCAAGCTGGGACATCAGGCCACCCTGACCCTCAAATGGGTCCATATGCCTTCTAGACATTTCTAAAGGTGTACCACCTTCACACGTAACGATGTAAACCCAATTACCAGTGCCATTTTCTGACCTGGTAAATCAACGAGAGGTACTTAGCTGTTTTCAGAGACCCACCCACCCACCCATCAACCATCCATCTTGGTACTGAGCTTTGGATGTCTCTTTCTTTCTTTTTTTTAAAGATTAATTTATTTATTTAGTGTATATGAGTACACTGAAGCTGTCTTCAGACATACCAGAAGAGGGCATCAGGTCCCATGACAGATGGTTGTGAGCCACCATGTGGTTGCTGGGAATTGAACTCAGGACCTCTGGAAGAGCAGTCAGTGCTCTTAACCGCTGAGCCATCTCTCCAGCCCCCTCGGATGTCTCATTTTTGACACATGTATGTATTGTTAAAGTACATCACACAAGGGCCTGCTGCATATTAAAGACCTCCATAGCACATGGCACATAAGTGTAACAAAGTAAGTCCCATGACCAGGCAACAATGTTCCTTTTATCACAAAACAAAACAAAACAAACAAACAAAAAAAGACTATGTAGCTCAAGATGGCACCAACCTGAAGGAGTGCTAGAGATACAAAGCAAGAACTACTTGCACAACCATTTTTTTTTTTTGCTTGTTTTGTGTTTTCCTGAGAACTGAGGGTTCTTTACCACCCTGTCACACTCTATTGGCCCCCTTTTACTTCTTTTTTTTTTTTTTTTCCCCAGGGCTGGGGACCGAACCCAGGACCTTGTGCTTCCTAGGTAAGCGCTCTACCACTGAGCCAAATCCCCAACCCTCCCCTTTTACTTCTTGAGACAGGATCTCACTAAGTTTTCCAACCTGACCTTGAACTTGTGATCTTTCTGCCTTCACCCCCTGATCAACTGACATCACAGGATACACTACCACATCCAGCCATTTAAACCACCCACCCACTACTCACACGCCTACATTCTATGTTAAAACTCCACAGTACTTTGCTTTTTTTCCTCCTGAGAAAGTGTATTGTTTGAGGCTGAGTATGGTGGCACATGTCTTTAGTCCAGGTTACTAGGAGGCAGAGGCAGATGGATCTCTGTGAGTTCCAGGACAGCCATTAAGACCCGGTTTAACCCCTAGCTTCCCACATGAAAGCTAGGCGTGCTGAAGAGAAGGTGACATCTAGGCTTTTCCACCAGCAGTGAGCGGGTTCTCACACATGCCAAGTTACACTATGGAAGCCTTGCTCCCTAGAGCCTGTGACAGGGCAGTGGAGGGAGAGAGGTGGGACCTGAGGATGAGAGAGGGGTTGCAGGTAGAGGGAGAAGAAGAAAGGAGGCAGCCATGAGGAAATAGACCCTGCGTGCGTGGCCAGGACAACAGCGGGTAACAGGGACTTCATAGCCGGGGAATGAGTTAGAATAGCTCTAAACCTGCCCAGTCTAGGCTTACGACTTGTAAATAAAATACCTGGATTGTGTGTCTTTTATACAGGCTTGCTAGAATTATCAATTCACTTTACATTCGAACCCTTTAATTCAGTCTCCAGAACAAAATCGAATAAACAAAACAAAACAAAAAATAAATTCAAAATAACAGAAGCAAAGACAACAAAAAATCTCAGAAAGTTCACTCAGGATAGGGTAGGTAAGAGGTTGAAATGGTCTCTCTAGAGTCCTGGTTAGCCTTGAACTCATGGCAATGCTTGTCCCTCTGCTTCAAAAGTGGGGAGATGGGGTACGTGCGTGCGAGCGCGTGCTGAGACGTCTGATACCAAGGACAAGCACCACCTGATTGCACAGACATGAGGGATTCAGAACACTGTGCACTGAAGGCACCAGAAGCCAGGAGGGACACAACAGGGAGTCAGTCCTGATGATCGTGCTGCAGCAAAAAGGAAACCAACGCCTAGGTGAGGCACACTTAAGAGACTTAAAGCACTTATTAAATGTGCTAGATGATTGAAATGGAGTGAAGGGCACTTGTTGCTATAGAAGACCTAGGTTCAATGCCCAGCACCACAAAATGGCTCATGACCAGCTGTTACGCCAACCATGCTCCAGGGCATCTGACTGCCCTCTTTGGGCTTGTGTGCTCCTGCATGCACATGGCATAGACATACACGCTAAGTATAAGTAACTACAATAAAAAGAAAAAAGAAAGACTAATTCAAAACAAAAGTTAGCATGAGGCCCTGGGAAATGACTCAGTGGGCTATCCTGAGTGGAAGGAGAAAACTGACCCTGCAGATGTCCTCTGACCCCCACATCATCACATACTAGCACACCCGAAATAAAGCGTTAGAATGGTTAAACCAGAAGGACGTCATTCCTAACTTTCCTTACTAACTTTCATCTCTACCTAACATGTGTGAGCACACCAGAGCCGAGTCAGGGCACAACTTCAGGAGGCTGTGT
The DNA here is from genome assembly GCF_021556685.1 of Rattus norvegicus. NCBI lineage: Eukaryota > Metazoa > Chordata > Mammalia > Rodentia > Muridae > Rattus > Rattus norvegicus. The sequence goes on from NC_141534.1 coordinate 88,310,149, forward strand.
TTGGCCGTTAGAGTGAGAACTGGTGGCAAACTTTCTACCCATGTATAGTCATGTATCTGTCACGTATAGTTTATTATACATTTGCTTTGAGACAGGATCTCCTATAACTCAGGCTGGCTTTAAATATACTATACAGTAGAAGATGACCTGGACCCGTATTCTTAATCCTTCTGCCTTTACCCACTTGACAGCTAATTTAAAAAATATAATATAAATCATTTTACACATGAAGTTTTGTATATCTACGAAGGCTGAAAAGGAAAACACACCCTAACAATGTAAAGATTACGCTAAGAGCTACACATCCAGGTTGTGCAATACCTTGACATATAAGTATACATCTATCTATCTATCTATCTATCTATCTATCTATCTATCTATCTATCTATCTGTCCATCTGTCCGTCTGTCTGTCTGTATCTGTTAGCAGTGGTTAGAACAGGCTATCCTGGGGTTGGGGATTTAGCTCAGTGGTAGAGCGCTTGCCTAGCAAGCGCAAGGCCCTAGGTTCGGTCCCCAGCTCCGAAAAAAAGAAAAGAAAAGAAAAGAAAAGAAAAGAAAAGAAAAGAAAAGAAAAGAAAAGAAGAAGAAGAAGAAGAAGAAGAAGAAGAAGAAGAAGAAGAAAAAAAAAAAAAAAAAAAAAGAACAGGCCATCCGTTCTCATCATCAGAAAAGCAGTAAGGCTCTTTCTTCACGGAGAGAGCACTCAGAACAAGAAGGTGAAAACACAGGCCACCATCAGATGGAGATGGACAGGGACTCAGCACAGCTGTCCCTGCTCAGCAAGAGAATCAGGCAATTTGTAAGGGGCAGCTCAGCTGTGAGCTGGAGACTTGTTTCCTTGCCTGTACCCCTCTCTTACCCAGGCCTGCCAGCAGACAGGCTTCAAGAGGCCTCTGAACAACCTCTTACTTAGAAGGCAATGGGAGAAGCGGCTGAGCACAGAACCTAGACCGGGGAGGTAGGTGGGGAAAGGAAGAGCCAGCCAGTAGCTCATTAGGCCACGTGTGGACCATCACGTCTGGGAAGTAAGGCCTTTAACTGTTGCCTGGGGAAGGTAGAACTAGCTGGTTCATCACCCTAAATGTCCAAATTAGTCACTTAGCTGCATGTTCACGGCCCAGAATCACACTTGCCACTCTCTGGGTGAGTCTGCTGGAGGGAAGCTCGTGGTCTGGTCTTTCCTACAGTAAGAGCCAAGTGCTAATAAGTGTGTGATGCTGCCAGCCCTGATCTGATAGCCACTCTTGCCAAAGTACTGAAAAGACTGCTTCCTAGCTGTGGAGGACAGCCTTTTAGTTCATGGCTCTGCAGGGAGTCAAAGACTAACATGAACGATGCTGGCTAGGGGGGATGAGGAACCCAGGAAGAGAGAAGGCACTAGGAGCTCTCTGGCCAGCTATTGCTGAGAAGAACCTGAAAGCAGTGTGGCTACTGTGGGGAGACATGAGGTGGCAGCACTGGTGTCACAGACCAAACCCCTGGGCAGAGCCAGGTATTGTGGTACACACCTGTCATTTAAGCACCCACAAAGCCACATCTCAAAAGAGGGTAGCAATGATAACAAAACGTGACCGGATCTCTATGGATCTATTGCTTCAATTAACTAATGGGGAAATAATCTACAATCAAGAGACCTCTGTGACAAACATAGCTGTGCGTGGTTCTCTCTTGGCATGAGACTACTCACCTCACTTCTCTGAGCTTCTGTCTCCTCACTTATGAACTACACTGCACATCGTAAGCAGGACTAAGACCAGTCATGAGCCTGAGCAACTGCCCTGCTGCCTGCTGCAGAGCTGCTCAGAAATTGTAGCAAATAAACTGTGTTCGCCATTCCCGTGGGCTAAAGCCTGGAAGTTCAGCGATGTGGCCAACTCAGTGTGGCCAAGATGGCAAGCTGCTCAGAAGGAGCTCAGGGCCACTCGTCTGAAATACCTCAAACCTGACTGGGTGGGGACTAGACCTAAGGCCTCAGCTGACAAAAGTACAGACAGGTGCCCAACGGATGACAAATATCCACCAAGGGACCAATCACACCTTTACACCCAACACCTCCCTCCTTACTCAACTCATCCCACAGCTGAAACTCCACAGTGTGTGACACACGGAGATGCACTGCAGCATTTCATAGCTGAGGCTGAAGACAAGGCCGGCAAGCAGGGAACTGTGCTAAGCTCTTCATGCCGGCATCCTCCACCCTATAACAGGCAAGGAGATCAGGCATCGACACAGCTCGGAGGGAGAACACTGAGGCTCAACAAGTCCACAGACCACACGACACCTTAAATTTCAAACCATATGAAAACCCAAACCTGCAAGTCTTCGCTTCTCTTGTAGTGTGGTTGGTTAGAGCACCGGTAGGAGGTAGCTTAGGCAGCTGGCAAATGGGGTACAGGAGTCCCCTTGAGACTCTGGTGTCAATAAAGACAAACACCCAACACAGACGCCTGTCTGTGCAGATGCCAACCTGACAAAGTCATCGGGAAGCAGGTCAGGACTGACGCCCAGCGAGTCAAACACGTCATTGCGTATCTGCAGCAGCAGCTCGGCATCCTCGCTGTAGCTGTCAGAAGTAGGGTCTCTCCCTTTATCCGTGCGGAACTTCAGCAACACTGGGAAAGGGGACAGAGAGGTTAGAGAGCTCTTCTTGTAATGATCACCTCAAACTCTCAAGTACAGGAGGAAAACCCCCAGACATCTGTTTTCTTGTACTCACCCACAGGAGTAATACAGCAACCAAAATGCAGGACAGGTGAGGGGTAGTACACCTTCACCTATCCAACAAGTGCACTCACAAAGCAGCGAACTACAGTGACACATTTTGTGTCAGGTGCTTGGAAAGTAAAATGGGGTCTGACCAAGCCATAGGTCAAAGTCAGGTAAACTTTTCCTAAGGAGGCAACAAATAGAATGTACGCGGGCAGAAGAGGCCAGAAGATGGGAAGGCCATGTTACAACCTGGAGAAGCCAGGGCAGGAGGCCTGCGTTCTAGGCACCAGTTCAAAGAGCTGTTTCAGCCAGAAAGGCAGGCCAAATACTCACCAGACAGGCAGGTTACTGCAAACAAACCTCCCTTAACAGAAGAACTATGTCAACATCCAGGAACCAAGGAAGCAGAAGAAAGGTTCCAACTTGGGCTTAGAGCCAGGCCTATGTAAGGAGACCCCGACACGACTAGACCTTAGTCCAAATGAAACAGTACCGACACAAGCACTTCTGCTGCTGCTGTACCTAGCCTGTTGTCACCGGTGCACATCTACAAGGCAGAATGACCACTGGGTGTCACAGTCTGTCGCAGAGCACACAGAATACTGCGGAGTAGAAGTAGAGACAAGCGAATTGCCCCTAGATGGTCAATCCAACACTTACCTGGATGGGGACTTTATTAAGTTCACTCACTTAGGTCTTAGCTTCTGTACATCAAGAGATCATATTTCCCTGAAGATGAAGGGAGCTGGAAAGCAGAGCCATTTGAGGTTGCTCCAAGCTCTTAAATACAGTCATTGGAACTTGTTCTAACTAAAGAGCGACCCCCCACCTAACAATTTTAAGTTATGTATACGTGTGTCCATCTTTATGTGGGTATACACACGAGTGCAAGTTGTGGTGGAAGCCAAAGGTGTCAGATCTCTCTGAGTTACAGATGGCTGAGTCACCTGAACTGGGTGCTAGGAACCTAACTCTGATCACCTGAAAGATCAGAAAGTTTTCTGAACCCTTGAACCATCTCACTAGCCCCAGGCTGTCTGTTTTTGAAGCCCATACTATTATTCTGAAACTGACAAACAGCTTGGCAAATGAGCATCCAAGACTTGGGTTCCGAGCTCCAATCAGCACACTTTATCCAACCAGCACTGAGGCACTGACTGGGTGCCAGGCAGACCTGGGTTTAGAAGTAACTAGTGGGTGGGTCTTGACTTCTACATCTGTGAAGCTTATGGTGGAGCTCCATTCACGAAAGAAAACTCACCAAGTCAATGGAGCTCCACTCAAGTTTGAGTGGAGTATGGAAATGGGTTGCAAGTTTTCCAAGGGGGGTGGGGGGATGGGGGACGACAAAAAACAACAAACACAGAAAACCCCATAAACCACAAAAGCCCATACAGAAGAAAATCTGATTTCTGGTGTAGGGTCTATGTGTGGAAATCGTTTAAAAAAAAAAACAAAAACAAAAAAACAAAAAAACAACCAACAAGCAAACAAAGCTCTTTGGAACAACCAACTGCTTGCTCGAGGTACTGTCTGCAGTCTGGGATGCTAGTCCCCTTAGTGCTGTCTGAGCACTTAGCATGCTAGAGGACAGCTGCCACACACCGCCATCATGTGAACTTGGCTTCTAACTGCACATCCCATGTGCAGAGAACAGCAACCAAGGTAGCACCTGGGACTGCCTGGAGTGGAAGCCACTCTGTTGTGCCCAAAGCCTCTTCCCCAACTAATTCCAACGAAAACAGAAGACCTAGACACCAGTCTAGCAGAGCAGGTTCTCTGGTGGGCCACACACAACGTCAGCGACTCCTGAGAGGACGGGGCACTAACGCCTAGGGTGGGCCATGGGTGCCGTTGGCAGAGGATGGATGTGATACCAAGTAGCCAGATGAGACAGTGGCTCAGGACGGCAAGAGGGAGCTGGAGAAAGAAGCAGCCCTGTGGTTGCCTGCAGCCCTGTCTTTCCTGTTGTTGGTAGTTAACTTCTCCAAGTGACCACAGCCTCTACTACTGTTACAAATACAGTCCTGCAGACAGCCTAAGCCACCGCAGAACCTGCTGTGTGAGAAGCCATGCTGAACATGCTCCATGTTGAGTACCTTCGCAAAGTAACCCTAGAGGACAGCGAGGACCATTACCCATCTCCTCTCAGGGAAAGATGACTCACGCAGCTGCTATGAGGAAAGCAGCATGACTTGCTCTGGAATCCAAAAGGGGCAGAACCATTCAGGAACTTGGCATCTAAGGTGCCAAGTGCTGTGGCCCTTCGGCACACTGGACTACATTTTTGCAAGGTTCATTTTCTAGATGGTCTTGAATGCTCACAGAGATAACATCCACACTGCAAGCTACTAGATCAGAGGGTGAGATAAGAAACCCTTGTCCATCTGGCTTCACAGTAGTATCAGCTTCACCTCAGAAGGTGGCATCACGAGGAGCAGCAAAGGGAGACAGCACCAGCTTAGGCGTTCTGGGTGTGGTCTGCCCAGACGAGGCCAGCAGGCTGGCATCGTGCACATAACTCATTGACCACATCCGAAGTGTTCTCAGGCCACTGGGAAGGCAGCCAGCATCAGGGCCTTTACTTGCAGTAAAGCAAATAGAAGCTGTTTTCTTCACTCTTTCACTGGCTGAGGGGAAGCGGGCAAGGACAAACGCATGTTCTAGAAAGGCAGCATGCGCACACACACACACACACACACACACACACACACACACACACACACACACACACGGACGTACGGACGTACGGACGTACGTTTCTCTACCTTTCTGAAATGAACCCTTACCAGGTTGGGTTCTAATTCATGCAGATCAAACAGTGCCAGGGATGGAGAACAGCTTTGACAAGATGACGACTCATTGGATAACATAAAAACACTACAAAATCAGAGCTCCAAACTTAAGTAACTTTATCTGAACATTTAATGTGGGTTGCCCAAGTTGATGGGGCTGACACCCACTGTTGGAGCTAACGGACAACCCATGTCTCTACTTAAGTTTAGGATCTGCCCACATAATGGAAAAGGCAAACTCTGACCACAACTACCAGCTGGGTGGTGGTGGAGGTGATGGTGGTGGAGGTGGAGGTGGAGGTGGAGGTGGTGGTGGTGGTGGTGGTGGAGGTGGGAGTGGTGGTGGTGGTGGAGGTGGTGGTGGAGGTGACGGTGGTGGTGGAGGTGGTGGTGGTGGTGGAGGTGGTGGTGGTGGTGGTGGTGGTGGTGGAGGTGGTGGTGGTGGTGGAGGTGGTGGAGGTGGTGGTGGTGGTGGAGGTGGTGGTGGAGGTGGTGGTGGAGGTGACGGTGGTGGTGGAGGTGGTGGTGGTGGTGGAGGTGGAGGTGGAGGTGGAGGTGGAGGTGGAGGTGGAGGTGGAGGTGGTGGTGGAGGTGGAGGTGGTGGTGGAGGTGGTAGTGGTGGAGGTGGTGGTGGAGGTGGAGGTGGTGGTGGTGGAGGTGGTGGTGGTGGTGGTGGAGGTGGTGGAGGTGGTAGTGGAGGTGGTGGTGGTGGAGGTGACGGTGGTGGTGGAGGTGGTGGTGGTGGTGGAGGTGGTGGTGGTGGTGGAGGTGGTGGTGGTAGTGGTGGTGGTGGTGTATGCCTTCAACCCAGCACTCAGAAGGCAGAAACAGGTCACTAACTGTTCAAGGCTAGCCTAGCCTAGCCTACAGAGGGAAAGAAACCCTATTTGGGGGAAAAAGTCTCTTTTCATGTTATTTCAAAAAGAACCTGTGTTCACATGAACATAACACAACCTCTACAAAAAATATTTAAACACACGCAAATTTCACCTGCATTCAGAACACCAGCTCAGAGCCGCAGCAGCTGTGCTAACAACAAGCACAGGTCACTGAGAACGTCCATTCAAGTCCAGTCTGGGCTACACTGTGTCATGCTGTCTCAAAAAACAAGCCAGGTGGTGGTGGTAGCACATATCTTTAATCCCAGCACTCAGAGGCAGGCAGATCCCTGAGTCTGAGGCTAGCCCAGTATACAGAGTGAGTACCAGGACAGCCAGCACTACAGAGAAACTCTGTCTCAGAAAAACCTATATAATTAGATAAATTGATAAATAATAAAGTATGATTACAGTAGGGACTAGTAATGCACCCCAGTAATGGTGTATTTATCCAGCAAGTGCAAGGCCCTGGGTTTCATCCCTAGCAGAGAAGCAAGAGTCAGTCAGTCAGATACTGTGATAGTTAATATGATCACCAAGGCCACCAAAAGAGCACACACACAGCATTTAATAGAAGACAATGAAGTATGAAGTCTCACATTAGCCCCGATACAGGATAGCTTTCAAAAATGGCTCAACTGAGGACAGGAAGCTGAACTTGTATTAAAAAAAAAAAAAAAAGAAAAAGGAATGACTCATGCTCCAGGATCTTTTGGCCACACAATTGTGGCTTCATCCTCCTAGTCGCCCCAGCTGGCTCACAGTAGACTTCCTTCATTTTGTTGTTTTTTAGATACAGGTTCATTACACTGCCCAGGTTCATCTAGAACTCATCTACCAGTGAATGAGTCCCTGAGTCCCTTGCCTCAGCACCCTCAGTGCTGGGACTACTGTTGGGAAGCATGCAGCACATGCTTCCCATAGGAAGACCACAGGCCTGACATTGAGTCAATCATCCATCCAGTAGAACACAGCTGGTGGGGGAAGACAGGGATTCTTGGAGGCCATCATAACTCACACTCGGCATCCCAGCTCACATGCCCCCCAGAGCCAGCAGGCAGCATTAGCCCTGCTTACTCATTTAACTGTTTTAAGCATCCAGCCCTTCCTTCCTGTTTCACTCTTCTCACCTTAGTTTCTTTCTCTCTTCTTTGTTAAGAGGGCACCTTTCGCTCAAAGTCCAGGCAGGCAAGCTTCTGGCAGTCCTTTTGGCTCAGCAGCCCATCCCACATGCTTAGATTACAGGACTATGTTAATACACTTGACAAACTGAGTAGTTTCTAAGATAACCCTAGTAGTTTTGTCTCTATAGATTTTATGCTTCTGTGAGTGTGCACCATAAGTGCAGGCATAGACAGGAGTCAGAAAAGGGAGCTGTATCCTCAGCAGCTACATGAGCTGCCAGGTAGCTGCAGCTGGGTGCCAGGAACTAGACTCAAGTGCTCTGGAGGAACTGCAAGTGGGTTTGTTTTTTTTCTTCACTGCTTTGCTAAGCCATCCTTCTGGTCCCTCATTCTGTTTCCTATCAAGTATGTATAAACAGGAATTTATCAAGTATTTATTAATCATGGAAGAGTCACCAGGACAGGAGTACCCTCTATCTGCTGAAGGTAGAGACATGATGGCAGTGCCCCTTTATAAACACCAGACATGATCGTCCAGAGGACCCAGGACTCACTATCTTCTTCTGGCTTGCACAGACACTGCCTATACATAATGCACTGACCAACATGCAGGCACAAAACCCATACACAAAATAAACAAACAAACTGACCCATGACAGACAGGTGTGGTATTCGCCTGTAATCTCAGAACTCTGAAGGTAGAGGCAGAACTTCAAGCCACCCCCAGTCAATCTCCCAAATGAAGAAATGGCCCTTTGAGGTGACATAGTGGCAGAGGTCTCTAATCCTATCACTTAAAAGGGGAAGGCAGGGGCTGGGGAGATGGCTCAGTGGTTAGGAGCACTGACTGCTCTTCCGGAGGTCCTGAGTTCAAATCCCAGCAACCACATGGTGGCTCACAACCATCTGTAATGAGATCTGATGCCCTCTTCTGGTGTCTGAAGACAGCTACAGTGTACTCACACACATAAAAGAATAAATTAAAAAAAAAAGGGGGGGGGTTGGGGATTTAGCTCAGTGGTAGAGCGCTTGCCTAGCAAGCGCAAGGCCCTGGGTTCGGTCCCCAGCTCCGAAAAAAAAGAAAAGGAAAAAAAAAAAAAAAAAAAAAAGAGGGGAAGGCAGGACCATTAGGAGTTCAAGGTACTCTTTTACTACATAACAGCTGATGCCAGCCTGGCCTAAAGGAGACCCTGCTTCTCATACCACCTTGCCCCTCAAAATCTCTTGGGAGGGCACAGTGTTGTACTTGAGACTCAGAGGCAGTAGATTTAGCTGGTCGTGGAAGACAGGGATACCTGGAGGCCATCTTAAGTTGGCTTGTAAACTCTGGTGACTTGTGGCATCTGCTCAGATCAGTGGCCAGTGTTGTGCTCATGTCCAGCTGCAGCAGCATCAGTGCATGCATAGGCACACTCACTCCATAAACACTTCCTGATCCCTGAGCTCTATCCCAGGTCTGAGATGGGAACCCTACAATCCACAGATAATATACTTACAAGCCCCTGCTTGATGCTAGAACCACATGACGCTCAGATCATCCTCCACAATAGACTCCCCGAAGATTCTCTCAGATGACCTGTGTGAACTCCGTGTCCTACCCAAGCCTGTGTAAGTGTTCACATGACATGGCCTTGGCTCCGAGCTCTCATGACTGGGAGGTCTATAGGTTGTTGAAGGTGTACCTGATAGGGATTATAAAACCCCGATCTCCTCTTCCTTGTCTATGACTTGAGTGGTCTTGCTTAGCTGTGTACACCCACAGTGGTTCCTAGGGACTGGACCACCCAGGGTGGGTACCTACACTTTTCTTTTTGAGACGATCACATTATGCAACCCTAGTGTCTCAAACTAGCTATTCGACAACACTGGCCCAGAACCTGCAGCTATCCTCCTGCCTCTACCTCCCCAGTGCCACCACACTGGGAGGTATAAACAGTTTACCACCTCAAGTTATCTGTTATAAAGACAGAAAGCTAGCGCCTCACCCTTTAATCTCTCCAATAAATCTTCATCATGGCCTTACAATGAATCAGCTCAAAAGACAGAAAGACACTGTCTCTCATTGTCAGTCTCTCACTTGCTTTTGAAAAACCCTCAGACAGCCACATGAAAGCTGCTGATAGGTGAAGGAGAAGGAGAAGACCAATTCTCAGAAATGACTCAAAATTTAAATAAAATAAGCAATGTTTAAAAAAAAAAAAAAAAGAAATGACTCAAAATAAGATGCCCCTTTTGCCTATCAAATTACACTAAGATTACTCAAGCAAAAGGCAGAGGACCTGCATCTCATGTAGTGTTCAGCAGAGGCAGGAGTGCTCAGTGAATCACACAAAACAGCCAGTAAACACCTATGATCGAAGCTCTAGGATCACTACAAGCTAGAGGCCTTGTCTACGGTAAGGTCAAGGGTAGTCAGGAGTACAGTTGACTCTCAAGAAAAGGATTCTTCACACCAGGTTAAGTCATAGCTTTGATTATATGCAAGTGTTCACTACCATGTTATTTATACCATAGTATACCTTAAACTAATTTCAGTAATAAGAGGGTAACTATGAACAGAACCGAGTATTCTGTAACTACTAAAGTCTTTGAGCTGCACTGTTAGTCACATTTCTTTCATCAATTGGATTAAAACCCATGACACTCCCATTCAGACTCTAGTTTCTGTCGGAAAGTCTGTTTCTCTGTCTATAAATGATTCCTGAGTTTGACGTTTATCTTTAATGGGTCCATTTCAACTAGCATAAAAAGACTGTAATTAACGAAGGAAAACAAAACTTTAAACAGGAGAATCACAAAGGGGAGTAGTGTGAGCCCACAGCTAAGACCTACTCGGCCCTCCATCTACCAGCCTGACCAGTACACAGTCACACAACTACTATGACAGCCCTCTGCACTCGGCCCACTCTGCCTGGTCACAAGCAGCAGGGAAAGAGGGTCTTTTCTCCAGCCCAGCACTTGAGTGGCACGTGGTCTTGAATCTGGGCATCTGCTGCTCTCTGCCAACCACACTTGAGAAGGAAGAAGGCACAGAAGGCACAGGACATTCCCGTGACTATTATCTGACAGAGAAGATGTGAGGCTCTAACAGCAACTGCAGCTGGGACTGGGGCTTGTCAACAGCTCACAGGCAGATGCTGGAAGGGGGGCAGGGGACGTGGCCTGCAAAGAAAAAAAAACAAGGCAGGTGGCTAACAATGTGGCTCATTATTGCCTCTGATTGTGGTGGGTCTCAGTTTTCCTATCTTGCAAAGTGGAATAAGACAAGGTCCCAGAGTTCCTCAAGTTCAGATAAAGTAACGGTTCCAATGGCACCATTCAGAGTTTCCCAGTCAGGACCTCCAACCTCCCAGCGCTTTAGAGGTGATGTTTAAACAGGTACCTCACATACAATATTTGCGGAGTTTAACTCTAATACTGATTCAGATTTCTCTGTATGGAAACACAGGACTTGTGGTTCTGGCCTGAATTCCTGCTGGAAGATCATCCCTGCTTGTTCCTGGATGGTAAGACCTTCCTCTTTTCTTAATGATTGTGGTCTTTTAAACCTACCACCGATAAGAGCCACACAGACACAAACACCACCACTGCCTTTTGCCTATAAATTATTTTTAAACATCTGTGGTTACGATGACAGCAAATCAACAAGCAGTCAGTTGCTACCCCCATTATCACAGGTGTCTGCCCTGGCTGGCTGCTGCTCAGGAATTCTTGTCATTGCCAGGCACCAAAACCCCACAGAGAAGCATCATGCTCAAACAGTGCTTGCCTATGGCATGTCTGGCAAAGGTTATGAGTTCTAAAATATAAAGTTTTTTCTAAAGAGGATCCATCACCACACCAGGCAGAGACCTGAGAAACTTAAAATAATAGAATAGACAGGTGTGGTGATTCACAACTGTTATTTTAGAACTCAAGGGTTCACGAGTCTGAAGGCAATCTATGTAATAGAGCAAAACTATTGGCAAAGGCATAGGTAGGAGGGACAAGAGCAGACAAGCTTTGAAAACGACTTTAATAATGCATCAGACAGAGGAGTCTGTGGAATAAAAAGAAGAATCATGGATAAAATATGTGGAAGTCCAGTGGTGGTTTCCTTTCAGGAATTAAAACAAAATGTTACTAAAGAATTATTTTTTAGAAGCCAGAGACTAGAACAATGTTAAATGTGAAAATTGAGAGTAATAGACTCCCATGGTCCTTCTCTTTGTGACCCATGAGAAGCAACAGGAGTTGCTCAATGGCAGGAAGCTACGAACTACTACACAGTAAGTGTGGACCCAAACATCTTTCAAATCCAAACCAGTTCAATTACCTTTTTCTTCTTTTAAAATAAATAACTATCCAGGTGGTAGTGTTGCACCCCAGCACTCAAGAGGCAGAGACAGGTCAATCTCGGAGTTCGAGGCCATCCTGGTCTACAGAGTGAGTTTCTCGGAGTTCGAGGCCATCCTGGTCTACAGAGTGAGTTTCAGGACAGCCAGGGCTACGCAGAGACACCCTGTCTTGAGAAAACAAAACTGCATTCATTTAATACAAAATATGGGTATTTCGCCTGCACGTATGTGTGTGTACCCTGCAGGTACACACCTGAACCTATTAAAGTCAGAAGAGGGTGTCAGATCCCCTGGAACTGGAGTTACTGGAGTTGGTGAGCCACCATGTGAGTTCTGGGAATCAAATCCAGGACCTCTGGAAGAGCAGCGAGTGCTCTCAATTGCTGAGTCATCATCTCCAGCACCAACCTCACGTACTGCCTATGGGAAGAAAGCTGTGAACCGGCTCAATTCTGAAACCAACAAGCAGCTACCTTAGAAAGATATCATCTTCCCCACGGACCAGCTCCCAACACAGCTACAAGTTCCTAACTGTGTGTGTAGCCAGGCCAGCACCAGTCCTCTGGAAGGGCACAGCCCTGCACTTCTAGGTTTAGATGCATTTCCTGGCTGACAAACAGCAAGAAAATGCAAAGAGTCTACTATGCAAATTACCATATGGACAGCTTCACAAGGGTCTAGAATAAACTAGCACAGCAACGGAGTAAAAATTAATCAGAATCTCCAAACCTGGGAAGGAGCAAGCACTTCATCAGACCAGTGCTAAACAAGCGAAGAGCGAGGACGCCACATTTAGCTGGCTCTGGTTCAGAAGGTGCTAGGATCACAGGAAGGAAACCTAATGCAAACACAAGGAAAGGGAAACAGGAAGTGGGGGGAAGGGGAGGGGAAGGAGGCAGGGAAGGACCTATATATACACCTATAGTCAGAACTGTTTTCTGAAGAAAGGGAGAATTATAGGTCTAGGGACATGGCTTAGTGGTAGAGTGCCTAGAATTAGGCAGTGGGGACTATCTTTGGGATAAAAAGAGGGTCACAGAAATGTCTGGTGGATACCTAGATGAACCCTGTAGTGGCCCTCTGTGAGGAAGTATGAGGCGTGGATTCACCTAGATGAGCTCCAGCTTTTCTCATGTATTTCATGCAGCTGCTCATCAGCTGTGTAAAGGCGCTGCCACCTTTTTTGAGACAGGGTCATACTATGTATCCCTGGGTAGCCAGATCCACAAGTTCTAGGATAGCTAACAGGAACATAGTGATAATCTTGTCTACAAAAAAGGAAAAGAATGTGTATAGTAAATGGTCAGAACAGAACTCAAGCACAATTCTTGAAAAATGGGAGCAGAGAATACTGGGTTTGTTTCTTTTTCTAAAGAGACAGGGTTTTTCTGTGTAACTCTGGCTGTCTTGGAACTCTGTAGACCAGGCTGGCCTCAAACTCACTGAGTGCTAGGATTAAAGGCATGTGTGCTACTCCTACCCTGCCTCCCCTGGTTTGAGCATATTGGTTTTTAACATATTGAGTATGCATGGATCCTTCCCCCCTTAAATTTCAAATTTATCATTTGGGGCTGGAGAGATGGCTCAATGTCATCGAGACAAGGTTTCTCTGTGTAGCATTGGCTGCCTTGGAATTCACAAGATCCGCCTGCTTCTGCCTCTCAAGTGCTGGGCTAAACATGTAAACCACAAGAGCCCTGGTGAGCAGTTGCTGTTCTTGCAAAGAACTACAAGTATGAATCTCAGCACCCATGGTGGTTACACCATCCCTAAGTCTAGTTCCAGAGGCTCCAATTCCCACTTCAGGCCTCCAAGGACAGCAGGCCTGTAGTCACATGTAAATATGCATGAAGACAAGACACTCATACAACATAACAGCAGTAAAATTTCAAGTATTTTTCAGAATTTTTGTAAAGCAATTATAAGCATAAACGTGTGCATACAAATGCAGGTACCCAAGAGGGCATCAGATCCCTGGAGCTACATTCAGATGGCTGTGATGATGATATGGATGCCTCAAATTGGACTTTGGTCCTCTGCAAGAGCAGCAAACCATCTAACCCATGAGCCATTGTGTCCTGCCAGCCCCTTGTGCTTTCTTTCTTTTTTTTTTTTTGATTCTTTTTTTCGGAGCTGGGGACCGAACCCAGGGCATTGCGCTTCCTAGGCAAGCGCTCTACCACTGAGCTAAATCCCCAACACCCAGCCCCTTGTGCTTATGGTGAATTTGCCCATTCTCAGAAGGAAGATGACTCACTCTCTCCATCCTTTACACCCTACTCTATCCTACACTACTGATACTCTTTGTATCCCTAAGGCATCAGCCCCTAGATCCCCTAACACCAGCGTTTGACAAAAGTAGAAAAATCCTTTATAGAGAAAGTGCCTTACTGGACAACCGCCATTCCCAACACACAACACAAGCTTTGCTCTTTTAGAAAGAAACACAACTCTATTCCTGAGTGAGCGCACACAAGGAATTCCATTTTCAGATCCCTTTCAGGAGAGAGGAGCACTGCTGGTCACAGCTCTGGGGCTGGAGATGCAGCACAGTGACTGCTTATCTGGTGCATTCAGGGCATTGCATCTCCCCACTAAAATGGGGCAGTGTGGAGACGCCGCCGAAACAAACAAAACATTTTGGGGGGCTGGAGAGATGGTTCAGCAATTAAGAGCACTACTCTTCTAGAGGTCCTGAGTTCAATCCCCAGCAATCACACAGAATCATCTGTTATGGATCGGATGCCCTCTTCTGGTGTGTCTGAAGACAGCTACACTGTACACATAATAAAAAAATGAAAAACTAAATCCTAAAAACCAATGCCTTTCTAGAGACCCAGCTCAGTGTCCTGGAGCCAATACTGGCACCTTTCTTTCTGGGAGCTGTCTTGGGTTTTTAGGCTTCTCGTCCCACTTCATGTGTGTGCTATGTGTGCGGGGTGCAGGGTGCAGGGTGCGGGGTGCGGGCAGGGTATGTGCTTGTGAGCGCAGGTGCCCTCAGGGACTGTGTGAAGCTGCAGTTACAAGTAGTTTATTTCTGAGCCAACTCTCCAGCTTACCCTCTCTCTTTTTTGAGGTAAGTTCTTATACCAATGCTTGACTTTAAAAAGAAAAGAGCTCACGTGATCTCCCTGCCTCCATCGCTCAAGTAATGGTAACCGAGGCATGCTACCACACCAGTCATCCTTTCTCTTTTTAAATTATATTTTACCTATTTGCTGGTGTGGGTATGCTGGGATTTGAACTCGGGTCCTCATAATTATTTGGAGAGGAAGTGTAGTTATTTACTGAGCCATCTCATCAGCCACAGTGTTTTTAATGTCTGTCACTCCTTCCTTCTATATTGTTAGTCTTATTCTTTGACATTCTTTTGCTGTGATTCTTAAGTTTTCTGGCACAGCAAGGTGTTGCACCTGTAATTTTCCTACCCCACCCTCTGGAATCCTCCACTTCTCTAAGAAGCCCGAGATCTACTTAGTGGAAAAGATAGTAAGTACTGTGAGGCGGACAATGGACACGTGCCCAGCTCCAGGTCTGCAGATGAGAACCCATAGCATCTGCACTGCTACCTCCAACCTCACCCACCCCACGGGGCTCCTGCCTTCTGTAAGCACAATGTTCTTCTAAAAATCAAACACACACGCGGCTGTCCTCACCCAGTTCACCTACTTGCTTACTCCTCAATACACCTTAAGTAGCTTCTAAAACTGTTAACGTTGAAAAAACTAAGCTATACTTTACCAATTTTCAGTTCTTTCTTCAAACGGACAGACATAAAAACCACTGTATTAAAACAAGACCCGGTGGTTATATATAGGTCTATAAGCTCAGCACTTAGTAGGCAGAAGCAAGATCAGACATTCAAGGTCAGCTCTGGCTATATGACTTCTGAGGCCACCACACTGATTTATCCTGGTTGAGATCCTGTCTCAACAAACAACAAAACAAACCCATAGCACTCAAGAGGTATTCCAGGAGCTTCCTACTGTTCCTGTTTCAGTACCACACTGTTCATTAAAAAATAAGAACCTAGGACATATGAAATTAAAACAGGTGACTGGGGCTTTGTTTTGAAGTATGGCTTCTTTTCGTACTATAGAAGGACTCATCTGAGAAACTTAAAAAACGTCAGGAAGCAGGTCACCCTGCTATTCTGAGCTGGCAACAGGAGCAACAGTTAGCTAATCTGCACTTTCTAAATGTTCTCTGGGTGGTTCTGACACCATATCCATTGGAATTTAGCCTCCTGCTGCTGTGTGCTGCTCCTTGGTTTGCAACACTATCCTCCTTACCTCGATTTCAAGAGGTGCCTGCCCTCCCATTTAGTGAGTACCCTAACCTGCTTTGATAGCTGTAGTTATTTGGCCATACCGAACGAACAGCTACATGATAGAGCAGTTTTGTCCTATAGCCTACATTAGGGCTTTCCTCACAAGGTGTTAACGTTTGTGAATCCATTGATATGGAGATCAATTCCTCCTGATTCTTAACTACAGACCGTGCAAATACCAGATGCACCCCAAATGCTTGACCTTGGGTAACTCTTTCTTCAGTTCTGAAGCAGTAGTATGTGCTAAGTACTTTTCCACAGTTTATTAGAAGAGACTCAGTGTGGAGACAGCAGGACCCTCTGATTGTAACTCATCTTAAGATGAGGTCTACTCCTTTCTGCTCCTGTGTAAGTCTTCATGTTGCTGTCCATGCTGGTAAGAGAACAGTTTCCATCTGAGAGCCACTATTTTTAGTGCTCCTGTTATGATAAACTCACAGTAACCTCAAAAAGAACAAATCAAAGTCAACTTTTTGCCACAGGAAGCCAGCTCACACTTAATGTTTTGAAACACACCATGGGAGAATAATAAAGATGAGCCCTATCTGCTCACAGACGGAGAGGACAGCTCCCAAGATAGTGGAAAACCGCAGCAGGAAGCCTTCAGTCTGACCATTACTGTATTAGACTAACTGGAAAAATACTGAGTTCCCAAACACAACAAGCGCGTACACACATACACAGGGAAGCAGGGCAGCACATGACTCTGGAAGACACTGGACATCAAGCCTGGCTTGTGTTGGGTATCAAAGCAAGGCCCCTGCAAGAGCAGTCAGTGCTCTTAACCGTTCTTTCCAGCACCTAGAAATGTGACTTTTAAAGGACTAGAACAGTGTGAGAGATGACTTGTCTTATACACATAAGGCTGGTTCTAGCCTTAGCCCCAAGATTGGGGTGTGTGGGTGGGATGAGGGAAGGCTTGCCATACAGCAAGGGATGCTGAAGGGATACCAATGCACGCGAGCAGTTTGCATTCTGAAGTGGAGTAAATGAGCAGACAAGCCATAGCCAGTCACTCATAAAGAGAACTGTCATTTACCTAGCACCCAGTGTTTCCAAACAGGTAAGGGAGCAATGAGGTCAGGTTCTTTTTTCTCAGTGGTGCATCACAGCCAATCACTCTGTCCTCACTGAGTACAACCAGGTGACATGAAGTCATCACTAAGGCATCATCGGCTCAATTGGGTCACATTCTCAGGCCTGGAAAAACTGAAAACTACGTACACATCTTTTCAGATCAGATTATGGTATGCCATCCAGCCAAGAAAACAAGATCACTCACCAGTTCAAAGATCCTTCAGTATCATTTAAGCTATCACTGCAAAATAGCAAATTATCTGGGTGTGACAGCAGCAGAAGGACCAGAGTTCAAGGCCAACTTTGCTATAGACCATCCGTCTGTCTGTCTGTCTGTCTGTCTGTCTGTCTGTCTGTCCAATATTGTTCTTCCAGAGGGGCCAATTCCAGCACTCACAGTAGGAGGCCTCAAAACCCACATATTAACTCTAGCTTGAGAGGATTCAACAGTCTCCTGGTTTCTGAGGGTACTCTCAGCCCATGCACACACATACAATTGAAAAACTCAATGAACAAAACAAATACACAAAACCAAATTGCACATATACAGTAAACAGCTTAGGTATAAAATCCCAAGTCTTGCTTCTCTCAGCCCCTCCTTTTATATGCATTGGTGTTTTGCCTGCATGTATGAGAGTGTCAGATCTTTTACAGTTACAGTTATAAGCTGCCATGTGGTTGCTGAGATTTGAACCCAGTTTCTCTGGAAGAGCAGTCAGTCCTCTTAATTACTGAGACCTCTCTCCAGCCCCAGGCCCTGGTTCTTGACAGGCCTACTCATCTTCTTCTAGACGCCCCACATTCCCTCTTCCTGGGCCTTCTTTCTTGGCAGCACACGATAAGCCCCAAACAGCCACTATGTGTCTACATTTATGCTCCTGACTTTTTTTTTCTTTTAATCTTCATTTATTACTACTGTTTGTGGCAAGCATATGTGTGGAAGCTAGAGAAAAACTCTGAAATTGGTTGTCTCCTTCCATTACTATGCAGATTCTGAGGACTAAACTCAGGTCACAACAGCTATTATCCACTGAGTGATTCTGCTGGCCCTCTTTGTGTGTCTGTATGAAAGCAACACCTCAGAGGCCAGGCAGAGTAGGGTGCTGGATACCCTGGCGCTCGAGTTACGGGCGGCTACAAGCTGCCAGACATGGGTCCTTAGCAGAGAAGAAAGTAGTCTTAACCCTGGAGCCATCTATGAAGCACCCTGCCTTTTTCTTGAGTGGCTATACATTTCCAGAGGTGCTACAATGAGAAATGGAGCATCCAGATGCAGACAGGACAGGGCCTGGCTTGATTTTTGCTGGACTATATATAATACTTTTCCCCTTGGGTAGTACCAGGGGTCGAACCTTGACCTTCATGCAAATGAGGGTAAGTGTTCTACCACTGAGTACCAGTCTCAGCTCAATGCCTTTTTCTTTCTTTCTTTCTTTCTTTCTTTCTTTCTTTCTTTCTTTCTTTCTTAAAGATTTTATTTATTTATTATATATAAGTACACTGTAGCTGTCTTCAGACACACCAGAAGAAGGCATCAGATCCCATTACAGATGGTTGTGAGCCACCATGTGGTTTGCTGGGATTTGAGCTCAGGACCTCCGGAAGAGCAGTCGGTGCTCTTAACCGCTGAGCCATCTCTCTAGCCCTCATTGCCCTTTTTTTTTTTCTTTTTTCTTTTTTTTCGGAGCTGGGGACCGAACCCAGGGCCTTGCGCTTGCTAGGCAAGTGCTCTACCACTGAGCTAAATCTCCAACCCCTCATTGTCTTTTTCTTAAGTTCACAGAAATGTCTTTTTGATTTCTTGCTTGGTTATAATAAACATTACTTTTTTCTTTAATTAATGAACAAAATAAATTTACTTATGAGTGTTTTGCCTGCACACAGTCTGTGCACTACATGTGTGATCAGAAGAGGGCTGGATAGCCTGGGACTGGAGTTAGGGATGGTCCGGAGCCATCGTGTGGGTATTGGGAACTGAACCCTAACCCTCTGAAAGAGGAACCAGTATACCTAACCACTGAGCTGCCACACCTCTAGCCCTTAACCAAGAACTTTCACCTACACTGACCTCACTCTAGTCAAGGCAGCAGATCAGCTCCCATGTGTACACTGGCTTCTGCTAAGCATCCTTCTTCCAACTGTGGTTGGAAGCCATTCTGCTGCTGACTGGTGGTAGCGCTCAACTTTGATTCCAACACTCAGGATCTCCAAGTTTGAGGCTGGCCTAGTCTACAGAGGAAACTCAGGAAAGCAAATTCTCTATGTAGCGTGGGCTACATCCCTGCCTTGAGGGGGGCAGGTGGCAATTCAGCTTTTAGGGAGTTTGTTTACTGAGCTATGATATGACAGGAAAAATTTAACGGACCAGTTTCTTAAATCTGAGTTCAAAATAACCTAAGGAAATGTGAGTTCATTTGTATTTGTCTTTGTACATTTTTATACTTCAAACAACTCTGCTGCTATATGACTTATCACATCATTTATTTTTTGCATCTGGTCTATTTAACTGTGCTCGTTTCTTTTTGATGCTACTTATGAATCACTAGACCAACTGCAGAGGCAAGACAAGTACTCTACCCACTGGGATAACCCTCCAGCTTTACCCTTCTTGTTTTGAGACAGGGCTTTAATACCTTGCCTGGGCTGGCCTCGTGACCACATTACACTGAGAGACCCTGACTTTGCTTTCATCCCAATTCACCTCCCAAGAACCTGGGATCACAGTCCAGTGCCACCAAGCCAGGTTTCATTAAGTATACTTCTCAAAAAACAACAGGAATGCTGGAGTGGGCTCAGCAGTTAAGTGCACTTCCTGAGGTCCTGAGTTCAATTCCCAGCAACCACATGGTGGCTCACAACCATTTGTAATGGGATCTGATGCCTTCTTCTGGTGTGTCTGAGGACAGAGATGGTCATGTAAAACAAAAACAAACAATAGGCAGGCAGTGGTGGCACATGCCTTTGATCCTGCCACTCAGAGGGCAGAGAAAGGTGGATCTCTGGTCTACAGAATGAGTTCCAAGACAGCCAGGGATACACAGAGAAACCCTGTCTTGCAAAACTACAAACAAAAAACCCAACCAACAATAACAAAACAAAACAAAGGTCTGGAGATGTAACTTAATAGTAAAGAGCGTGCCTAACAAACTCAAGGTCGCAGATGTTGAATCTTCAGTACCACAAATACAAACAAACAAACAAACAAACAAAAAACCAGTTCAATACAGATCTTCCAGTTAGTCCTAGAGTCAATTATTAGAACCAATTTTTTGCTCAATATATTTTTTCCTTTTTTTTTCCCCCAGAGCTGGAGCTTAATATATTTTTAACTCCTCTCCCCTAATTTTGTTTTGTATTAAACTGTAGGCCCAGCTCTCCTTATAGTCACAGCAACCGTCTTATCTCTGCCCTCCCAGTGCGGGGATTACTGGCGAGCCCATCCCTGACTACTCACTATTCTAGAGGCTGACAAGGCAGTGGCTGGCAGTACTGTGGCATGGAGAAGCAACAGGCGTTGGTACCCACCAGCCGCTGTTTCAAGAACAAGGTCCTTCTAGCACTCTGTAGAGTAAGGCCCTCATGGGTGCACTTTACAGGAAAGGTAATGGGGGTGGCAGTTTGAAGAATACAGCCCCACACTGTATTATACTTTTCCTCTTTGTTCTCGTCTGAAAACTTTCCTTCTCTGTGGTACTGGGGATTGAACTTCAAGACCTTGGATATGCTAGTCAAGTGTTCAATACTTAAAAATGGCAGAATAGGCCAGAAACATTACATCAGTTTTTATTCCAAACACCCAGTCTCAAAAACTGTAAGTTATCAATTCCAGCACTCTGTGAGTTCAAGGTCAGCCTGGTCTACATATATGTTCCAGAGCAGCCAAATCTACATAATGAGAGCCTGTCTCAAAAAACAAACAAAAAAAAATCATAGGCTGCACATGATCATGACATTACAGTTGATGTCAGGTATGCTGACACAGACAAGAAATGGATGCACACAGACAGCACCTGGAAAGCTAAAGTAGTATTACAAGTTGGTGGTCAGCCTGGGCCATGTAGCTATCAGAAAAACAAAAGTAAAAACAGGCAGCTCTTGTTTCTTCCTGGATAATTGTCTGCCCCTCCAAGCCCAGGCACCTGGACACTCTTGGTACCCAGTCCAACACAAAACTTACCCAGACTTCAAAGGCCTGGACCCAAGTTGGCAGTGCTTGCTCAGAATGCATAAAGCCCTGGATTCGTCCAAAGTAGCATAAAAACTGGGCAACAGAGGAACATGTCTATAATTCCACTGTTTGAGAAAAATCAGAAAGATCATCCTCAATTATATGGTGAGTTTGAGACCAGCTGGGGCTACATAAGATCTTTATCAAGAAAATAAGTAACAGTAAACAGCCAGACAAGGTGGCCACGCCTTTGATCCCAGCACTACAGAGGCAGGGCAGGCTGACCTGAGTTTGAGGCCATCCTGGACTACAAATCAAATTCCTGGACACCCAGAGCTACAAAGAGAAACCAAAAACAAATTAAGTAGACAGACAGATAAATGAAGTGAATAAATGAAAGATTAAACCGAGGACCATCTAATCTACCTTAGGAAAGTACTATACTCTTGAGACAGATGGGAGGTCCCCCTGAAAATCGCCATTCTCAGACATGACATCCTGTTTTCCTATTCTTTTACTTTGGGACACAGTCTCCGTTTCCAAGGCTATCCTTGAACTTGTTGCAATTCTCCTGTCTTAGCCTCCCCAGAGTTAGGACTATGTGAGGTAAGAGCTTGCCTTGCCATTTCCAGTGGTTCAATCTCTGCCACAGAAGCTGCTAGAGGCTGGAGGATGCTGAGTGACCTCACTCACTTCCCACTGTTGTGGGAATGCTCCCCAGTGCTTTCTTACAGCCAAAACCAGAACCAGCCTAACAGACCCAGACAGGCCAGGTCACACTCAGGGGCTGCTTGATAAGCAATTACTAGAAAGGGTTTCATCATACACACAAATGCTGCAAACTAGTGACTATGGCTTCCTGTGCCATAGAGAGGACTTGCAGGCAACCCTGGCCCAGAGGAGCAGGTGCTACTCACAATGCAGCTGGCACTTCTTCCACACAAGGTCCCACAGTCCTTAGGGAAGGCATTTCTCACATGCCTAACACTCATTCCTACTTAACCCACTTAAATATTTCTGTATGCATCCACATTCAGGGTTTTAAAATAGTTCACCCGCTAAATTTCCTTATCCTCCATCCTTTTCCCGATTTTCAGACAGCATTTCACACAGCACAGGCTATCCTCAGAGGCATGAGGTGGCTGAAAATGAGTTTGATGATCCTCCTGTGTCTGATCCCCAAGTGCTAGCCAGGATTACAGGTATGTGTTACCATGCCCCAGCAACAAACGGTATTTTAAAAAATGAATCTTCAAGCGGAAGGCCCTGGGTTCGGTCCCCAGCTCCGAAAAAAAAAGAAAAAAGAAAAAAAAAAAAAAAAGAATCTTGTTGGGGCTAGAATTAAGTGGTCAGCAATTGAGAGCCCTTGCCGTTCTTGCAAAGGACTCAACCACGAGAAGAGGGGATCTAGCACACTCTTTTTGTATTCTAACACACATGCCTGAACTTTTACGAAGATAATGCACGTAGATATAGATGAGCAAATCACTCACATATAAAAAAGGGGTGGGAGGACGGCTCGTGAACTCAGGGCCTGCCTGGTCTAAACAGCCATTTCCAGACCAAATTATTATACTGAAACTCTGTCTCAACAACTATATACATATACATATACATATACATATACATATACATATACATATACACATACACACACAGACACACACACAGACACACACACAGACACAGACACACACACACACACACACACACACACACACACACACACACTCTAATATAAAAATTAAAAGTAAACAGTTGAAACTGTCAGGGACGGGAGCAAGGTCAACCAGTATTTTCCTATCAAATCCCTGAAAGATGGCTCATTCAACGAGGGAGAAGCCAGGTACAATAAATGGTAAATATGGGAGACGGAGGCAGAAGGATCTCCCCAAGTTCAAGCTGGGCTCTTCTGTGAGGCCTCACTGCAAAAGATAAAAAGCAAACAACTCAACTCGAAGACAAGAAAACACTCAAAACTCTTGTCAGGAGAACAAGGGCTTAGACCAGTTCTGGAGGGGCAGCATGAGAAGATGCTGGGGGACTTCAGGGTTAACTGCAGGTCATTCTGACAGATTTAGAATGTAACACTGTGGGGAGGAGACAGAGGAACCTACCCAGCTTCAACACTGGGCCCAGCACAAGCCTGGCTGGTGGCTCCATCTCCAGGTCTCACCTTGCAGCAGAAAGTAGTCTGGGGCAGTGCGCTTCAGGGCAGCCTGGGCTTTCTCTCCACTCCAGTCCACTGCTAGCGCTTCCTTTACAGGGCAGAAAAGCACTTTCTGTGGGAAAAAGGCAGAGTGCTTACAAATAAACATGCTGGTTTGAATCAAAGCAAGAAAACTTTCCAGGCCATACAAATGTAAACATTCAAAGTCTTATTCTAAGACGCCAGTGCCCACTAAAACCTAAGAAACACTTCCTTCATACCCTGAACAGGGATGGGCACGTGCTACCTATGTAGGAAGATGACATAGGCAACCTCCTAAGACCTGTTTCATTTTGGTCTCACTATTTAGACCAGGCTGACCTCGAACTTGGCAGAGATCCTCCTGCTTCAGTCCCCTAGACTCAACTGGATGAGGTGGTACACAGGCCTTTAATCCTGGGACCCGGGGGCTTGGGGCAGGAGGATAGACAGCCAGCTTGAGCTACAACACTGCAAGACTCAATCTAAAAACCTACAGAAGAGCATTCCTTAATTATGAAGAAAACCAAGATTTAAGTATTTCCCAACACAGTGGTTTGATGTTGACAGTATGAAAAAGAGTAAGGGATGAGACAAAAGGTCCAGGCTACGGAAGCAGAAACAGCACTTGCAAAGGCCCTGTGGCAGGACTATGCATGCGTGAAAGCCACGCATCTAAAGCACATTATTTCTTGTCTTGTGCTGGGGTTGGCCATGGCCTTACAACTGCGGAGCAAATGCCCAACCACTGATCTAGCCCCAAATCAAATTATCTGAAAAAATGTTATGGGACAAACTAAATTTTAAATTGTAATTTATTTAGTGCAAAAGTATTACTGATCTCCCTCTAAAAATTAAACAAAAAGGAAAAACAACACAGGGCCAGAGAGATTGTTCAGTAAGTAAAAATGCTGGTCAAGCTTGACAACCTGAGGTCCACCCCCTGGAGCCCACATCATAAAGAAAACTGATTCCCACAAGATACACACACACACACACACACACACACACAAGCATATGTGGCCTAGAAGAGATGGCACAGCAGTTGAGAAGAACTAAGTTCAATTTCCAGTACCCATGCCCAGTATCTAAAGTCCCATAAATTTTCCCATTTCAAGAGATCACAGGCACCTGAACATACTCATGAACATACCCATAATTAAAAAGAAACATTAAAAAAGAGCCAAACATCACTTACAGTCCCATATTACCCACACATAGACATCTTCTGGGAAGGGAATTTCCAAGAAAGCATGCAGGAGATGGGTATCCTGGGTGAAAAGTCTAGCAAACAGAGTAAGAATGCTATCTCCATAGAAACAGTAACAGGACACTGGTTCCATCCAGTGGCTAACATGAGCAAATACTGCAACCCAGGGAGCCAGGCTTGCCTACCAGAAGAGAGTTAATTAACACATGGAACAGTAAGAAACTAGAATGAACATTGGGCTGAGAGATACTGGTGTGAACTCACTGGCATTATAGAGAGAAATAAATAGCTGGTTATTGGTTAGACATGATGTAGGCTTATAGTCCTAGCACTTGAGATGCAAGCTGGCAAGCTGGACTAGCTGAAAAGGTAGGCTCTGGCTTCTAGAAAAACACCTCACCTCATTATGTATATAAATTAAACACAGCAATCAAGGACAACAGACTGCCTGAGACAAATCTCGGGCGTCCTCTATGTATAGCCCATATGTTAATAAGCATGACTGGCATAAATGTGTACATTCACTCATCCTCAGATGATTAGAAGCTGCTGAGAAATTAATTTGTATCATTCTTTTGAAAGTACCTCTCCATAAAACATTTACCATCACAGCAGAAAAAGCAACCTCTCAGAGGCTAAAGAGTTGGCTCAGTGGTAAATTGCCCTGGCTACTCGTACATCAGACCTGGGTTTGATTCTCAGCATCCACAGGGCATCTCTAAGTCCAGTCCCAGGGAACTCTGACCCCTCTTCTGGCCTCCCATAAAAACTGCATGCATGGGGCTGGGGATTTAGCTCAGTGGTAGAGCGCTTGCCTAGGAAGCACAAGGCCCTGGGTTCGGTCCCCAGCTCCGAAAAAAAGAACCACAAAAAACAAAAAAACAAAAAAACAAAAAAACTGCATGCATGCGGTCCATACACATTCATGCAAGCAAAGCATCCATACATGTAAAGTAAAAGGGAAAATTTTATCCTTTTATCCATCCACCCACCCACCCACCCACCCACCGCTTTGGTTTTTTGAGACAGGGCTTCTTTGTGCAACCATGGCTGTCCTAGAACTCTGTAGACCAGGTTGGCTTTGATTCAGGTTGTCATCTTCTGCCCCCTGAGTGCTGGGAAAAGGCATGTGCCACCAGCATCTGGTGGAAATTTTTTAAATTAAAAAAAAAAAAAAAAAAAAAAAAAAAGATGCCCATCATGCTGGTGCATTATCTACAATCCCAGAATGTGGGAGGCAGAGGCAGGAGAATGTCAACTTTATAGCCTAGGCTATAGAGCTATTTCCTGGACCAGCTAGAGCTATATATTGAGAACTCATCTGAAGATAAAAAAGTATTCTACCAGATGACAGCCATAAGCCAAACAATTTTCCCTCAACAGCACGGTTGAAGCACAGCCTGAGGTTAGCAAGTGTTACTGTTATGTGCTATTGGCCATGGAGTGTAAACTGGCAAGGTGAAGATACTTATCCTAATTTTACCCTACAGAAAAGAACACGACTGCCCAAGCAGGCTGAACACCACCTCACATGCACAAACAGAATGCTTTGCACAGCACAGTCTCTAACAAGGAAAAGTTCACACACCTGAATGCCACCGACAGCAGATACGTTGACGGTAATATAGCCACACAAAAGAAGCCCTGCATGCAGTACTGTCCAAGAGGACTGATTACAATGGTGTCCTCATGTGTGCATGTTGTGCAACTCCCACACCAGCAGCTACAGGTGCTCACTGAGCGCTAGAGTTGTCATTTTTATACTGTATTTAATATTAAATATGTGTCTGGTACCTACCACAAAGGACAGCAAAGCCCTACAAAGACACACAAACAGATGGCCCCACCAACACAATGCTTCTCTCACAAAGCAGGTGGCAGCACACATGCAACAGGAAACCAGTTCTGAAGTAGTGAAGGGACACGGGGAGCAAATCTACATATGGCTTACGCATACGGACATGAGAAGAAACACATGGGAAGAAGAACCAACCGCTGACAACCATTATTTACACTGAAGAAAAACAGAAAGCTTAGACACGCCACGTCAAACCTGCTTGCTTCTTTAATTTGGTATTATCTATGGTGCTAGCTAAGAGTCTGAGTTTATGCTTAAACTCTTGTACAGAAAGTTGCTTTCTTTTTTTTTTTTTGAAAGAGTGCCTAAAAACAAACCATTTACTCATTTTACTTTAGGTAGATGAATATTATGGACTAGTTCTTTAGATCTGGGTCTGCCCTTTTAATCCATCACACAGACCAGCAGCCCCGGAGTCACCTGTTCAGGAGAAAACTACAGCAGAGAGTAAAGAAGAAGGCGGCAGAGATTAGTGTGCCGGCACTGACAACATGGGTGTCTAATTCTCACAGGGTTTATTTTATTATAACTGTTAACCTTCAGGCATGTGGCATATTTCTGCACATGAAATAAATAATTATATACATACTTACACGTGTATCAGACACAGTGGCAACAGTATGCCTCACACTCGGCATTCTGAAGCAGAAGACTGAAAACACAAGGCCTCTTTGGGCTACAGGCTGTTTAAACTCAGCTGGGCTACCCGTTTTCAGTCATGAAGAGAGGAAAGAAGAGAAAGTAAGGGAAGGAATGGAGGGCCAGGAACGGATAGACACACATGCTCACTTGACGAGAGCTCATCATGTCACTCCCCATCTCAGCTAACTATCTTACCTTCCCTGGAAAACCAGAAAGCTGTATCCCAAACACTATAGAGACAGTGCACTTCATGTCTCAACCTTTCTAAAGCTAGAACCCTTCTTCAGATTGACGTGACCCCAACCATAATTTTTTTTTCCTTTTCTTTTTTTTTCTTTTCAAGACAGGGTTTCTCTGTGAGGCCTGGCTGTCCTGGAACTCAGCTCTGTAGGCCAGGCTGTCATTGAACTCAAGAGATCTGCCTGCCTCTGCTTCCCCAGTGCTGAGATTAAAGGTGTGCACATGACCGTCTGGCTATATAACTATTTCTTGACACTTCTGAACAATAACTTGGCTACTACTATGAATCACAGTGTAATTTGTGTTTTCCAATAGTGACCCCGTGAAAAGTCATTCAACACCCAAAAAAGTTGGTGACAGCAGCTCTAAACCAAGCAATCTTGACACCTGGTAGGGCCATAACCCTCACCGGTCTGTGAGGCCCTGTCTTGACTATTCAGTAACTCACTTCTGTTTCTGAGCAAGTTTCTTATCTTTGGAATTTTGTTCTCTCAGATCAAGTAACTGATCTATGAAAACTAACGTACTATATAGCTAAGCCATTTAGTTCACCTCATAGTTAATTCCATGATCTAGGTTTAAAAGGACAAGATCTCCTTCAGGGTTGTCTTTTTCGGCTGCAGGAAATGCATTACGCTGAAATGTTATTTCCTGACTATGACTGTGCTCAGCACTGGCCTAGGAATATGGCAATAAACAAAACTTTCCTTCCCTTAAGGACTAAAATCTTAATATTTTAAAAGCACATTTATTTATTCATTTACTGTGTGTGCACACATACCTACACAGAAGCCAGAGGCCAATCTGCAGGAGCTGATTCTCTCCTCCCATCAGGTGTATCCTGAAGTACACTAACCTAGATGACATGGCCGGGTGACTTGTCCCTTTACTAACGTCTAAAGGGAAGAGAGGGCTTGTGGCTCAGTGTTAAAAGAATTGCCCACAACACTTAACAGGGGAGACACACACACAGACACACAGACACACAGACACACAGACACACACACACACACACACACACACACACACACACAGAGTACACATGTAGCTTAAAAACCAAAGTACCAAAAAAATGCTAACAAACTCAAGTACCAGCTGCCTCCAGTTGGGCCTTTCCTACTGCCCTATTTATCACAAGCACATGGGTGTTAAAAAGGCCCAACTTCCTAGATGTGTGAAAACCACAAGCTCTGTTTTTCCTCTTTGTTTTCTGAAGTTTCTAATTTAGGAGCACACCATGTACCTTGAACCCAAAGTGGTTTTACAACATCTGATTGAACCTAGGACAGTGGGAGGAGAGGGGGACTCTGACAGACACCTTTCACAGGAAACAGGAAGTAGCTGCTTCCCTCACCCCATCCTGCAGTCTGAGTAGAACCCAACTCCTTATTCTGTACAATTTAGGAAACCTTAAAGTCTGGATGAAGGACCTTAAGTAGACAAAACTTCAAAATCCCAGGGCCACTTGGCCTGGTGGCAGGAAGATCTGGGTGAACCTGGTCTACATTCTGGGTTCCAGGTCAGCCAGGACTGGCACACTCAAAAAATTATAAGTAAGTAAAATAAAATCCCAAGGCCCTTTCTGCCTGAATAGAGAAGTTGTTACTGCCAGGTGGCAAAGCCACAGGCCAAACACTGCCACACCCTGTCCTTGCCCTGGGCTCCGGGTAGGACACAAAGCCAAGGTCTGGAATCCAGGGGATTGTCAGAAGGAATGCGCTGCATGCTGTGCACCCTCAAGAGCTCAGAGCTGGAATCCCGGCTGAACAGTCCATTGTAACAGCTGACTAACAAAGTCAGCTGGGGAATATTTTCATATCTTTAATTTCTGCTCTCTGAAGGAAGACATTGCACAAAGGGCAAAGTACCGGCAGAGTGCTCCGGAATGGCACACCAAGGCTGCCAAGTACTGGCCTGGGCACCCCACATTCTCCTCATAGTGACAGAAAAGTGGCTCCCAAATGAAGCTTCCATATCCACCCTAGAGGGCATCATCAGAAGTGATTCCAGAGAAGCTTCCAGCTCTGAATGGCTCACAAAGCAAGGGCTTTTCCACTTGAATGCAAAATGTGGGCCTCAATCAAGAAGGCACTTAAGCCATAAAACCCTCACACCAGGGCCAAGTGTCACACTTGGAAGAGGGCGTGATTTATAAACCTACAGAGCCCCTTTTGTGCTCCTCCATTTGTTAACAATTTCTCTCCCCACCACACTCAGGCAACCATGCAGAGAAAGTATGACTGGGCCTCAAAAAGAAAGGACTCCAGGTTTGGCCCAAACTCTAATGTTCACTCTGGGTAATTACAGTCCTGTGAATAGACACTAAAATTAGAGCCTAATAATTTCTCTGCATCAGGCTCACAGATAAAGCTATCCCAATACAAACACAAAAGTAAGGGAAAGAAAATGCACAGTTCTGCCGGGCTGTCCCAGTTCTGTGGATCCTGCACAGAACCCCTTACCCCCAAAACAACTTTAAATGGATATTCCAACCAGCTGCTTTCTCTTCTCCACATTTAAATCTACAAGATGAAGGGTAAATATGGGCTTGGTCCCATCATTTCTCAGTTTAACAAAACCAATACCAGCCACTTCAAATTGTTTTCCCTGGTAACACCAGCTAAAGAAACCATTGCCTTCTGATCCCTTTCATAACTGCTTTCTCTAATGAGATTAAACACTGCACTAGACCCAAACACATGTCTACGTCCCCAGGTTCTACCCAATACTGAAGGGGGAAAAACACAACGAGAAGAAAACCCACACACAACACCAGCAATTACTATACTTACATTAAAGACCTTTCTGTTTGCCTTGAGACAAAGTCCCATATAGCCCAGGCTAACCTGGAGCTGGAGCAAATAGCTTTGAATTTCTGATCCTCAGTCTATCTCCTAAATGCTGGAATTATAAGGCATGAGTCACCATGACGTGCCTCAGGGAATTAATTGTACCCAGATCCTCCTCTACAGTGCCAAGCTCCAGCCGAATACTTCACCTTTTGGAGACAGGATCTATTCCTGAACTTGGCACTCACTGACCAACCAGCAAGGCCCAGGAATCCGTTTGTCCCACCTACCTGGTCTGGTTTACAGACAGGCATGAGCTGCCATGAACTTGCTCATCATGCTCACACAGTAAAAACTTTATCAACTGAGCATCTCAAGTCACACTGTGGCTCCCAACTGTCTGTAACTCCAGCCTCATAGGTCACTGTCACACACATAACAATACATAAAGGTAAATCACCCATATACATAAAGGGTAAAAAGGAAAAGTGAAGAGCTTCACAGAGAAACCCAGTCTAGGGATGGGGTAAGTTTAAACTGGCTCCTGCAGAGTTAGGACCTTACTGAACTGCATACCAATGTAGAAAAAGAAAATGATTGGGAGGGGAGTGGGTGAAAGAGAGGGAAAAGTAACTACTTCTGCTTCAGTCTGACATACTGCTTCAGACACTAGAGTTCAAAACTGATGCCTTTTACTGGCTAAACAAGGTTGTCATCTGGTCACCACAGCATTGCACCAGAACAGAACTTGACTCGTTTGAAAAGGCTGCTAGAACTGTAAAGGATTTCTGATTTTCTGACCTCAGCTTTCTCTCTCACTCACCTTTTTGACCATGGTGGTCTCCGATGAGTCAAGCTTTGCTCTCTTGGCATCAGGTCCATCTTCCACTCCTTGGCTGACTTTGGTAACTTTGGTTTTCTCTCTAGAGAGACAAGTTTGAAAGTTATATCACTGGAATATAAATTTTAGAAAATGTTATCAACTCCCAGGATACCTATGTCTAATGAGCAAAAAGCTGAGTTTGAGCCCAGCCTGGTCTACAGAGTGAGTTCCTAGACAGTCAAGGCTACCCTGCCTCGAGAAACAACAAATACACAAACAAAAAAAGAGCAAAAGGCTTTGGAATCAATGAGGCCCGAGTTCAAATCTCATGGCGGCCACTAGAGCGATCTGATAAATCAGTTAACATTCTCAGAATAGCGGTCCCTGATGTGATCATGGGAGGAAGAGAGCACAAGCAAACTGCCTAGCAGCAGAAGCCATCCAAAGCCAGAATGCTTTGCAAACATTCTCGAGGAATCAAGAACAAAAGAGCCACACTTAATCCCTCCTTCTGCTGGGGGAGCCTAATGTTAGAGTAGTTCAGCCTGCTTCTGTTATAACTTTTCAAGTCACTACACTCCGAGAATCAGACCCTTCTAAAGCTCCTGTGTGGCTAGAGCAGATGGTGAGAACACATTTGCCCCTCTGAAAGGTTGCTCCCCAACCTCCAGCACCACCTGGTTTTCAAGAGGGTTTCTCTGTGTAGCCCTGGCTGTTCTGGAACTCATTCTGTAGACCAGGCTGGCCTAGAACTCAGAGATCCACCCACCTCTGCCTCCCAGGTGCTGGGAGTTAAGGTGTGCACCACCAGCTCAAAGATTAAGTTTACAGCCAAGAAACGTGTGGGCCAGAGAAATACCAATGACTCTCTGAAGAGGCTGAACAATGAGAGCTCTGCTTAGCAGGAAGTTGTACCCAGCTGTAAATTAGCAAGGTAGGCTTCAGATGCTGTTTGAGAGACTGAGATGAGAGCAAGCAAGAGAATAAAAATATAATGAATGGTGGACAAATACCCAATTCATATAGTTTTATAAATACTCTACCGTCAGCCATCTTTCTCTTGAAAGCTGTAACTAAAAACACTGCAGGTCTTGTCATGTGAGAATTATTAAGCTCTGCAGCTTCCTGTTCAAAATGAGGATAAGGTCTGTCTGCTCCACAGTAGGCTCTGAACCTTGGAGCTTTTCCAAGGCAGGCTAAGTGTGGCCAAAGGACCACCCATTTAACTAGCAGGTACTCTCTCTCCACCACCTCTCAACATGCAAGCACAAGCTAAGGAACAAGTGTTTAAAACTCAAGCACACCTTCCCTGGACAGCATGTGAGTTCCAACCCTCAAGTTCAGGAAGTTGGGATGCCCATATAATGTACTCTGTCCACAACATTGCATGCTTTGGGCTTCAGATGACATCACTGCTTTCAAAGGTGCGGTCTACATGTCTCCGAAAATTCTGAACCCACAAGCTGGGCAGACAGGACAGCACATGTCTTTGATCGTAGCACTCAAGAGGCAGAGGTAGGAGGATCTCTGAATTGGAAGCTAGCTTGGTCTATAGAGCGAGTTCTAGGACAACCAAAAAAAGAGAAACCTTGCCTTGATAAAACAACAAAAATGTGAATCCACAAAACAACTCTCTTAATAATTTGTTAATGCCTTGTTTCAGAATGTTGAGATATTATAGTAAAGCTACTTCATTGAGGCAGTTCACGTCCTACCATAAGTATTACTCAACTGTGGAAAGCTCTCTTCGGTCCTTTCCTCCCAGCACTTACTCTACAAATTCATGCTCTCCAAGATTTGCAAAGGTGTACCCATGGTACCCAAAGACATCTCCTGTGAAGAACTTGATGCTATTTCTGTGACAGATCTGGTCGACTTTAATGATGACATCTTTGGAGCAGCAAGTCAGGCACACCTGAGGGGAGACAGGAACTGACTGGTAAGAGCTGTAAACTGTGAATCACTGCCCTGCTGTCTAAATAAATCTTAAATTAACCATCTCTCTGGTAGGCTTAAGACCAGTTTCAACAGGAACAACAGGTTCTTTGGGTGCTATGAATAGAAGACAAAAGAGAAGTTCAGGTTTCGGGATGTAGAAAATATAAACGATATGACCACCTCTGACACCTAAGAGAAGAATTTAGATGGGCAGTAAAACCACTCCAGAGAATCTGTTCCCTTAATCCATGAGCATATACACCATACTTCATAGCTCTCATGAAGACAGAGCTATCAAGGTAATCTAAACTATCTAATCTGTTAAAATCAAGCAAGTTCTGGTGACAAGTAAAACCAGTTTTTTAACTGACCAAAGGTTATGTTTAAGTATCTGCTCCCCCTCCCCCACACTTTAAAAAACGCTTTACTATTTGTCCAAGATCTTTTAAGTTTTCCCAGGGTACAGGGAATCCTGTCTTAAGAGGCTGAAATCAGCCAGATGTGGCAACACAAGCCTTTAATCCCTGCACTAGAGAGGCAAGGAAAGGGACACTCTCTGCCTGTCACCCCAAGAGTTCTAAACCAGCTGTCTGCATAGTGAGTACTAGGGATTTGTAGAGCGACCCTGCCTGAAAACCAAACAAGAAACCATGATGGACACTGACACAGAGTTGAGAACGTTATGGGGTGGACACGCCTCGTCTGGAGTGTCACTGTCACTGTCAATTCCGTGGCCAGAGTGACTGGCGCAGACACACCGAGAGCAGGTGTTGTTGTCTGTGCTTTTTCAAGACAAAGCTAAGGAGGTGGGTGGTGCACACCTTCAACCGAAGCACTGGGGAGGCAAAGCCATTCAAATCTCCACGTTCCAGGATGGCCAGGGCTACGGAGGGCCTGTCTTCAGAACAAAACAGAGCAAGACAGACAGCCTCATGTAGCCCAGACTGCTCTCAAACTCAGTCTT
Organism: Rattus norvegicus; assembly: GCF_021556685.1. NCBI lineage: Eukaryota > Metazoa > Chordata > Mammalia > Rodentia > Muridae > Rattus > Rattus norvegicus. The sequence continues at coordinate 88,344,221 of NC_141534.1, forward strand.
GATCTCTCATTCTTTCCTAACTCCATTTGCCCAACAAATGCTGGGATTAGAGGCACGTGCTTCCGAGCTTGGCTAGGTATGCTGGCTGACTTGCTTGCTGTTTCCTTCCTTAACACAAAACATAGGCTGTAGCTTGATATTTCTATCAAATAAGTACAACTGGCAACAAAATCAGAAACTTACATTTTCAGAACACACGTACAAAGATAGTGAAGGAAGATAAACGCTAATGCTGAAACCCAGTCTCAGATAACGTAAGCCAAGACACAGGACGGCAGACAGAAGGCACCTCACAAACAACCACAGGAGGTCTAACAGGACCGACTTATAAACATTTACACAACGTGTCAAGCCTAAAGAAGAAAAGAGTTTATAAATGCACATGGGAAAACAGTTCGGCCTGTGTGATCTGAAAGCTCCTGCACACCTACAGTTAATCTTGTCATGAAGTCCCCACTGGCCTCAGCCTGGAGCAGTCCTGCCTCGATTCCCAAGCGCTAGGGCTGGAAGCACGGATCCACACGGAGCTTTCTCCTACCAACCACTTCAAGCTGTAAGGAACTCACCGCATCAAACTCTGTGAAGAAGGACTCTGGCTTCTTCTCTATATCCTCAGTGTCCACCTTTACATCCACCATGGGGTTGAGATTCTGGGCTCGTTCCAAAGAGGCCTCGGCCCTGTTTTGGCCCACAGACCCAGTTCGAATCAAGAACTGAGCTCCAAGGTCTTCTGGAGATACCTAGAAAAAAAATTCTCCTTAATTCTTGAGTCTTTCTGAAATGTAAATACATCAGTGTAAATACATCTAGGCTATATAGGGACTTTAAAATGCCCACAACCAATTGTTGTTATTATCCTTACGGAAGACAGTCGTGGCTAATTTTTGTTAACTTTACACAATCTAGAATAATCTAGAAAAGGGAAACTTCAGTTGAGAAACTGCCTCCATTGGACTGGCCAGTGGGCAAGTCTGCAGTGCATTTTCTTGATTAATGGTTGATGTGAAGGGACCAGCCCATCCGTGGTGCTATCTATCCCAAGGCAGGTGGTCCTGGGTATGAAACTGAGCAAGTCATGAGGAGCCACCAGTAAGCAGCACATTTCCATGGCTTCTGCTTTTGTTCCTGCCTTTGTTACCTCAATGGACTAGGGACATGTAAGCCAAACAAAGCAACCCTTTCCTCACCAAATTGCTTTTTGTCAAGTGTTTTATCAAGGCAACAGAAACTCTCAGGGCTGGAGAGATGGCTCAGCGGTTAAGAGCACTGACTGCTCTTCCAGAGGTTCTGAGTTCAATTCCCAGCAACCACATGGTGGCTCACAACCATCTGTAATGGGATCTGATGCCCTCTTCCTAGAGTCTGAAGATAATGGCAGTGTATTCATACACATACAATACATAATTTAAAAAAGAAAGAAAACCCTCAGACAAAAACTGGTACAAACCCAATCACATTGTTCATGTTGTTTTGGGGGAGTTTTGTACAAGTATTTGGGACTTATGGCAGAAAAGCCAGAGGGCTGAGAACTTAATGGGCTGTTCTATAGGAGCTTCACAGGCCAGACTGCTGAAAGCTCCGTAGACCAGAGGGGCCTGGCCTGCAAAGCTGTGAAAGGAAGCAGAGGCACCATCAGGGCCACGTGAGTGATATTCTGAATTTGGAATTTGAAGTTCTGTTAAGCTGGAGCTGAAGAATTGGTTGTGATTACTAGGAGACTGGAATTACTAAAATGAAACCTTTGCTTTGTTCTGACAATACCCTTGGTGACAGTGGGGCTGAAGAATCAGCTGTGATTAAGGAGGAAACAGGCAGGGCTGGAGAGATGGCTCAGTGGTTAAGAGCACTGACTGCTCTTCCAGAGGTCCTGAGTTCAATCCCCAGCAACCACATGGTGGCTCACAACCATCTGTAATGAGATCTGATGCCTTCTTCCAGTGTGTCTGAGGACAGCTGCAGTGTACTCATGTAAATAATTAATTTAAAAAGAAAAAAGTTGACAATATTATTTTTTAAAAAAAGAAGGAAACGGGTAGCTGGGTGTAGCAATCCAGGTCTTTAATCCTGGAGTTTGAGAGACAGAAATGGATCTGAGTTAGAGGCTAGCCTCGTCTGCTTAGTTTTAGGACAGCCAAGGATATAGACAAGCCTCTCTCAAAGAAAACGAGAGATCAGCCAGTATCACTGAGGCGCAATCTATTAGGGAAATGTTTGCTCAGGGTCAGCACACAGAAGCTGTGGTCCAGAGGGCCAAGACCGTACCTTATGATAGCAGCCAAAGGAGTCATGGAGAGCAGCTGAGGTATTGCAGGGTCAGACTGCCTGAAGAGAGCCCAAAAGAGGCCTGTGGTGAAGATGCAGCCCAGTTACCACAGAGATGCCGGCACTTGGAGATGCTAGTACCAAAGACAGAAGTAGCTGTGGAATGGAGCTCCTCAAGATCTTTGGAGTTCAGGAAATCCTGAGTCAGAGGCGCCTGACACCAAGGTTTATACTGTCGGACTTTGTGTTCAGGTTTTTCCCTCTTAAGAGTAAGAAAGCACTTAACTTCCTTTTTTTTTTTTTTTTTTTTTTAAATTTTGCAGGAGCCTACAGTTAGTTGAGAGACTTGGGTATTTTAGAGAAACTTTGAAAGGTATTCTGGATGTTTAAAGAGACTGAACTTTTAAAGTGCTTGAACTTTTTAAAAGACTGTTTAATACCTTATTGGGGACAAATCAGAAAGGAAAAGTTATAGTTAGTGATATGTTAGAATCATCTGGGAAGAGGAAACTCAAAATAAGAAAATGCCTTCATTAGATTGCTTGCAGGCAAGTCCGTGGGGCATTTTCGTGATGAATAATTGGTGTAGGGGGGCCCAGTCCACTGTAGGTAGTGGCACCCTGGGCAGGTGTCCTGCATTATCTAAGTAAGAAAGTAAGCCAAGAAAACCAATGAGCAGTGTTCCCCATGACTCGTTCAGTCCTTGTCTCCACATTTCTGCCTTAACTTCCCTCAGTCATGGGGTAACCTGAAAGCTGCAAGCTGAAATAAAAAAAAAAATTTTTTTTATCCTGAACTGCTTTTGGTCATAGTATTTATCACAGCCATAGAAACCCTAGGATAGCTGACTGTCCTTCCTTCTGAGGCTGTAACAGTTAGCTTTATAAACTTGACCATTAATGGTGAAAGAGCACCCCCTTGTGTTTACAAGGGAAATTCTCTCCAAGTGAAGTTTTAAGATTTTCTCTACTTACATTTGTGTAGATTTTTTTTTTCTTTTTTTCAGAGCTGGGGACCGAACCCAGGGCCTTGCGCTTCCTAGGCAAGCGCTCTACCACTGAGCTAAATCCCCAACCCCTAGGGTCACGTTTTTAAGTCACCATATCCTGTTAGGATTCCTTAATCCTATGGCTCTGGACCAGTCTGGTTAGATTCAACTCCTGCAGTATAGACACTCATCACTCCACGGAGATCACCTATCACATCATATGCTACGACCCTGAGCACAGACCCTGGCTCTTCTCTTCCATGGATAAAGATGAGATTCTAGTCTCCAGAAGGCTCTGTCAGGCAAAGCTGTGAAGATTCCATCTCAGGGTCCATGCACTTCACTCTGCATAGTTCCAAAACCAACTCAACGATGCATGCTGGTGCCATTTCTCAAGTCACTCTTGGTGCACACTGCCCCCGCCACCCACCCAAGTCACATCTTCTTGAACACCCCACCAGACTTCATCACTGAGTGCTCTTATCTACCACCTTTTGGAGATAAGCCATCAACAACAATTAATTGCCCCAAACCCTGTGTTCCCATTCCTGGCCTGCATGTAGCCCAGGTGTAGCACAGCAGTAAAGCTGGCTAAGGGCATGGGCCCTGGACTCCTTACCAAGATTGAGGTCTGCAGAAACCAGGACCTAATTTCCTCTCCCTCAATTTACTTATCTAGCAGATGGTGGCAGGTTCCAAAACTAAAGTAATCCTGAGAACAAAAAGACAGTTAAGTCTTCTTCTATGCCTCTTCTTGGCTTTGAGCTCTTGCACACAGGCCAGCAGATTCTAACCTGCTCCTCGTAACAGTGCACCTCCTGACATCTCATCACTACTGCTCAGACCCTTTCTCCTCTCTCTACAGCATATAGCACACTTGTAAAGAGGTCTGTAGACTGCACATCTTGAGTCAACAATTAATGCAATGATTACTGATACTCAGACACACCTAGAAGACCTAAGTTAGTGATGGACTTCAATAATAGAGGTCATCTTGACTGGTGACAGAGGCCAAGGCTGGTCAGGTGGCTGTCACCTTTTCTTTGAAACTGTTTAATGAATATTCACTAGAGGGTTCTAGCAGATTCTCTTAAAAGACCCCTTGCCTAAAGCAGTCTTACAACTTGATAAATACCTCCTTAATCTCTATGATTTAATGCAGATCAGAACCCTGGAAAAACCTCTCAAGCCTCTGTACCACTATCTGAGTTAAGGAGGCCAGATTGGCTTCTGGATAGTGCTTTGAGAATGAGGACCAGGCTGTAAGCACCCTGTTCCTAAGTGCTTCAGGATTCCCAGGAAGTGCTCTAAGATGTATGAATATAGACTAGATAATATGGTAAGGGGCAGGCATTCAAACCCTCATCTAAATGAAAACAAAGTCTGAGAAGTCCATTGTGAGAAACTGCAGAAGGCGAAGCAGAGTGTATTTACTGTTAAATTTATCTGATGGGAGTTGGGCTAGTTAGGCTGAGCAGCACCAGGCTACAGGAAGTCCATTATAAACCACACCTAACTCCAACCCTGGAGTGCCTTTATATTTGGATCACTGCCCAGCTTCTCTACCGTGTAGCTGGAGGTGAGAACACTCAGGGAAAAGGCACTGTGGCCCTCCCAAGTGAGTAGGAGAAGAAAATCAGCCCATGCCCCCCAACAGTTGGCGTCCTTAGCGCACTCCTGACACCGTATCAGAGCCACCTCACACAGCAGGTATGCATTAGAACCACTAGAACCCCACAGCCAGATCACTGCTTGGTGGCATATGTACTAAGTCTCTTCAGATTTGCTCCTACCTCTAGAGGGCACTGTAGTCTTCAGAAATATTGTCCTGTTTGCTCACAGATATGTATTTCCTTAGATTCTCTTTCTTTTTTAAATGTTTGCTGTATGAGAGCTTTGATATGTAGCCCAGGATGAATTCAGACTTGCAGCAATCCTACCTCTGATTTGTGAGTGCTGGGGTTACAGGTATGTATCACCATACCACTTTCCTCTTAGGTTTAACTTAATCAACTTTTAATGGGAATATAGTGTAGTTGGCAATAATATCTAAGAAGTAATGAAGCCCTAGGTCTGACCACCCACACTTCATAAATAAGTGTGGTGACTCATGCCTGTAAGAACACTGGGGAAGGGTTGGGGATTTGGCTCAGTGGTAGAGAGCTTGCCTAGCAAGCTCAAGGCCCTGGGTTTGGTCCCCAGCTCCGAAAAAAAGAAAAAAAAAAAAAAAAGAAAAAAAAAAACACTGGGGAGACAGAGGCAAGATCAGAGTTGAAAGTCACATAGTCAGCTAGAGCTAACCAAAATCCTACCTCAATGGCAATAAAAAAGTCAGAACCTATGGCACGTCCCTTCATCTCAGCACTATGGAGGCAGAGGACAGGCTGATCTCCATGAGTTTGAGGTCAGCTTGGTCTACACAGGCTCCCAGCCAATCCCTACATAGTGGAGCCTGCCTGGCATGGAGGCGCATATGCTTGCCTTCAATCACAGCACTCGGGAGGTGGACGCAGGTACATCTCAGTGACCAGATTGGGCTACACAGCGAGTGCCAGGGCAGTCAAGAACTACAGAGAAACTCTGTCACAAAACAGACTAACCAACAAACAAAAGTCAGCTTTCTTCATATCACAGTAGAAAGTCCTAGTTTTTTTTGTTTTTTTTTTTTTCTTTTTTCTTTTTTTCGGAGCTGGGGACCGAACCCAGGGCCTTGCGCTCGCTAGGCAAGCGCTCTACCACTGAGCTAAATCCCCAACCCCAAGTCCTAGTTTTTTGAGGCAAGGTCTCATAGGCTTGAGGCTACACTCCAAGTCCCACGGCAGCCTGAACTACAGTGAGACCCTGCCTCAAAAGACCAAGATGCAAGCAAATCAGCAAAAAATCGTTAGAAAACTTACATGTCAGTGAGGCTTGGAAGTGTATAAACACACACTTCCAACCCCGAAGAAGAGACAAGCCAGAGAAAGCTGCATGTGAACCGGGCACTGCTGTGCTATCTCCATATGATGTACAGTTTAATACTGGACGCTCACCATTCTCTGTATATGCATTCTATATACCTTCTCTCTGATTCAACATTTTTCAAAGTAACATTGGTGAGTTTCACGTACAAGATTATTTTGACTATTTTTGTTTGTTTATATACCTTTATTTTGTGTGCATTGGTGTTTTGTGTGCATTGGTGTTTTGCCGGCATGTATGAATGTGAGAATGTCAGATCCTGCAGTTACGGACAGTTCTGAGCTGCAATGTGAACGTAGGGATTTGTACTTTGGAAGAACTCTCCAGCCCCATTGTGACTTCTTTAGGAGCCTCATTATGTAACAAAAGCTAGGCTTGAATTTATAATCCTGCCTCAGTCTCCTGAGTGTTGGGATTACAGGCAAGTGCCATCACACTGACCTGAGGTGTCTGTTGTATGTTCTCATTCCTGAACCACTCCAGACCTTCTTCTGAATCAGCAGCTCAGGTGCTGAAGGCTACATACGTGCATAAGCCTCCATCCCGCCTCAGTCTCCCACCTACAGGTCACTGAACCGGATTTGCCCAGCAGCACTCACACACAGCACTGCCTCTTGGAGACCAGGCAACCAGATGGTACCTACCTGTTCATGGTCCAGCATGGTGAGCCCTTTCACTCCTGCCAGGATAAGGTTCTTGGCGATTTCAGCCCCAAGTCCTTTCATGCCGACAATCAGTACCCGAGAAGCTCGAAGCCTGTGAAACACATGCTATGTTATTAATCCGATGACCCCAAACAGTGGGACTTGTTCAATCATAGAACAATAGAAAAAGTAAACTTAATTTTCACTATATGTACCACAAAACCACCACTGAACCTTCAGATCTAGAAAACAGGTCCCAAACAATTCTGCACAGAAAATTACTTCTTTATTGAGCAGGTACCATGCATCTTCTCCACAATGTACAGAGCAGTAAAGAAAGCAGCTCTTTAAACATAAGACTAGGGGTTGGGGATTTAGCTCAGTGGTAGAGCGCTTGCCTAGCAAGCGCAAGGCCCTGGGTTCGGTCCCCAGCTCCGAAAAAAAGAAGAAAGAAAAACAAAAACAAAAAAAACCAAACAAAACAAAAAAAAAAATAAGACTAGATGATGCTGCTGGGGTTATAGCTCAGCCTTGCACGTATGAGGTCCTGCATGGATCCCCAGAAATACAAAATAAACGTCTAAAAAGAGGACAAAGGAAGACGCAATTTTAAACAGACCAGTGGTAATGATAAAACCTTTCTGAAGGAGTGTATCTGTAATCTGAGCGGCTGGGAAGCTGAGACAAGAGGGATCTCAGGAAGTTCACATCCAGACTAGATCACAAAGATCTTATCTCAACAACAAAAAGAAACCCAGAGAAGGAGCTTTTCAATCAAAACGAAATAAACAAGCAGCCAACATACAGATAGCGGGAAAGAAAGCATTCCACTATAGAAACCTAAACCTGTAAGCACACGAGCTCAGGAAGGGACACCTGAAGCTGGGTGGGGTGGGCACCTTTAGTCCCAGCACTCAGGAGGCAGAGGCAGGCAGATCTCTGTGAATTCTAGGCCAGCCTGGTCTACAAAGCGAGTTCCAGGACAGCCTGGGCTGTTATACACACAAAAACATGTTTCAGAAAAAAAAGGAAAAGAAAAAAGCAAAAGGAAAGAAGGGGTTGCCTGGCTTGACCGCTTTCAGAGACAGCAAAAACAAAGAGGTGCAACGTGATGCAGAAAGGACCAATGTGAAGTGTGAAATGAGGGGCACAGCACGAGGTAGGCACTAGAAACCGTGTGCACGCGCACTCAGACTAGTATAGTAACCAAAGAGGTGCTGAAAAGGCAGTATAATTATTATGGTTTGTGGACTGAACTCAGGGGCTCCTGCCAGAGCAGGCAAGTGCTTTACTAATGAAGTATAACCCCCAGCTCAGTAAGAGGAGCATTATTTAATCTGGAGCACAGAAGCAAAATACATGGAGGCACAAGAAGTTGTGGGTGCACACCTGTAATTGCAGCACTGGAGAGGCAGAGACAGGATCGGGGGTAGAGTCATGCTATGCCACATAGTTAGGCCAACCTGAGCACAACAAAAACAGGTAGGGGAATTGTTTTGATTTCTACAAAGAAAAATAAGACAAAAAAACAAAGCACCTGGAAAACAAACACCAGGGGCTCTTTTTCAAAATGACTTCCACAATCGGTGAGTGCTTACTTAAGCGTTAAAGTCTTTAGTACGCCCAGTGGCTGTCAGGTGCTGGGGTGCATAGCTAAAATCCCAGCACTTCTTTTTTTTTCTTTCTTTCTTCTTTTTTTCGGAGCTGGGGACCGAACCCAGGGCCTTGCAAACGCTCTACCACTGAGCTAAATCCCCAACCCCAATCCCAGCACTTCTAAACCTAAGGAAGGAGGATGGGAAGTTTCAGGCCAACTACAGTACTATACAATTCTAAAGCTAAAACAGAACAAAGCTGGAGATGGTGGGGCACCCTATAATCCCAAGCACTGGATCAGAAGCTCGAGGTCGGTCATTCTTTGCTTGAGGTCAGCCTGGGTTATGAGACCCTTTCTAAAAGATGAAGAAAAAGAAAAACCTCAGTAAGGCATGAGACACACACACTAGTTTACATGAAAGCCAACTTTATGGCTATGTGGTAGAAATTAATACTCAAAAGAAAAATGTTAAAAGCTAATATTTAAGCCCGGTAGTGGCGGCACACGTCTTTAATCCCAGCACTAACGAGGCAGAGGCAGGTCATGTATCTCTGGTCTACAAATAAGTTCTAGGACAGCAGGGCTACATGAAAGACCCTGTCTTGAAAAACAAAAAAGGCAGATAAATCCAAGAGAATTACTGAAAAATTGAAGCCACCTTGATCTTTGACCTGAGTTCCAAGCCTCTTAGGACCATAAGCAGAAGCATCATCTAGATTCTGAAAAAACACCTGGCATGTAAGAAAAAGGCCACGGTGTTGAGACAGACTTACTGAACTTCTCTTAAACTCCTACCTTCATTACAAAAGCCTGGCTAGTCATACACTTGAATCTAGATTTTTCAACACTCACTCTCAAAAAGAATTGAGACTTGGGTCTCATGCTTACCAAGTGGCCCTAAAACTATGGAGCAGAGGACAGCCTTGAACTTTGACCCTCCCGACTCTACCTCCAGTGTGCACCTTCTTGCCTCATGTATTTGGTACTGGGATCAAACCCAGGACTTCATGCACACAGGAAGGCGCTACATTCCCAGATAACAAAATCTACACTCACATTTAGTTGTTCAGGACTTGTCTATACTACTGTACTAGGTTTATTGCCTATTACCAGACTATTCACCAAGACTTCAAAATCAGAACATCCCACACCCCGTAACACACTTCTTCCTCTCTGGCCCATTCAAACTCCCCCACCCCAATGCCACTTCCTTAGAGCCTGAAGAGGTTAATATTCACTGTTGACTTTATCAGATTTAAAATCACCATGTATACACAGCTCTGGGTATGTTCTACAACAGTGTTTATATAAAGGGTCAATGAAAGAGGGCAGACCTACCCTGACTGTGGGCAGCACAATCAATGGAGTAGGTTCACATTCAAAGAAAAGGAGACAAAAAGGCAGCCAGCTGGCTCAGGTGCCACAAGCAAGAATGTCTGCTGCTTGAAGATGCCTGAGGACGTGATTTCCAGTCTCAGAAGCTACCGAAAGTTAATAGGAACCAAGTCCACAAAGTTGTTCCCTGACCTGCATACATATCTGCTAAGATATATACCACCTGTCACAGACATTCAATAATAAAGAAATTTCCCTGGCTGGAGAGATGGTTCAGTGTTTAAGAGCGCTGACTGCTCTTCCAGAGGTCCTGAGTTCAATTCCCAGCACCCACATGGTGGCTCACAACCATGCTTTCCTTGCAGCAGTAATATTTAAAGTCTTAATGGCTCAGGCTTGCCATACCAGCTGCTCAGGAAGCTGAGACAGGAGAATCAAAAGTACAAAGTAAAGCTAGCCGGGAGAGGTGACTCACACTGTAAATCCAGGAGGCCAAAGTTCCAGACTAGCTGTTACAGAGCGAGACCCTGTCTCAAAGCACACACATAGAGAACTGCAGACACGAAAAAGAGGATATTCTGTGAAAAATTTTACAAAAAGGGAGAAAAAGCTTCTGACTAGGTTACTGCATAGCTTCTCCAACCCCCCAACCCCCAGCCACTACAACACAGCTCTTCAGAATGAGAGGTCTGGAACTATTCTCTTTATTTAGCAGCAATCGAAAATGAGTATCCTGTTTTAATCTTAACCACACATGCCAGTACCCCAGAGACCATAGCTTACTAATGGCTCAATTACATGAAAAAGGCTTAAAACACTACCTGGTACACAGTCAGCACTTAATGAAGTAGCAAATCCCCTTCTAGGAATCAATCCTACAGAAGTACATGAGCATAAAAACTATACAGAAGTTTGCACCGTGGCAATAGTGTAGTCAATGAGGTTTGTCTGAGGCACACTATTTGAGTTGAAAACATATGCATAACATACACATTTTCCCATTTCCCCAACCTATACCTTAGCCATGTGATCATCCGGTCTCACCTATAAAACTCAACAGCACCCATGAGTAAGCAAGCAAACATTCTTTTTTTTTTTTTTTCGGAGCTGGGGATCGAACCCAGGGCCTTGCACTTGCTAGGCAAGCGCTCTACCACTGAGCCAAATCCCCAACCCCATAAGCAAGCAAACATACATAGTTCCAGCTATGCAGGAAGCTGAGGCAGGAAGATCATCAGTTGAAGGGCTGGAGAGATGGCTCAGCGGTTAAGAGCAATGACTGCTCTTCCAGAGGCCCTGAGTTCACTTCCCAGCAACCACATGGTGGCTCACAACCCTCTGTAATGAATCTGATGTCCTTCTGGCCTGTAGGCATATGTGCATGCAGAACACTGTATACATAATAAATAAAACTTTAAAAAAAAAAAAAGATCACCATTTGAACCCACGCAGAACAAAGCAAGACCTTGTTTCTTTTTTCAAATATAAAAATATTTATTATTTATTTTGTTGTGTTTGGTTGCACACATTTTTGTTCAGCACATGTGTACAGGAACCACAGGTAGCTAAATCCCCTAAAGTGGAGTTGCAGGAGTTAGAAGCTGCCGTTCCAGGAACTGAACGCCAACCTCCTGAGGGAGTATGTGCTCTTAACTGAGTCCTCTCAACAGCCCAGGTTTCTGTTCCTTAAAAGTACAAAATGAAGCTCTAACCGCCTTTAACTCAGTTGATAAAGCACTTACTTAACAAGCACAAAATACTGGGCTCCGACCCCAGCACAGCACAAATGCTGTGTGGCACACAGCTGTAATCCAAGCACTCCAAAGACACAGAGAGAGGCAAGGACAGGAGGACCGGAAGTTCAAGGTGATCAGGCTGAGCCTGGGTAACAGCAGACCCTGCTGAAATGCACTTGGCCCCCGTGCTTCCATCTTGTCCCTTACAATCTCCTGTCCCCAGTTCAAAGACATGTCTTGAGGCAGGTAGTGGCTACACATACAGTTAGTCTCAGCACCAGGGAGACGGAAGCAGGAGGATCTATGAACTCAAGGCCAGCCCAATCTACAGATCTAGTTCCAAGACAGTCAAAGTTACACAGAGAAACCTTGTCTTGGGAGGTTGGGGGAAGACACATTTTGTTTAACCTACTGGGTACAACTCAGGGCTCATATGCTAGGCCTGTCTGCAAGCTTAGTGGAGCCTCAGTCCTGTGGACTGGCTTATTTTTCATTCTATTTTTCACTCACCTAACCGGATTCTCTTCTAGGGAAGTTAAGGCTGCTCCCAACAAAGGACCTGGGTACTAAAGGATCCTATTTGACCTCTCCAAGTTTAAACAAGTGATTCATTCATTAGTTACCAGACTTTCTCTAGGAAAGTAGCACTTTCCTAAAGAAGCCCATAATTTCCTAAACTTTGTGGGGTTTGTTTTAGTTTTGTTTTTAAGAAGGAGGAGACAGGGTTGACATTATGGACATCAGCTACTGAGCCCTTTCATATACAGTACAAGAGATAGAACCCAGGACTCTGTAATAGCTGAGCTATACACCAATGAGCACACCACCATGCTTAAGTGATATGCTGGAAGACAAGGCACAGGTCAAATTTCAGCCAACAAAACATAAACCTCTATGCTAACTATGCTGTTACTACAATCCTCAGAGACAGAAGGCTTCAAACAAATTTCTTGTTTTTGATAGCCTTATGTAGCAGGCTAGCCTTGAACTCCTGGCTCTCCCAAAGCCACCCTGAAGCACTGGGATTATAAATCTATGTCACTGCACCTGTGATGCCAGCTCTCCTAGCAGTGGGCAGGAGGACTGCTCCAAGTTTGATGCCAACTTGGGATAGAGTGAAACCCCATCTCAAAAGAAAAATAAACCATTTGCTGGGGTAGGCTATGAAGCTGGAATATTTATAACCCAAGTAAAACACACATGTCTAGCACAGGATCCCACTTCTAGGCTGAAACTGTAACTGCTCATAAAACCTCTTAGGGATGTCAGTGGTTCAGTACTCTAATGTTGTCCCTTCTTTTGTTGCTTAATACTCAGACTTGTCTAACCAGAGTCTACTGATGCCTCTGTGGGCGCGGGAGTTGTTCATGTGCTATCTCATTTACAGCACAATATCATAAAATACGTTCATCCCTTCTTTCTTCAGAAACTGTCTACGTGTGCGCATCTGAGTGTATGTATGTGTTGCACACGTGTGCAGTGCCCAGAGGCCAAAAGAGGAGTTCAGATTCCCTACAACTGGAGTTACAGGTGGTTGTGGGCCATAATGTGGATGAGGGGAAAGAGATTTGAGCCTACTTCCAAGAGCTGCTCTTCAGTTCCCATGCTACCCCCACCCCTTTAAAGTAAGGGTGTCACTATGTAGGCCATGAGGGCTCAAGCTCTCTGAGAATAAAGGTGCATACCACCGTGCTGAGGCCTTCTATTCCTGATCTTCCTGCACTTACCTACGTGTACCAACACATCTTGTTTATTTGGTGCCTCCCTCCCTCTTCAGCCTCCTGAATACTGGGACTAAAAGCGTGAGCCACTTCACCAATGTACAGTTTTCTGGTCTGACTGGGGCGTTTACGTAGACCTAACCTGCCCCTGACAGGATCAAGGCTTGTATCACCATACCTGGCAGCACTTTGGTTTCTGAGATGAGGTGTCCCTGGATAGCTCACAATGGCATCAATCTCACTCTGTACTGAAGATTAGTTTTGAGCCCACTCCTCCATCCTCAGCCTCCAAAGTGCTGCAGTGTCAGGTGTGCGACACTATCCTAGAGTCTTATTCCTATGGAACTTTATTTTTTTTATTTATTTATTTATTTTTTTTTTTGGTTCTTTTTTTCGGAGCTGGGGACCGAACCCAGGGCCTTGCGCTTCCTAGGCAAGCGCTCTACCACTGAGCTAAATCCCCAACCCCCTACGGAACTTTATTAATTAGGAATACGGTCCTTAGTCCCCATCAGAACATAAGCTTCAAGTTGGGAAGGAGCCTATTTTGTTCAATAAAAAATGCTCAGCAAGGTGCCTCACCAAGTAAAGTGCGAGTCTCAAATGCCTGACGGACACCTGACAACCTGAGTTTAAACCTCAGACTCTACATAAAGGTGAAAGACAAGAACTGACTGTGCAAAGTTACCCTTTGGCATCCACATCAGCACCACGGAAAACATACACAGAAACCAACACATAAAATTCTAAAACCTCTTCCCGGAAAAATGCTCTGGGAGCCAATGTGTGACAGTGCATGCCTTTATCCCAGCACCTGAGAGAAGTAAGATCTCTGCAAGTTCAAAGCCAGCCTAAGCTGTAAAAACAATTATCCTTGGAGTTTGTTTTGATTTGAGACAGTGTCTCACTGAGGTAGCCCCGGCTGTCCAGGAACTACATAGATCAGGCTAACCTCAAACTCTACCTCCAGAGTACTGGAATTAAAAATATGAACATCCATGCCCCCTGCAAAACATAACTCGAAAATGTGAAGGAAGCCAGGCATTATGGCACATGCCTTTTTAATCCCAGTACTCATTCAAGATGCAGAAGCAGGCTGATCTCTGAGTTTGAAGCAGCATGGTCTACAGAGGGAGTCCCAGGTCAGCCAGGGCTGCTCAGAGAAACCTGGTCTAGGGGGAAGGGAAAAAAACAAACCAAACAGCATCTGTAGCAGTGTGCTCAATAAATTCGGCCACTCAGCGCCTCTCCTGGAGTCCCTTTGTCAGAATTAGCTCTCGAGCACTCCTCAAGAGGAGCCTGTGGGGTTTGCCAAGTCCCCAGGGCATCCAACAAAGGTTCTCATTAACTAGAAATTAATGAGCTCAGCCCGCCCCTACACTCTGCACTCATGCCCACCCCCTCTTACACTCTAACAGCCTCACCTAAACCCCACCATCACCAGGTACAGACACCGAGGGAGTCTCCAGTTCGAATCCTCCCTCTTCCCCGCCTCCTCCGAGGACACACACACTACTACACAAGGGCCATCTCCACCTCCCATACTTTGCAGAAACACCCTCCATTCGTCTATTCTGAAGCTCTAGGACAACCAAATGCATCAACGCCGACTCGGTTCTACAACCGAGCCCCACCCTCTCCCTCAGGGCCCATACGCCGGCCCCGGCCCGCGGCGCCCCTCACCGCTTCTGAGCCTCCAGTCCCCACAGGCGGATCTGTCGGTCATACTGCGCTGCCTCCTCCTCGCTGATGCCGCCGCCGCCGCCGCTGACCTCCTCCTTCTCCACCATGGCGCCGGCTTTCAGCTCACCCGATCCCGCTCTCGCTAACCGCCGGCGGAGAGCCCGTGCACCCGGGACGCGCTTGCGCCTGCGTAGACAGCCGCGCCTGCGCAGAGCCACCTCCGTGCTTTGCGGGAGACCACGTGGATGCCCAAGACCCCAAGGCCCGCTAGCCGCCCCGGATCACGTGACAGAGACGCCAATCAATCCCAGAGAGGAAAAAGAAAAAAAGAAAGAAAGAAAAAGTGGCGGGTGTTTTGACTCCTCGAGGACGTCAACACGATCATTTATGAAGCTGGTCTTGTGTTTATCGAGTTGTTACGGGGATTCCAGCGTCCATGGTGTGGTGAAATGAGCAGAATGCTTAAAATGTGACCTGTCCACATGGACCTATTGAGGGAAGAAAAAAAAAAAAGAAAACTAGACATTCCTCCTGGAGGGAATTGGAGATGCTTAGGAAGGAAGGAAGGACTCCCTCCCCTCCCCACCTTCCTCTCCTGACACATTCTCAAATCCTTATGTAAGATGCAGTACTCAAATTGGTCATGGTGGGCCATGCCTGTGATCACAGCTTTTGGACAAAAAGAAGTGAAAGGAATCAAAAGTTCAAGGCCTGGGTTACATGAGATCCTGTTAACAAACAAAAGCAGGGGTTGGGGATTTAGCTCAGCGGTAGAGCGCTTGCCTAGAAAGCCCAAGGCCCTGGGTTCGGTCCCCAGCTCCGAGAAAAAAAAAAAAAAAAAAAGCAAACCTAGGTTTATAGGCTCATGCCTGTAATCCCAGCATTCACGAGGCTGAAGTAGGAGAATTACGATGAATGAGATCCTGTCTCAAAACCAACAAGGACTTCAGTAAAAAGTGCTTGCCCAGACCTGAGTTTAATTCTAGATCCCTGTTTTAAAAAAAGAAAAGTTTTGTAGTGCAGATTTGTAATCTCAGCACTTGGGAGGTAGAGACTGAGGGAAGGGTTTCTGGACCTTGCTTGAGACTCAGTCTATATGCCAACAAAGAGATCCTGCATTAAAAACCAAGGTTGTGCTGGGTGGTGATGGCTACGCAGGCCTTTAATCCCAGTACTCTGGAGGAAGAAGCCGGCAGATCTCTGTGAGTTCAAGGCCTTCCTGGTCTAGCAAGTTCTAGAACAGCCAGGGCCACATAGAGAAACCCTATCCGGAAAAA
Organism: Rattus norvegicus; assembly: GCF_021556685.1. Classification (NCBI taxonomy): domain Eukaryota; kingdom Metazoa; phylum Chordata; class Mammalia; order Rodentia; family Muridae; genus Rattus; species Rattus norvegicus. Next base: position 88,360,425 of record NC_141534.1, read on the forward strand.
CAAATGAACAAAAAACGAGCGGGGGGGGGGGGGGGGAGCATGGGGGGGTGAGGGAGAGGAAAGAAAAGAAAAGAAAAAAGCAAGCAGAATGCTAGCCAGATGGTCTCTCCACTAGGTAAAAGCACTTCCTATGCACACATGGTAACTCGAGTTCCATTACTAGAAGCCACATGAAACTGGAATAGAATTGACTCAACACTTCTCTTTTAGTGTCCTCATGTGCATTGTGTGCAAGTGTGTGCACTCACTGAACCCGCTAGACACACACACACACACACACACACACACACACACACACACGATACTTTTATGTGTATAGATTTTTTTTTCTGTGCAATAAATGTGTACATAAGGAGATGAGAAGAGAGGGTTGAATTCCCCCAGAACTGGAGTAATAGGCAGAAGCCCCCATGTAGGAGCTAGGAACTGAGCCCAGATCCTCTAGAAGAACAATGAGTGTTCTTCACCATTGAGCCAACTCTCCAGGCACCCCCACCTCCACATTAATAATGGATAATTTAAAACAAAAGCTAATAAAATAGACAGCACCTGAATAAGAGCATCCAAGGTTGACCTTTTACCTCCACACATGCATGTGACACCATCATACACACAACAAAAGCAAAACGTTTTTTTTGTTTATTTGTTTTACATTTATTTATTATATATACAGCATTCAGCCTTCATGTGTGCCTGCATGCCAAAAGAAGGCACCAGAACTCACTATAGATGGTTTTGAGCCACCAGGTGGATGCTGGGAATTGAACTCAGGACCTCTAGAGCACACAGCGTTCTTTTTTTTTTTTTTTTTTTTTTTTTTGGTTCTTTTTTTTGGAGCTGGGGACCGAACCCAGGGCCTTGCGCTTCCTAGGTAAGCGCTCTACCACTGAGCTAAATCCCCAGCCCCCACACAGCGTTCTTAATCTCTGAGCCATCTCTCTGGCCCCAACAGCATGATGTTTAGGCTCACTCTTGGGAAGCTAACGCAGGAACAGTGCCATTTTGAGTTTGAAGCCAGCATTACTACACAGCAGGACTGTGTCTCAAAATGCCCTTCAAACAAAACAGAAATAAAATATGCGTTAAGCATGCTAACACACACTTTTAATCCCAGGCAGAGGCAGATAGATAAATGGGAGTTCAAGACCAGCCTGGTCTACAGGATGAGTTCCAGGACAGCCAAGGTTATCCAAAGAAACCTTGTCATGAAAAACCAAAAATAAGGGCTAGAGAGATGGTTCAGCAGTTAAGAACAGTGACTGCTCTTCCAGAGGTCCTAAGTTCAATTCCCAGCACCCACATGGTGGTCCACAACCATCTGTAATGGGGTCCGATGCCCTCTTCTGGTGTGTCTGAAGACAGACAGTGTACTCATATACATAAATAAATACATAAATCTTTTTTTCTTTTCTTTTTTTCGTGGCTGGGGACCGAACCCAGCATAAATCTTAAGAAATAGAATGAAATACAAAATAAAAAATAAAGTCCAGGAGTGCTGAGAGTTGGAGAGATGGCTCAGCAGTTAAGAGCACTGACTGCTCTTCCAGAGGCCCTGAGTTCAAATCCAAAGAACCACATGGTGGCTCACAACCGTCTATAATGAGTCCTGATGCCCTTTTCTGGTGTGTCTGAAGGCAGCAACTGTGTACTCATATATATATATAAATAAATAAATCTTTAAAAAAAAAAAAAAGAGCACTGACTGCTCCTCCAAAGGTCTTGAGTTCAATTCCCAGCAACCACATGGTGGCTCACAACCATCTGTAATGGGACAAGCGACAGTGTGTTCCCATATATAAAATAAATAAATAAATCTTTAAAAAAAAAACCAAAAAAACCCAAAAAAACAAAAAAACAAGCTGGTGCTGTTGAGATTAAGAGCACTGACTGCTCTTTAAAAGTTCCTGAGTTTAAGGGCTGGAGAGATGGTTGGGCGTAAGAGCACCCGACTACTCTTCCAGAGGTCCTGAGTTCAATTCCCAGCAACCACATGGTGGCTCACAACCATCTGTAAAGAGACCCCATGCCCTCTTCTGGTGTATCTGAAGACAGCTACAGCGTACTTATATATAATAAATGAATAAATCTTTAAAAAAAAAAAAAGTTCCTGAGTTTGATTCCCAGCAACCACATGGTGTCTATCATGAGCCCTGGCGCCCTCTTTTGGCCTGAAAGCATACAAACAGGCAGAGCACTGTAGACATAAACAAACAAACAAATCTTTTTTTAAAAATTACTGATTTGTCATGGGTTCCAGATAGTCTTTATCTAGTCCCCAGAGACAATCGTGTTGCTCATTAATGGGCATGATAGAACTTGCAACCAATCCCAGCACTCAGAGAGCAAAGAGGATTAAGAGTTCCAAGCCAGCCTGGGCCACATAGCCGTCCTATATCTCAGAAAACATATTATAGTCAATCCCAGTATGGTTTCACACGCCTTTAACACCAGCACTCAGAAGTCAGAGGCAGATGGATCTGTCAATTGAGGCTAGCCTGGTCTGCAGAGCAGGTCCAGTCCAGTCAATCGTGTTGTAAATGTGAGGATTTTAACTTGGTTCTTCAGAACCCATAGAAAACCGGATTTGGTTGTCAGTCTGTCTTCAATCCAGGCATTCACACCTTGAGATAGGAAGCAAAGACAGACTCCCCTAGCCTGGTATATGTTGCAATGAAATAGGGATGTTGTCTTGTGCAAGGTGGGAGTTAAGACTGATACCAGAGGCTATCCTCTGACCTCCACAGGTAGGATGGGACACTGATAAGCTTAAGTACACCACACACAATATTGTAAATGCTAACACTTCTCCAACCAATGTTTGTGAAAACAACCCTAATTAAATGTATTAGACACACAGACACACACACACACACACACACACACACACACACACACACACACGGTGTGTATATCCAGACAGTGCACATGCATGCATATGCATGCATACACGCTCTCACATGAACACACAGAATAAAACCAAAAAAACTTGGAAGTTGGAGGTCATTTGTCTTAAGAGCAGTTGATGGGGCAGAGAAAGGGATAAAAGAGGATAATGGGGGCTGGCAAACATGGTGGGATCACAGTATGGATATGTATGGAATTGTCGAAAAAATTAAAAATACTTAGCAGGGTGGTGATGAAAGGAAAATTATACAGATTTAAGGTTTAAAAATATAAAATTAAAAGAATAAGTTTCAAAATCCACAGACTCAGGGCTAAACTATAAGAAACAAGCCCAGACAAGTACAGGCAGCCCTGCCGCTAGGACTAACCATAAAGATAAAGAAAAGGAATGCAGGAACCAGCCCAAGCTATCAGGACTGACTCATAAACCATTTGACAGGAGGGCATCTCCCCCCCCCCCTTACTCAGAGTCACACTTTAACCAGATGTCCTTCAAACCCTGATAAGCCCCTGGCTTCTAAAAACCCGAACTCCCCAGTCAGCACGTACTCTTCTGCTGTGTTGTGATCTCACTGCTATGTTTAAATGAGCCAATCACTTACAGCCGCACCAAAAATTAGCCGCCACTGTTTGAAACAGCCAATTGTGTGAAACCGCGCCAAACCCCCTAGCCTTCCCTGTATAAACCCCTGACTTTTGAGCTTCAGGGTCGACTCCTCTGTCTCCTGCTTGAGATACGTGTTGGCCCAGAGATCCGTTTTTTTTTTTTTTTTTTTTTTTTTGGTTCTTTTTTTCGGAGCTGGGGACCGAACCCAGGGCCTTGCGCTTCCTAGGCAAGCGCTCTACCACTGAGCTAAATCCCCAACCCCAAGCTCCGTTTTTATTAAACGGCCTCTTGCTTTTACATCAAGATCGGTCTCTCGTGTTTCCTGGGGCGCGCCATCCCGAGACTTGAGCGAGGTTCTTTCAGTGATGCATGCAAGAGGCAGAGGCATGAAGGTCTCTGAGTTCAAGGCCAGCCTAGTCTACCGAGGAGTGAGTTTGAGGCCAGCCTGGTCTACCAAGTGAGTTCCAGGACAGCCAGGGCCACACAGAGAAACGCTGTCAAGGGTTGGGGATTTAGCTCAGTGGTAGAGCACTTGCCTAGCAAGCGCAAGGCCCTGGGTTCGGTCCCCAGCTCCGAAAAAAAGAAAAAAAAGAAAAAGAAACGCTGTCAAGAAAAGCCAAAACAAAAACAAAACAAAAACAAGGACAACAAAACCTCACATTATTCATAAAGTACTTAGGTGTGTGCCTCTTTGTCTTAGCTAGGGTTTTATTGCTGTGAATAGACACCATGATCAATGCAAGTTTTATAAAGGACAACATTTAATTGGGGCTGGCTTACAGGTTCAGAGGTTCAATCCATTATCATCAAGACGGGAGCATGGCAGCATCACAGCATCCAGGCAGGCATGGTGCAGGAGGAGCTGAGTTCTACATCTTCACCGGAAGGAAGTCAGGAACAGCCTCAGCATCCTAGGAGCTCGGAGGAGGGTCTCCAAACCCACCTCACAGTGACACACTTCCTCCTACAAGGCCACACTTTCTAATAGTGCCCCTCCCTGGGCCATGCATATGCAAACCATCACACTCTTCTAATAAAGTATTTGTCTAACATAACCAAGCTCTAGATTGGAATCCTAGCACCTAGTATGAAACTGGGCAGAGTGGGACACACCTGCAATCAACACTTTGTAAATCCAACCAGGGGGATCAGAATAAGTTCAAGGACATCCTCAGTCTAGCTAGTGAGATGGCTCAGTGGAACAAGGCGCATGCCAGCAAGCTCGATGGCTTGAGCTTAATCAACATGACCCACAGAGAGGAAGGAGGCTCCACTCCCAAAATGTGTTCTCTAACCTGTGGTAATACACATGTGTGCACACACACAGCTCAAGAAATAAAAACAAATGTAATAACATAATTTTCAAAAGGAATAGAGCTAATTCGATGGTTAATTTGTCTGTTTTAACAAGATGAGGGGCTGGGGATTTAGCTCAGTGGTACAGCGCTTACCTAGGAAGCGCAAGGCCCTGGGTTCGGTCCCCAGCTCCAAAAAAAAGAACCAAAAAAAAAAAAAAAAAAAAAAAAAAAAAAAAAAAAAAACAAGATGAGAAGGGGCTGGAGAGATGGCTCAGAGGTTAAGAGCACTGACTGCTCTTCCAGAGGTCTGAGTTCAATCCCCAGCAACCACATGGTGGCTCACAACCATCTGTAATGGGATCTGATGCCCTCTTCTGGTGTGTCTGAAGTCAGTGGCAGTGTACTTAAATCTTTAAAAAAAAAAAGGGGGGGGGGGTTTGGGGATTTAGCTCAGTGGTAGAGCGCTTGCCTAGGAAGTGCAAGGCCCTGGGTTTGGTCCCCAGCTCCGAAAAAAAGAACAAAAAAAAAAAAAAAAAAAAAAAAAAAAAAAAAAACCCAAGATGAAACAAACCTCTGGCACATTGGTGAAAGTTTCCAGATTAGGTTAGTTTGAGAGAGAGAGAAAGACCCAGTCTCATTGAGAGCGGTGTCACTCCACCATCCCAGACTGAAGAAAGCAAGCTGACCACAGCCAGCATTCATCCTTCTGTGTTTTCTGGCTGCAGATCCCATGTGACCAGCGACCACACATGTCTGCTTCCAAACCTGCTCCATCCGCCATAATGAAGGTCCCCTCAAGCTGGGAGTCGGAACAGACCCTTCCATCCAAAAGCTGCTCGTATTAGGTAACAAACGAATCCAACTTACTGTGGAAATGAAGTACCAGTAGGTCTTGGAGATGCTTGGAGATTCACATACTCTGAAGGATCTTTTATTGCTTTGTTTTTTTTGTTTTTTGGGTTTTTTTGTTTTTTTTTTTTTTTGTTTTTTGGTTCTTTTTTTCGGAGCTGGGGACCGAACCCAGGGCCTTGCGCTTCCTAGGCAAGCGCTCTACCACTGAGCTAAATCCCCAACCCCGCAAAGATAATTCTTACAGATGCTTTTAGTCTTTGGACCCTGACTAGAGACAGTTTACACCCTAGACGTGAGAGAGAGCATGGGTTTGAGAAAAACAGTCCTCCCCAGCTCTCCAAGGGTGCTTTAGTCAAAGAGAAGGAAAATGAGCTTAAGCTTTTTTGGAGCTCTCCTAGGGAAAGAAGGAGGTCAGGAGACGTCTAGTTCTCTCCCCTCTCTGTCTATTGTCTGTCCTTGGTGCACCAATCTGTCCATGTCTGTCAGTTTATGTCTGTGTCTTTTGTTTCTCATTGCTTTAATGTTTTTTTTTTTTTTTTTTTGATTCTTTTTTTCGGAGCTGGGGACCGAACCCAGGGCCTTGCGCTTCCTAGGCAAGCACTCTACCACTGAGCTAAATCCCCAACCCCTATTGCTTTGTTTTAAGAAGAGAACAGTTGGGGTTGGGGATTTAGCTCAGTGGTAGAGCGCTTGCCTAGCAAGCGCAAGGCCCTGGGTTCGGTCCCCAGCTCCGAAAAAAAAAAGAAAAAGGAAAAAAAAAAAAAAAAAAAGAAGAGAAGTTGCCAAATTAAGGTTCTGTACCTTAAAGAGGGGGGTAGACCAGTTTTTCAGTAGGTTAAGTGCCTGGGATTAAAGCTTGTGAAGTTACATCTGCTAAGGTGACTGCTTACCACTCCTGACGTCGTCTTCGGCAGCAAGAATGCTCATTCCCACCTGTATGTAGGCATCACCTTGGGAGCTTTGGAGTAGATGCCCTGCCAAACCTCCTTCAGAGACTCCAATTAATTAGCCTGGGTTGGAACTGAGATCCTGGGAATTTTATAAAGCCTCCTCCTGGTGGTTCTGAAACAAACAGCATTTCCAACTGCTTCATTTCAATCCTGATTTTTTTTTAAAGATCTAGTTATTTATCATGTATAAGTACACTGTAGCTGTCTTCAGACACACAGAAGGGAGCATCGGAACCCATTACAGATGGTTGTGAGCCACCATGTGGTTGCTGGGAATTGAACTCAGGACCTCTGGAAGAGCAGTCAGTGCTCTTAACCTCTGAGCCATCTCTCCAGCCCCCTACTCCTGATTCTTTTGTGTTAAGAAAACATAACAGGAAGCAGTGCTTTGGAGATCCCGAGGATCTGTATCTTGCTTCAACAGTGTTTGGATGGAACAGACGCGGGGTCTCCCACTTTATTAACTTCCAGCCGCCTTACAAGTCTCTCCAGTCGCAGCCTCCGGGACCATCTCCTTGCCGCCTTCGGCTCCTAGGACCAGCCAGCATTGTCTTCGCGGTTAGCTCCATACTCCGGATCAGCCTATCCTCTTAGATTCGTCAGAATTATTCCACCGGAGTGGCAGCTGCCGTGAACAGCCTGGTCAACTTGCACCTGCGGGCCTCCTAACTCTCTGGGCTTCTTTTTTGATCGGAATGACGTGGCTTTGGAGGGCGTAGGCCACTTCTTCCGCAAATTGGCCAAGGAGAAGCGTGAGGGAGCTGAGTGTCTTCTCAAGTTGCAGAACGAATGTGGGGGCCGTGCACTCTTCCAGGATGTGCAGAAGCCATCTCGAGACGAGTGGGGTAAAGCCCTGGAGGCCATGGAAGCTGCCTTGGCCCTGGAGAACCTGAACCAGGCCCGCTTGAATCTGCATGCCCTGGGTTCTGCCCGCACAGACCCTCACCTCTGTGATTTCTTGGAAAGTCACTTCCTGAATAAGGACGAGAAACTCATCAAGAAGATGGGCAATCACCTGACCAACCTGCGTAGGGTGGCAGGGCCACAACCAGCGCAGACCGGCATGGCCCAGGCATCTCTGGGCAAGTATCTCTTTGAGCGCCTCACCCTTAAGCAGGACTAGGCCTCTGCACCTTCCAAGGGGCTCCCTCCTCTGCTCTGCACCGACCGCCTCAGCACCTCCACACAAATGAACCTCTAATGCCACTAGGCAGCTTTGTAACCACCCTGGAGCCTCTGGAGCCTCTTCCAAGTCTTGGACGAAGTAAAAATAAAGCTTTTTGAAACAGAAAAAAAAAAAACAAAAACAAAAACAAAAACAAAAACAAAAACAAAAAAAAAAAAAACAAACAAGGGCTGGAGAGATGGCTCAGTGGTTAAGAGCACTGACTGCTCTTCCAGAGGTCCTGAGTTCAAATCCCAGCAACCATATGGTGGCTCACAACCATCTGTAATGGGATCCGATGGCCTCCTCTGGTGTGTCTGAAGACAGCTACAGTGTACTGATATAAATAAATAAATAAACAAACAAACTCAAACAAACAAAAACTAAAGAATTAAAATTTCAAAAAGTTAGTCATAGACAAGGTCTGGACGTGCCTGAGAGGGTGTTAGAGATAGGACCTGCCGGACCAGCTATCAGCCCTCAGCTACACTGAGCCCAGACACTTGAGCCTCGCTGGAAAGGACCATACCTGGTGCTGCTGACCACCCTGACAGCTGTCAATTCTCAGCCCTCACCAGCCGTGTACTAGCTGTTGGGGCTGAGAGCTGGGACCTAGAGGGAAATTCAGTCATGTTTGTCCTGGGTTCTATCAAGATAGGTGTGGGGATAGGCTTGATTTCCATTACAAATGATGTAACATTACATATGTTAGTACTCTTAATACTTCTTGGGACTGTGCCTCAGGGATCACAGTCTGTATAAGTTTAGAAGTTCTAAAAGCTAGTCATGACCTTGGTGTATAGGCTTGGATAGTGTCCAGATTAGAATCCTCATGCTAAGACAACAATATCAGGCTGTGCAAAGTGAGGAGCCCCTAAATGCTGAGCCTATTATGTAGTCCTAAGATTAGAACTACTCCCAAAAGGAAGTGGGGAACGAAGAATTAAAATTTCAAAAAGTTAGTCATAGACAAGGTCCGGACGTGCCTGAGAGGGTGTTAGAGATAGGACCTGCCGGACCAGCTATCAGCCCCAAGGACATTGACCATCTGTAGCCACCCCCTCCCCTTCCTTCACCCCCCTGAGTGAGATGAGCCACCCTATCTGCCTGCCGAGCTGCTAGAGAGCACGTACACCTTGCTGATGTAATTTCGCTCGAAAAGTAACTGTGCACCATTTGAATTGACCAATCATGTGTAACCACGCGAATTCCCCTATATAAACCCCCGAGTTTGGAAGCTCGGGGTCGATTCCTCTGTCTCCTGTGTGGGATACGTGTCGACCCGGGATCCCGCTAAGACCTGGGATCTCGTTAATAAAAGCTACCTCCTGCTGTTACATCAAGATGGCTACTCGTGATTCCTGGGGGCACCCCATCCCACGATTGGAGCGAGAGACGCGGCTCCCCGTTTAGGGGTACACTCTTTCAAAACCAAGAAAGAAAGAAAACATAACAGGGTTGAAGAGATGGCTCAGAGGTTACAGATGGCTCACAACCACCTGTAATGGGATCCAATGTCCGCTTCTGGTGTGTCTGAAGAGAGCAACACTGTACTAACATACATAACATAAATAAATCTTTAGACAAACAAACAAGAAAACATAACAACAGAGGATGGGAGGTGGTGGTGCACACCTATGACCCCTGCCCTCGGGAGACAGAGGCAGGTGGCTCTCTGAGTTCGTGGGCAGCCTTCTCTACAAAATGAGTTCCAAGACAGCCAGAGCTACACAAAGAAATCTTGTCTTGAAACAAACAACGAATAATAATATTTAAAGATTTATTTTTTTAATGTGCATTGATGTTTTGCCTGCATGTATGCATGTGTGAGGGTGTGAGATCCTCTGGAACTAGAGGTACAGACAGCTGGGAACTGCCAGGTGGGTGCTGGGAATTGAACCTGGAAGAGCAGTCAGTGCTCTTAACTGCTAAGCCATCTCTCCAGTCTTTTACAAAAGAGTAAATGATGTTGGACTTCATGGCACACGCCTTTAATCCCAACACTTGGAGGCAGAGGCAAGAGGATATCTGTGAGTTCCAGGACAACCAGGAGTACATAGCAACCCTGTCTATAAATAAATATATAAACAAACAAACAAACAAACAAACAAACGAGTGACTTTAGAAACAAAACATAACAATGATGGTTTGAATAAGAATGTCCAGGATTGGAAAGATGGCTCAGCAGTAAAGAACACTGACTGCTCTTCCCGAGGTCCTGAGTTCAATTCCCAGCAACCACATGGTGGTTCACAACCATCTGTAATGAGTTCTGATGCCATCTTCTGGCATAAAGGTGTACATGCAAATGGAGCACTCCTATTCATAAAATATCATTTAAAAAAAGAATAAGAATGTTCCCTATAGGGGCTGGGGATTTAGCTCAGTGGTAGAGCGCTTACCTAGGAAGCACAAGGCCCTGGGTTTGGTCCCCAGCTCCGAAAAAAAAAAACAAAAAAAAAAAAGAAAAAAAAAAGTACATAATATGGCGCTAGAGAGACGAGGCAGTGGATGAGAGCACTTGTTCTTGCAAAGGACCTGGGTTTGGTTCTCAGCAGCCACATGGATGACAGCTCACAGCTGTGCGAGTTTCAGTTCCCGGGGACCCAGTGCTCTTTTCTGAAGTGCTTGGCCACCAGGCACACACATATGGTAATACGCATACATGTGAGAAAGACACCCATACACATAAAAATAAAGTTAGTAAATCTTTGTTGAAAAAGGCAAGAAAAAGCAACAATAAAACACAAGTAATGCAACAACACTGAAGGCCTGTGGAGATTGGGGTCTCAGAGAACATCTTGCTCTTGCTGAGTTTCATTCTTAGCACCCATTTTGGAGAGCTCACAACTTCCTGTAACTCCAACTCCAAGGAACCCTATGCCTTCTTCCTGATTCCATGGCCACACAAACAGCAGCAGAGACAGAGAGCTGGAGAGCTGGAGATAGAGACAGACAGATGCTAGGGGATGCCTCCGTGCACTCTGTGCTCAGAGGGTGATTGCTGTGCCCAGACATTTGGTTACAGTCTGCACTATGCTCTCAATGCTGTGTAAAAACTGTTTTCCATCACTTCTGATTGGTTAATTAGGACCAGACCAGCCAATTAGCTGGGCAGAGAAGAATAGGGCTGGGCTGCTGATCCTAGTCAGGGGGGATCACAGCTGAGAGAGAAGGTATGGGGGTACCATGTAGAGGGACCAGGAGGACACATGGTTCAGAGCAAGCCAGGGCGAGACTCAGATGAAAGGTACAAGACCACGTGGCTGGGAAATAGGCATCCTTAGAGGGTTAGAATAGCTCAGAACCTGCCCAGCATAGTGCCAGTAGCTTGTTAATAAAAATACCACGTCTCTATGTAGTTGACTCAGGAACTGAGCCTGGCTAGAGCTTGCCTGTGAGTAGAAATGCCCTGCAGATATTTGAGAGCAAAGAGAATGAAGAAACCTGCCCTCCTCCTCCCCTCATACCATTACAGATATACTGTAAGTGTTAGCGCTTTCTTATCCAACTAGAGTCTGTTAATGTGTGGGAGTGAAAACCAGGTCCAGGTTGTTGATTTACCACAGGCAGACATCTTATACTCTCATCAGAAACAGGAAGTCTAGGCTAATATTTTCCAAAACCTACTTTAATAAGGGTTCTTAAATGCTTCCACCTCCCGTATAGCCCACAGACCAAAGGTAGGGGAGGAAAATGGCTAGTGAGACAAGGGGGATGTGGACCTGTCTGGCAGTAGTTCCTTGGGGTGATTCCAGTCTTCATTGTCAGTAGTCCAGTCCACTCGAATCAGCAAAAGCAGCTCAGTCCAGAAGAAACCAACCAGCACGCGTTCGCTGAAGCTGCAAGAAGCATCCGGAACACCTCCAGAAGTTCCCTACATTTTTGGTGCATTTTTCCCTACAAAGGCGTGACAAGGGCAGATGAATGAAGAAAGCAAGGCAAACCATTGTCAGAGGGCCAATAACTAAGTCAAGAGAGAAAGAAAGAAGGAAAGAAAGAAAGAAAGAAAGAAAGAAAGAAAGAGAAAGAGAGAAAGAAAGAGAGAGAGAAAGAGAAAGAAAGAGAAAGAGAGAGAGAAAGAGAGAGAAAGAGAGAGAAAGAGAAAGAAAGAGAGAGAAAGAGAAAGAAAGAGAAAGAAAAAGAAAGAAAGAAAGAAAGAGAAAGAAAGAGAGAGAGAAAGAGAGAGAAAGAAAGATTGATTGATTGATTGATTGATTGATTGATTTGTGTCATTAGAGCCAGTGATTGGCTGGCATACTGGTGGGATGGCTATTCCTAGTAGTCGAATTGACTTCGTCTGGAAGGAACTATAGTCCAGAAATGGAGGCCTGCGATCCAGATCTTGAGGCTGGAAGATACAGGTTTCTGACTTGGATCTTGACCTGGAGATCTTGAGGCATAGTGGCTATGAAAAATTTTAGGCCCAGGCAAAGTAGTCCATGCCTTTAATCCCAGGAGACTGAGGCAAGCAGATTTCTGAGTTCAAAGCTAGCCTGGGACAAAGCAAGTTCCAGAACAAGGAGTGGTGGTACACACCTTTAATCTGGGCCACACCTGCTGGAGTCCTATATAAGGTCTTGGACGAAGGAAGACTCATTCTTCTTCAATGCTTGCACTTACAGCCAGCACCTCTGTTGGAACCTACTTCTACAGAAGGCCATCGGAAACAGCTAGCCTTGTGGGACTAAGCAACTACTAGATTCTTGGACTTCCCATTCACAACTGCCCATTGTTGGGTTAGTTGGACTACAGACTGTATGTAAGTCATTACAAGAAATTCCCTTAATGTATAGAAGCATTCCATAAGTTCTGTGACTCTAGAGAACCCCAAGACACATAGTAAATGTACTAAATGTCACTGTGAGTTAAATACTTGAAAATTGGCCTGCAAGCCATTTAATCCCAGCAATTGAGAGGCAGAGACAGGTAAATCTCTGTGAGTTAGGGGCCACCTGGTCTCCATAGTGAGTTCCAGAATGACCAGGGCTACTTATAGACATCTTTGTCTCAGAAAAACAAACAAACAAACAAACAAACAAACAACAACAGCTGCCCCAGAAATTGGTGGCACAAGTCTTTAATTCCAGCATTTGGGAAGAGGCAGGGGCAGATGGACTCCTGAGTTTGAGGCCAGCCTGGTCTACAGAGTGAATCCGAGTTGGGAATACTCAAGAGAAAATCTGTCTCAAAGCAAGCAAAAACCAAAATCAAAAGGAAAAAAGAGGCCTGCAAGGGGCTGGTAGGAAGGTTAGAGCGTCTGCTGCTCGCAACTACGTGTAACTCAAGTTCCAGTCAACCCATGCCCTCCGCTGGAGTCCAGGGGTGCCCACATGCACATAAAGTAAAAATCAGTACATGGTGGCTCTTAACCACTAAGCCATCTCTCCATCCCTAGGCTACACTTCTCACCATTCCCGCCTTTGTGGTGAGCTCTTTCACTTGATACTTACACAGCAGGCAAGGCTGTGTAATCAAGCAATCCCCTTCCGTGACCGAGGTCCTCTTCCATGAACCTTGTGGCCTTCTGAAATTAGCTCTTGTATTTGGAAGAGCTGCAGCAAGCAGCCAGCTCTAGCTCTCCAAGGCCCTCGAGCGTTGCTGGTTGTTCCAGCAGTTGCTGAGTGAGACATTATCTCAACCTTTCATCCCACATTCAGAAGATAGAGGCAGAGGCATCTATGAGAGCCAGGCTAGTCTCACTCAGTATTCATAGCCTGGCCTGCAACTAAAAACAATCCTCCTGCCTCAGCATCTGGAGTACTAGGATTACAGATAAAAGAAACCATGCTGGGGGGGGGGGGGGTTGGGGATTTAGCTCAGTGGTAGAGCGCTTGCCTAGCAAGCACAAGGCCTTGGGTTCGGTCCCCAGCTCCGAAAAAAAGAAAGAAAAGAAAAGAAACCGGCTTCTCCATGAGACAGGAATAAAGTATCACTCATAGCAAGAAAAAAAAAAAAAAAGAAACCATGCTGGGGCTGCATACAAGTTTTTGCTTTTGTTTTTTTATCTGCACTGTTGGTGATGGAATCCAGGACTGGGAGCAGGAAACTCCATCACTGACTTAATCTACATTCCATTCTTCCACCCCCACCCCCCACCCCCCACCCCCGGACCTTGCGCTTCCTAGGTAAGCGCTCTACCACTGAGCTAAATCCCCAACCCCCCTACATTCCATTCTTATTTTATGAGCACCACTCTCAAACCACCTTCAACCCTGAGTATTTAATAATAATAATAACAATAATAATAATAATAATAATAATAATAATAATAATAATACCACCCTTCGGGTGTATGGGTGTTTTGCCTTCATGTATGTCTGTGCATCGCATGCACGTCCAGTGCCTGGATTCCCTGGGACTGGAGTTACATACAGACAGTTGTGAGCCACCATGTGGTTGCTGGGATTTGAACTTTGAGACCTCTGGAAGAGTGCTCTTAACTACTGAGCCATCTCTCCAACCCTCTTCCTTTCTTTTTTCTGTGACAAGATCTCATGTTGTCCCTCCTGACTCCAGGTTGCCATGTACTGGAGGATAACCGTGAACTCCTCATTGTGCTGCCTCGACTTCTGTGTTTCTGAATTTTTGCCTTTTGCCCCAGGACTGGCTTTCATTACTTGTTAATGAGGCAGTCACTTAAGATGAATATCTGGTCCCTGGAAACAAACCCTTCATCATTGTAACTAACAGTAAAAAATTAATTAAGAAAAACCAAAAAACAAAACAAAAGATCCTAAGGGAGGGCATCCTGTTATTCCCAGGAGAACGTTGATTACTGAAAACTACTCATTAATTTTTCTCGGCAATTTCACAGAGGTCCTCTAGGGGGCGACATCATCCCTTGAGAAGAGGATGGATCTGTCCATTTAGATTTTATTCCGTCACCTTTTTGCTAAAAGCTGGCTTGGATTATAAAATAAGAGGGAAAGAGAAATTGGTTTGCATGCAGCAAGGACAACTTTGTGGAATGCCTTTCCTCCCCTGATTGCTTCCTTTCTTTTCTTTTCTTTTCTTTTCTTTTTTCAAGAGAGTTATTCAGTGTAGCACTGGCTGTCCTGAAACTTGCTTTGTTGACCAGGCTGGCCATTATCTCAGAGATGAAGCTGCCTCTGCCTCCCCAGTGCTGAATTAAAGGTGTTCACCTCACTGCTAGGTCTTCATGGGTTCCTTTCCCTTCCAGATGGCTGGTACCAGGCATTTCTTCCTCACTTGAAAGGACTGAGAATATCTTTTCTGTAGAATCCTTTCCTTTACATAGTAAAACCCTCCTTAGAGCCGGAAAGCAAAAACCCTTGTTGGCCTGGGAACAGAGTTTGATTGGTTAGAAAGTTTGCTTGGTATACAGGAAATTCTGGGTTTGCTTCCCTAGATGGGATGATTGATGCCCGACCATAATCCCAGCACCCCAGAGATGAATGCAGGAGGCTCAGAAGTTCAAGGTTCTCCTCCACTATATAGGAAGTTGAAGGCTAGCCTGGTCTATATAAGGCTGTCAAAAATCCAGATAGGAAGAGCACTGGGGATAGTGATAGGCACCTCCAGTCTTATTTCGGTTAGAGGATCAGAGAGGATAGCCTAGGAGTTCCAGGCTATTACAGTAACATGATAAAATCTAATTTGGGAAGAGAAGAGGGAAGCCAGAGACAAAGCAAGGCAAAAAGAGATCCAAGGAGGAGGTCTACTGGCATTTTGGCTTTGTTTTGTTCTATTTTCTCCAACAATAAATGGTGAAAGTCAGGTAGCGTGACACATCTGTACTGCCAGCAAGTAGAAATTGGAGATGGGGGTGGGGATGAGGAGTTCAGGGTTATTCTCAGCTCTGTAGAAAATTTAAGGCCAGTCCGGGCTAAATGATACTGTCTTTCCCCCACCTCCCCCACCTCAGCCCAAGAAAATAGGGTTTCTCTGTAGCCCTGGCTGTCTTGGAACTCACTCCGTAGACCAGGCTGGACTTGAACTCAGAGACCACCTGCTTGTGCCTTGTGAATTCTGGGACTAAAGTACTGCGCCCCCATAACTTGGCACTTGTCTTTAAAAAGTTTAAAAAGTTAAAGTGCTGAGGATGTGATTCAGAAGTATCTCCCAGCATGTGTAATGTCCTAGGAAAAAGTTTTGCTAGGGAGGGTGTGATGGATCTCTACAAAGCCCTGGCTGTCCTGGAACTGTAAATTAGTCTGTTCTTAAACTCCTAGAGATCTGCCTGCCTTTGCTCCTGAGTACTGGGTTAAAGCTGTGTGCAACCATGCTCAGCTGGGATGTTTCAAACAGTGCTTCCACAGAAAAGTTTGCTTGTTCCAGACAAGGTCTTGCTATTTAGCCCTGGGCTAAAATACATTGTGTAGTAAGAATGACCTTGCTGGGATAAAGATCTATCGATTTAGCTCAGCTAGACCAACGATCTCTTCCTTCTACCATGTGGGGCCCAAGCTGACCCTGGCTGACCTAAAACTCAGGTCATCAGATTTGGCAGCAAGTTCTGTATTCATCTTACTGGCTGCCTCCTTCTCCTCCTCCTCTTTTTAGTTTTCAAGACAGGATTTCTATCTGTAACAGCTCTGGCTGTCCTGGAACTTTCTCTATAGAGCAGGCTGGCCTCAACCTCAAAAGCACAGCGAGCCACCAGCCTCTGCCTGTGGCATGCTAGGATTAAAGGCATGTGCCACCACACCTGGCACCCTTCTTTCTTGACAGAGCTGTGTAGTCCAGTCTAGATTAGGAAATGAGGCTGGGGGGAGCGGTAGAGATGGCTCAGCGGTTAAGAGCACTGACTGCTCTTCCAGAGGTCCTGAATTCAATTCCCAGCAACCACATGGTGGCTCACAACCATCTGTAAAGAGATCCGATGCCCTCTGAAGACAGCTACAGTGTACTTATATATAATAAATGAATAAATCTTTTAAAAAAAAGGAAATGAGGCTGGGGATGAGTCTCAGAATTTGTGTAGCAAATACAGAATTTGGGTTGCCCCCAAAGAGACTAGATTAAGGTTTGCATCACTGGCTCACTAGTTTCTCAAAGAGTTTTGTGTCAAGACCCCCATGTTAGCATCCAGTTGTCCTGCCCCAGGTACCAATTGATGGTTTAAGTCATCACCTGCTGCCAGGTTCTGCAGGTGTGTGTTCCCCCTCCCGTGTGTGTGTGTGTGTGTGTGTGTGTGTGTTCTCTGCTATCTCTTCCCATTTCTGTCCCTGGTGCCCCCTTTCTGTTCTTTGTTCTTATGGCTCTGCTTCAGTCTGTCAGCCTGTAAGACTCTCAGAGAGAATCTTCCCTCAGGAGGGAGATCCTCGAGCCCAATGACCAGTCCGAGTCCACAGGCTGTAATCTGTAAGAGGATTTTTATTGATCAGGATACACAGGTACCTGTGGGTGTCCCAGTCAATTCGGAAGACTGGCGCGCCTAGCAGAACCAGGGACGGATTTTTATAGGGTATTGGGGAGCAGAAGCAGGCTTACAGAAGCAGATGCATGGTTGGTGGATTCAAGTGAGGCGCGGATGTATGGTTACACCCAATTGGCTATTCAAATGAGGTTGTCACATAGCAAGAGAATACGTGCAGGTTGGGGCGTCCGGAATGTCAGGGGCTAGGGGCTTATCTCTTGTTAGGTGGCCCATAAAGCAATACCAATAATTTAGACTGGTTTCTGTATTTTGTTTTCTTTTATGGTCTGTTTCGTCTAAATGATGGGTCAGTTTGTCCCACAAAGCTTGGACACATCTGAACTTTCCCAGGCTTATTTTAGTTCTGAGTCTGTATCTAAAAACTTACTTTTTATTTCTATAGTTGAGGGCCTTGGGCTTGTACAATTCCCTTTCTGGGAGGGGGTCTTTCAAGCCTTTACCCCTTCTCTTGGCCCTCACTCCTGTCCCTTCCCCAATAAATCTGTTACGAGGTGTAATTTCTTAGGGACATAAATTGCATGGGCCCGCTGCATTATATTTCATAACACCCCTACCCCTATATCTCAGGTGAAAAAAAAATTTCCCTTGTCACAAGGCTCTGACTCTCTTCTCCTTCCTTGTCCCTGCCTGCACCATGATTCTTGCATGAGGTTAGAGAATGTGGTATCTTTCGGGAGTCGGTTCTTCCACTGTGCGGGTCAGGATGATCTTGAGTTTCTCATTCTTCTGCCTCCACACTGAGTGCTGCTGTTACACGCTGTGGCTACCGCAACCGATTCTATAAGGTGCTGCGGATGAAGGGTTTCCTGTATGCTTAGAGGCTAGCACTACCAATTTCAACGTTTCTGCATATCCCGGCTCCAAACACATGATCTTAAGCCAACTAAACAACCAGGCTTCGGGTTCAGTCTCCATCTATAAACTAGGAACATCAACTTGGGCAGGGGGTGGACGTCAAAATTTTTGTTAATGGTTTAAGAACCCTATCAAGATTTCCACTTCGCCTTCACAGCCTGGCCCCGCCCTTCTCGCCTCCAAGGATGACGCCACTGGCTGAGTTATGTAGTGACGTCATCTCCGGGCCGCCTCTGCTCCAGCCCCTCTTCGGAAACGTCCGACTCCTGGGACCGGTCTCCGGCTTTCGGTTAAATTTTTTTCCCTCCCATTATTCTCCCACCTAAAACTTTTGGCTCTTCCCGCCTTCCTTCAAACTAGCAATTTTCGGCTCTTCTCGCTTGCTTTGGGGCGAGTTCCTGAAAGTCATTTACCCTTGAGTTATTTAATCGCCTTTCCAGCCCCACCCGTTCAGCTCATTCGCTAATTCCTATTCGCTCGGCTCAATTTATTTCGGCTACTTCCGCCTCCTACTGGGATCCCTTCACTGACTTCGGCTCTTTCCGGATTATCGCAAGTCCCCCGGGTTCTCCAATCCCGAAGCGCCTCGGCTATTTCCGGCTCTCCGTGCCTTCTCTAGCCCCACCCCCACGACCACCCTTGGTTCTTTAGGTGGGTCTTTGATCCGCTTCACGTTGCTTCAGTGACCTAGATCCTTCTTCGGCTCTTTCCGGCTCATTTTAGTCTCGAGTTATTCTCAGCTGTGTTCGGTTCTTTCCGTCTTCTCTTCTCCGCCTCGCCCTTCCGCTTCGGTTCTTTCCGCCTGCCTTCGGGCGGGCTGTCTCTGCCCTTCTCCACGTGACGCTTCTTCGGCCTCCCAGTTACCCCCTCCCTCCACGCCCTTCCTCCAGCTTCAGCCTCTGTGCTCGTCCCGGCTGTGCCGCCATTTTGTGTCAATTCCTGACCGCGGCGGGGGCCGGGCAGCTGGGGCATCTAGGGCGGGCAGACAGTCGGCCCATCTCCATAGCCCGTTCCCTCTTCTCCCTGATTTTTTTTAACCATTCCCTTGCTCGCTCTCCTCTTTCCCCCTTTCCCTTCGCTTGCTCCGTTGCGCGCGGCCCGCGCTAATTACACCCAACCACCCACCAGTGTTCGTGTCCCCCGGGTCTCAGGCCTTGGGGGCCCGCGCGTGTGTGTGTGTGTGTGTGTGTGGCGGAAGGGGACCTCTCGTCCCGATGAGGGTCCTGTGCCCGTGAGCGAGTGACCGCAGGGCCAGGCTGCAGAGAAAGCAGGCGGCGGGCGGCCTCTCCGGGGCCTAGGCCTCGCGGCCTACGTGGAAGTCGGCTCAGAGGTGATTCCGAAACCGAAAAAAATACTATATACCTATATATATGCCCAATTTCCATCAGGAGCCCTGGAGAGCTGAAGTGTGCCCCTCCCGCCACGCCCAAGCAGTCCTTTTTCGTGCATTAACATCCCCTCCCCCTCAAAGGAACGATGGAGGCCGTGCCCGGGACCCCCCCGCCGCCGCCATCAGAGTCGCCACCGCCGCCATCGCCACCGCCGCCATCAACGCCTTCGCCTCCTCCGTGTTCCCCCGACGGCCGCGCGGCCACCCCGCACCTCCTCCACCACCGCCTCCCGCTCCCTGACGACAGGTCAGGCCCCCCGGCCTGGGCCGGGCAGCGTCCCCCGGGGGGGGGGAGGAGGAGGAGGAAGGGGACGGCCGCCATGTTGGGCCGGGCCGCGGAGGAGGAGGAGGAGGAGGAGGAAGGGCGGGGTCGGTGGGTGTCTCTAGCTCGCTCGCTCTTTCTCGCTTCGCTTTCTCTCCCGGCCTCATGCGTTGCCCCCCCTCGCGGCGTTCGCCCGCTCTCCCTCGCTCTCGCTCTGTCTTTTTTTGGGCGCCATGCTGAGGGGAAGGTGAGGAGGCGCCCCCCGGACCCCCCGCGCCCGCCGGTCTGTCTGTCTGTCCGCCCGCCCGGGGCACGGGCCGCCAAGGGGGTGGGCTTGCTGAGGCCCATCAGCCTCCTCGGCCGCCCCTGCTCCGGGAGCTGGCCGTCAGAGGCCTGTCGCCTGGCTTCGGGAAAGGCTTTTGGGGGAGGGGCCCCCGGATTCTCTTGTTTTAGGGGGTTCTCCAGCTTACAGCTCCTCTCTTAGGGGTTCGGATTTGGGGCTCTTCCCAATCCCCTACAGTATCCTTTCTTCTGGGGGAGGCATACCCTGTCCATTTTGGATAGCTACCCGAGTCTAACGGAGGCAGAAAGTGGGGGTTTGGATCAGCCTTCGCTCTATCGTTCTAAAGAAGGTTCCTTAGGATGGGGGCCCTTGTGCACTTTTAATTTTTTGGCGGGAGGTATTTTCTAGCAACTCTCTAGAAGGCAGGCAGGTAAGGGGTGCATCTCCAGCTCTTTTGATGAAAGCCCCTGACCTTCTTTGGAAAACCTATCGTTTTTTTCGGGTCCCAATCTTTTTGTAGGTAGGTGACAGTGGTGGAGGGTCCTTAGTCCTTGAGTCTTTTTTTTTTTTTTTTTTTTTTTTTGCGGGCCTCTGTGTGTGTGTGTGTGTGTGTGTGTGTGTGTGTGTGTGTGTGTGTTGCTTTTGCTGCATTGGATGGTAGAGGAAGTTAGCCATCGCTTTCTCCCGGGCATCGCCCCTCTGGGGCAAAGCAGGGTGCAATCGCTCCTTCGGGAGCAAAGGAGATCTCCCCTTGTACTTTGGCAGGACGTAAACTGTGGCGCCTCTTGTCCTCTATTAAGTGCGAAATGGATTCCCCACGCCCTTCCCTGGCGGATGATAATGGGACCAGCCCGGCGCGTTTGGGGCCATTTCTGCCTTGCTGGAGCCGAAAGATACGGGGTTCATGGTTTGCTGACTCCTGGGGACTAAACTGAGTAGGTTTGAAAATAAAAAGGGGTTTCAGGGATCAGAAAAGCTAGTCTTGGAGGGAGAGAGAGAGAGAGAGAGAGTGTGTGTGTGTGTGTGTGTGTGTGTGTGTGTGTGTAGGGGGTAGGATGGCGAATACGCTAGACAGATGGCTCGCAGCCGCCTAGGGAACCACAGAGGACCCCTTCAGACTTGGGTCTCAGCCCTTTCTCCCCACTTCCACCTTCTGTTTTCCCTTTCTCCTTCACAGACCCTCCTTTGCCTTTTAAAAGAAATGCCACCCACATTCAAAGACACAGGTGCAGCAGTTTGGTGAGCTTTTTTTACAATTTTTTTTTCTGTTTTGTTCTAATTAAATGTATCGTCCTGGGAATCGCAGCCCTTCGCAGCCAGACTACAGTTCAAGGAAATAAACAGATTAGCGGAGGTCTGTTCGCTAAGCCCACGTTGGGCTTCCAGGCCCTCTCGGGGGCAGGTGCTTTACTCAAAGGTGCTTACGAGCTTTATCCGACCTCTAAGGAGTTCTCTTATGTCAGAAGTGTATGTCTTACAATGGGTTGGGATGGTAAGTAGCCTCTTTTATTGAGTAATTCAATTATCTCCCTCTTTTAGTCCCTTTCCTGCCTGCTTACTCCTCGCCTTTAGACCAAAGTGATGCTTGAGAGTGGATTTATTATGTTCAAATCAGGATTCTAATCTATTGAGCCCTTTAGACTTGCACATCCTTTCAGTGTTTAATTTATAAAATTTTGATGTACACAGTTTAAAAAAAAAAGTGTTACTGTAACATGACAAAAATCCATGAAAAGGCCCAGTATGTTTTCAGACCCTTGGTGACCCTCTATTTCCATCCATTGCTTTGTCTCCAGCCTTCATGTGAAAGTGGCTACTGCAAGTCCCTCTGGAGGGGATAAGCTTACAGAATTTGGTTTATACTTGTATTCAAGTTAAAGTCACACTCTCCCTCCCCCCCCTCCCAAAAAAGACTGTTGCAAGCAGGCCCATTTTTCATATTTTTTACTCAAGTGTTACTTATGGTAATAGACATTTAAATTGAGCAAGTCATTTGTAAAGTACTGTCTAAGCACAAAATGTATCTGTAAACTGTGTCAAACCCTGATCTCTCCTGTCTCCACTGCTCTTTGTTCAAAAGCACATGCCTGACCGTGAGAAGTTGATGTAAAACGTGTTACACGCCCAGTCATGTTGGAGAGAACATGTCCCCACTCAGTCCCCCTCATCCTACACATACAAGTTAAACAACAACAAAATCAGCAGCAATGACTTGCAGGACCTAACATTGTCCTTCTGATGTGTTTTACAAGCATAAGTTTTTCTGTTAAAGACAAAAACACGCTGAAGTTCCATTGTCCCTAAAATACTTTGTTGGCAAGGGAAGTCTTCCTCACACAAGCCTAGTCCTGTCCCCTTTGCATTGTCAGGAGGAGTGATGTCCGTCTGCACTTGAGGACCCTGTAAGCTGCAGTTTGTTAGGCTGTTTGTTTTACTCCCATAGATGTATTCAGTTTTAACTGCCATGCAGTGGTGGTCTGATGTAAAATCAGCTCTTTGAGGAAGATTTCCAGAATGTACAGCATTCCCCCACAAAACGTCTAAAGCACGAACGAAACACACTCTCCAGTGCGCTGGGTCAGCTGGAAACAACATTTGAAGGTTCCCATCTTGTGTAAAATTCCTCCAGGAGCTCAGAGCAGAAACTGTCAGCTGATAACCCTTCTATTCCAAGAGTTTAGGATTACTACGTTGTAAAAGAATATTTAAACTTTAAAAATAAAATATTAGGAAATGAGATTCCTTTTGGGAATCAATTTAGCAGTCATTTTGCTGAATGTGAGAATATTTCCTACAAACATTGTATTTAAAATGCTCTCAGGCATATCCCTGCAAGGGCTTTTTTTGTTTTTAGCTTTTTTTTTTTTTGTTGTTGTTTTTTGGTTTTTTGTTTTTTGTTGTTGGCAAAGGAGTCCCAATATTAAGCCAACTGAGTTTAAGTATTCTGTATTTTTGAAATGTCACAGTAGTACCTTTTTTTTCTCCCTAAACTGATGTACCAGTATTAGTTAATAATGAAATTAATGGATGTTGCAAAAGCAAAGAAAAGGGTGTCACTGGGAATCCCTGATGTTAACAGTAAAGCTTATATACTTTGTAACCTTGGAAGTTTGTTTTCTCTGGATGAAAGATTTTATTTGAAAGTCAAAATCTCCCAAAAGGAGCAGAATGAATTCTGACCATGACACTGTAGATGCTCCAAGGTAGAGTCCCCAGCACCCAGTTCTCCAGTTTACTCCACCAAAGAGGAGAAAGATCATTCAGGATAGGGGCTTTCTAAGTCCTAGTCTGTCTTCTAAGGGCTCTACTTCATGTACTCTAAGGGTTTGATTTTTGACAAGACAGACATTTCTGGAAGTGAAGGTAGCCAGCTGTTCTAGGAACTCATCCTTGTAGCTTTGCCTTACCCAAGAAGACCCATCTTAAAGGGATTTGTTCGGGAAGGCAGGCTGTCCTGGCTGTTCTGCCTGGTGACTGTGGCTCTTGAGTTTGTTTCCCTATAGCTGAGCCCTAGGACAGGCTCCTGGGCCCTGGCACTGGCTGCCCATTGCTCTTGCCCATGGCTGTCTCAGAGCCAGGTCAGATTCTTCACTTTGTTTTGTGGAAGAGGTGCGGAGGTTGGGGGACTGTTGAGTCCCTGGAAACCTCTTTCATGGGAGTAAGGATTAGGGATCCATTTCTAGTGAATACCTCTGTTGAACGTCACTGATTAGACTGCTTCTAGGTCTCTGGATAGCTTTAAGTCAAACCAAATTCAGGGAACCTACTTGTGGTCACTGGGTGGACTCTTCTAGTAGTGCCAGAGTGGCTGATTTGGCCCTGCAATCGGATCTGAAGTGATAGGGCTTGAGTTGAGCCAGGCCCACAGCTGTGTCTCACCACTGCTGGGGTGCACAGCAGGCCAACAGGAAGGTTGCAGCTTCCTGGCAGTTGTTACTTGCTGACTGCTTTGAAGGCCAGGGAGAAGCAGCTCGCTCATTGGCAGAGGTAATGGAGGATGGTCTGGAGTCGGTTACATAATTAAGGCCTTGTAAATGGCAAGCTGCCTGTTTGGATAAGTTAAGGCAAACTTTCCAGCTCTGGCTTTCCAAGTTTTGAGTCCTCATCTGCTACAAAGCTCTGTTGCGTCTGTGAATGCTGTAGATACACTGTTAGACACAATGCAGCAGTTCATAGCTGGGTTAGTGCTATGTGTGAGGTGCAGGCATGTTGCCCATTGAGGTAATTCTTAATTTGGTGTGATAGAAATGAAGACTTGGCCTCTCAGTGGGTGCTAGTTCAGCTACATCATCAGAGAGATACTTTTTCATTAGGATGGAGGCTGTCTGCTAGGAATAAGGAGCTTGTTTCTCCTGGCCAGGTTGCTCCTCCCAGTAGAGAATCCTATGCTTTTTTCCCTGCTTCGGTTGTGTTGATTGGTGACTCAGCTCCTTGTTTGTCAGGCAAGTGGTGACATCTCTGAACACTGCAGATGTCAACAGGATGTGAAGAAAGAGTGTGGGTATTTGAAAACAGCTACTGCTATTTGGGGCTGATGCCATCCAGCACCAGTGCCCACTCAGGGTCACCACCGTCCAGTGGGCACTACAGGCCACCCATATAGTGGCTGCCACTCTGTCCTTACTGGGAGAAATTCTAAATAGAACACTGGCAGTCCTGTGTGTAAACAGAAGCAGGATGTGTCTGTCTGAGGGAAGTTCGCTCATCTTGGACCTCTCAGGTTCTGGGCAGCTTTCTTAATCAAAAGAGGCCTGCTGGGGACTACAATGGAAGTCATCTTTTGGCACTTCCTGTTTCACAGTGCTTGATATAGATGCTGAAGTGGTCCTGCTGTCCTGAGCCAGTGGGAGATGATGTATTGGTATGCGTTTGCTTTTGCAGTTAGAGTGAGTCAGCATTCCAGCTGAGGTTGGCCCCTGAGAACCAGGAAGCTGGGGACCCAGAGCCAACCTCACTCTACCCCTCCCTTTTGCTGTGCTTCAGCCAGCCCTTCCTGGCCTGAATCTCTTGAGGGCCAGGCCTGCTAGACTCCAGGATCTGCCGCCTCTTGTACTGTGGCTGAGTTCCGAAGGCCTGCGTCTATTGAGCAGCTAGGCTTGTCCTGCCCTTTGTTGGGAACAGAAATGCTTCATATGTCTCTTTTGGTTTGGATACTAGGGGAGAGGAGGAACCATAGGCCCAGTTCCTACTATTCATCCTCTTCTTCTTTTTTCGGAGCTGGGGACCGAACCCAGGGCCTTGCACTTGCTAGGCAAGCGCTCTACCACTGAGCTAAATCCCCAACCCCGGCCCAGTTCCTACTAGATAGCTGCTCCAGAGCTGAGTTCCCAGCCCTTGCTTGTTTTTGTGTTTTGTTTGTGAAGCAAGGCCTCACAGTTTAATCCATGTTGGCCTCCAACTCTTAAGCGGTGCTCTTCCTTAGTCTTAGAGTGCAGATGTGCCGCCATGCCTGAGTAGCCCCTGTATTTGTTGCTTTGTTGGTTGGTTGCTGCACAGTAGCCCTGACTGGCATAGAACACTGGGCAGCTCACCAAGCTGAAGCCAATGTACGGCAATCCTGCCTCTGCCTTCTAAGTGCTGCAATGACAGGTGTGTGTCCCAGTGTCCTTTGCCTTTTTAAGGCTAGATCTGAGTTTGTAGCACAGCTGTTACCTTTATAAGTAGAAAAGCCAAAGCATAACCATGAGGCTCTGCTGCAGGCTTCACACATGGCTCCTTAACCTGAGCATTTGCTGAGAAATCAACAAAAAGATCCAGTCACAAAAATTGCTGGGGGCTGTATGTGACAGATGCTATTTGTCCCCATTGTTCTGTCCTGAGCCTGCTCCAGTACTTTGGTACTCCCTCCCCACCCCTACCCCTGTGCTCTGTTAGATTATTTTTATTTAAAGTGTATGTGTTGGCATGTATACAGTAGTGCAGGGGCTCCCAGAGGCCAGAAGCAGTAGAACCCCTGGAACTGTAGTTATACCTGGGGGCTGGAAACTATGTCTTCTAAAAGAGCATCCAGTGCTTTTAAATACTGAGCCATCCATCCCTTCAGTTTCTTTTCTTATATGAGACAGGCTCTCATTCTATAGTTCAGGTTGGCCTTAATCTTGAAGAAATCCTTCTGCTTCTGCCTCTCAAGTACAGTGTGATGTAATTTTTTTTTTTTTTTTTTTTTTTTTTTGTTATTTGACCCAGATTCTCAACTTGCTATAAAGATTAGGTTGACCTCAAACTCAAATCTGCCTCCTGAGGTTGTGATTAAAGACAACCACTACAGTACCTATCAGGTACCGTAATTTTCATACTGATATGCTCACTATGGGCTATGACCATGTATTGATATGTCTGCATATTAGACAAACATCAAAAGAGGGTAGAAAATGTAACAAGTTATACTTCCTTTATATTTACACAGAATGTAAAGGAGGTATAGATGAAAGGCAGAAAGTTTGAGCCTGGCATGATGACTAACCCTAGACTCCTACCTTCCCAGAAGCTAAGGCAAGCTCATGGGCAGCCCGGGGCGACTCTGCTAGATCCTGTAGAGATAGAAATAGAAAATAGTACTGACTGGGTATGTGTGCATCAGTGGTGTTTTGCTTGCCTGGCATGTAGGAAGCCCTAGGTTTCATTCCCATCCCCAGTACTGCAAACAAGTATGAAAAGGAGATTTGAAAGCTGCTTGTCTAGCCTAGGACTCTGCAGATATTGTCTTTGTCCCAAGTCAGTTTTTGTAGGCCATATTTATCTGCATAGCCATGCCCACTTGCTTTATCCTTACTAGCAATAGAACTGAAAAACAGAGACAAGGACTATGTGGCCTGCAAAAAAAATGACAGCATATACTCTGGGCTTGCTGGCCTTTGTTCACAGTGACCATAGGCAGTATGCTTAAGCAGGAGTGCCTGGGGAGTGTAGGTATCCCATAGAAAGTTGGTCCTGCAGAGGTGGGCAACACTGCCGCCACCTTGTCTTCAGAGGTTTGGTCATCCTTGTAATCTACTCCTGAGCATGTAGAGACCCAGGCCTAAGCTTTTCAGCTGGAAAGTGGATGGATGGGTGTTTCCTTTTTTGAGGTGCTGGGGATTGAACCGGAGTGTACTAGACCAGTGCTTTACCACAGAGCTACATACTCAGCCCTCGTGGATGGGATTTTCATTAGTGAGAACTGATTCAAAGTCACTGGGCAGTGGTAGCACATGCCTTTAATCCTAGCACTGGGAAGGCAAAGGCAGGCAAATCCTTTGAGTTTGAGGCCAGCCTGATCTACAGAGTGAGTTCTAGGACAGCCAGGGTTGCATAGAAACCCTGTGTCACCCCCACCCCCAAACAAAACAAAACAAGACAACAAAACCAGCCCTTTACTGGTTAAAGGAGCTTGCTGCTTGTCCAGAGGATCTGAGTTATGTTCCCAGCACCCACATCTATCTGGGGTTTACAACCACCTGTGTCTAGGGAATCTGCTGCCTCCTGGCCTCCAGTGACCTCACACAGACATGGACAGGTGTGCACAGGTACATGTACATAAACATAAAAATCTTCTTACAAAAGCAGGGAATATAGTTAGTTGAGTGTTGGAATGCTTGTCCCGCATGTTTTATGTTCAGTAGGCTAGGTGGAACGATTGATTTCCCTAAAAAAGTAGAAGGCAGGGTCTTTGTTCAAATTAGGTAGACATTTCTGAGTAATAGAAATAAGATGGCCTTGCCTTTGAGCTGTCCAAAGTTCCTCAGCCGGTACCCTGTGGCTTAGTACAGGGTGCGGTAGTTGCTGAGGGTTATCTCCTGGAACAGCAAGGGAGTCAGACAATAGCTACCCCCACCGAGGAAATGGCAACTTTGTGTCTGGGAGGTTCCTCTGGGCTGGCTTTCTTAGATATTTTTTCAAAATTGACTTGTGCTTGAATGAAGGGCAGTGTCGGGGCTGTGGCTTGTGAAATACATTTCCTTGGGGGACTTTGGAACTTTCTTCTTTGGGGGTTTGCATCACTTCCACCCCAAGACAGTGTCTCATTCTAGTCAAACTGTCCTGATCTGATGGAGGAGCGGTTTCCCCTTCCATCTTTACCTGATAAACCATCCCAGCTCAAATAGTTTCAAATACATGCTGCTTATTTTGTTTGCTCAATAAATTATTCCTATACAGATGATTTCAAGTTCTCTTAAGGCTAGAGATTCAGAGCTGGGTGTTGGGGTCAGAGTCCTGGTTTCCATTTTCAGTTCTGCTTCTTGCTGTGACCCTATAGGCAGACTCCTTCCCATTTCTTAGCCTCAGTTTGCTTGTCTGTAAAATGGGGGTGGCAATGAAGCCTATGGTAATAAGAGGAGACAAGGATGAGTTCAGCATGAAGCTATAGATAGTATATTAGTAGTGAGTAATGCAGACTGCCTTCTGACTCTATAGGACCCTAAGGTACAGAAAGGAATACAGCAAGATGTTTCCCAACCCTAGCCTGCCATTTTTGCTTTTTCCCTTTTTTTCCAGTTTGTGTGAGCAGTCTTTTTTTTTTTTTTTTTTTCTGTGAGAGTCTTGCTATGTATAGTCTAGGCTGGCTTCAAAATTATTGTCCTTCTGCCTCTCAAGTACTGTGATTATAGGCATAAGCTCTTACAATTGACTTGAAGTTCTTAAGAATTAGATATTTAAATATTTGTATGTTATGCTTGAGTGTATGTGCACCACATGAGTGGCTGCTGCTCATGGAGGCCAGAAGAGGCTGGTGGCTCCTCTGCGATATTTATGTTCCACATGGGAGCTGGAATCCCATGGCCTCGGGAAGAACAATGAACACTGATGACCCTGATTGCTAGCACAGAGTTGGACTTTACCAAAAGACATTTTTAATATAGATTTTACATGAGAAATAAGAGAAAGAGGACACTTGAAAGGCACACCAGAGAATGTGGCTATGGGCTCCTATAAGGGTTTTATTTGTTTGAGACCATTTGCATGTAGTCCTAACTGTCCTATATCTCGCTGTGTAGACCAAGCTGACCTTGAATTCAGAGATCTATCTGTCTCTGCCTCATGAGTGCTGGGATTAAAGGCATGTGCCACCCTGCCTGGCTAGGATTTTTTAAAATATATATATACTGGAAACTTTTATTATTCTTAGCAAATTTAGCAATTAGTTATTAAATGCCTGATACACCCAGCCCTGGTTCCGATTGCTTGGACGTCCTATGTGTGGCCTGCTCTAGGGGGTTCAGATCCATGCACTAGCATCAGCTGGTCTCTTTCTTTCAGTGATTGGTTTGTGCCAGTAGTTCAGCTGGTTGTTACAAGGCAGGCATGTTACCATGGAGATGGCATCATGACATCACAAAACAGGTTATGACTGTACCTGCAAATGCTAAGGGGAGGGCAGCACAGAGCCCACTTGCTCTTGGTTTCTGGTTGATGAACTGGGTACTAAGGACACTGACAAACATGTGTGAGGTGCAGAGGCTTACTTCAGGGCTCTCCTAGCCCTGCAAAGCCCTCAGTGCAGTCCCCATTGGCTGCTGTACCACTTCCTAGATCAAGGGAAGGTGGTGGGATGGGAAAGAGGCTTCTTTAGGTGTGAGCCCAGGCCAGCCTTCTAAAGGAGAGGCTCCTTGCCTTGGTTCCTAGTGACTGACCTTGACTCCTGCACTTCAGCCGGTTGTACGAATTGGAAGAGGCAGAGCCTCATAATTTTTTGTGATTTTTTTTTTTTTCTTTATCCCCAGTTAATGGGTCATTCAGAGCCTACCCAGGGATTTGTTGAGAGTCTGGTCAGTTAATGATCATAACCCCGACCTTCACATTAACCTAGCAGCCTAATGAGCTTCAGGTAATAGCCACTGTTCCATAAGTCTCCATTTGTGTTTGTGGTGTGGTTCTCCCCCCAACCCCCTGTAAACCAGAGCCCCAAGCTCCTGGCTTTTGATCTGGCCCAACACTCACTCTGCAGAGTTGCTGAGAGCATAAGCTTCTTCTCCTGTGGGGTCCTTATCTTGTCTTCCAAGCTTCATTGCTCTCACTGTCCGCCCTGTCATCTCTGCCTGTCCTCTTGGTCAGCCATTCTGAGACTCTGGGGTCCCATATAGATTAATTGAAGTGGAGACAGTTTTGTCAGCAGGATTGCTTGGGAGAGGATGGCCACAATGAAATAGACACTTGCAGTTGGGTAGTCAGCAGTGTCTCCCAAGAAGAACCAGCTGTTGCTTCAACCCACACGTCTTCCTAGGACACATGTCAAGTCTTTCAGGCGTCTCCGTGTTGTGTTTATTGGTATTACTGTACTATCTCATCCTATGGGTTCTGGTTTTTGAGATGTTTTCAGACTGCCCAGGTCAGCCTCAAAGTTGCTCTGAGGCTAAGGATGACTTTGAGTTCCTGATCCTCCTGCTTCTGCCTCCCAAGTGCTAGGATTGTAGGCACACAGTGCCTTTCAGTGCACCAACGCCTTCTTGGACAAGTATAGCTTTTACTGTATGGCTGCTCCTTTATATATCATTTAACCTTCCCACCCTGGAGATCCATATCAGGCTATCCCATTGTCCAGATGAGAGCCCATTCTGGGAAGGAGGCAGCGCTGGTTGTGTTACACTTGGTCTATAGGCTGAAGTATGTTGCTCAGTCACTGAGCCTGCTTGAGAACACCAGATCTGGTTTTTTTGCCAAGCCCATGTTGTATGAGCCCTGTAAGCTAAGGGCTGGGGTGGAGGGGTGCTCAGAAGGTGTGACTTAGATTGGCCATCCATGTGTATTCTTTGACCAAAGAGGAGCTGCATTTGGGCCCCAAAATGGAAATTTGAATGCTTGGGAAGCTTTGTTTAGGAGGTTGGAAGCAGTCTTATTCCCATTTCTGTCTTCTGACCAGTCTCCCAGGATGGCTGGTTCTTGTCTCTAGGGTCCTGGCCTTGGCTCTGGCTGCAAGCAGGCAGGTGAACTGCTAGTGGAGGTCTCTGCAGCCCAGCCGTAGTGTTTTCCCCCTGGGCACCTGTCTCAGGAGGGTTTGGCAGGTCTAGATTGAAATGATTAGTGCAGCGGGGTTCCCTCTCCCCGCTCTTCTTTGGGGATTATGTCACAGTCTATTAAGCATGCTCCCTCGGTGTTTAATCCCTCTCTGACATGGATTTTTCTGGCAGCCTGTTAAAGTGCCTTTTCATAAATCTCCCAGCTGTGTTCTGTCCACAGCCCTTGGGATTATCTGCCCTTTCCCAATGGGCTTCCTTCCTTCCTTCCTAGTGAATAGTCTGAAGGGTGTAGTTGGACCTGATACTCACACAGGCCTCTTAGCTGGGAAGGCATCTGCAGCATGAACGTGACAGATCACATAGGGCTCTAGGGGCTGAGGGCAGGGGTCAGCTGGATGTCTCTGCAGATGTAGTAACCAATCTAGTATCACCTTCCAGCACCTCTTCTGAGTCACAAGCAGCTTTTTTAATTTATTTTCTATTTTCGCATTTTGAGACAGGGTCTTGCTCTGTAACCAAGACTGACCCTAAACTAGAGATCCTTTTACCTCAGCCTACAGAGTGGGGTTACAGATGTGGATGCCTGCCTGGTTAGATTTCCAAAAACTTTATTTTATTTTATATTTATTTATTTATTTATTTATTTATTTATTTATTTATTTTTGCATCTCCATTCCAGGGAAACAAAGTTTGAAGCATGTGCCAGCTAATTTTATACAAGTGTGTGTATGTAGCTCTCACTGAGCCCAGATATATGCCTAGGCTTGTTAGCCACACTGGTGAGGCGAGAATCACTATTGGGCTGAAGTCTTTGTAGGGTAGGGAGACCTGGAAGAAAAGCTCTATGATTCTTGGTGACAGTTAAGGTTCATGAATTCCTTGGAAAATCTTGTTACACGTTGCCAGGGTGTTAGAAGTGGGGTCCTGTCATCATCCTCAGCCTGAGCTAATTTCTCTGCCTGTGTGGTCCTGTGCCTAGGTGAGGGACTATCCAATTAACAGTGTTAATTGCTGTTTTTTGTTTTGTTTTGTTTTGTTTTTTTGTTTTGTTTTTTTAATGAGGAAACAAAGGAGACAGTGAGGTACCCCTTGCCAAGTACCATTGCAGCCTTGGCCCTTAGCTTTCCTCCACATGGGATTCCAGTCTGCCGGGCACCAGTCAGCTTCTAGGCTCTGCCTTCTCCCTCTATCCCACAGCATGGCTCAGCCCGGACCAAGGCAATTCCCATCCCTCCCTTCACTGAGGGTACCTGATATGGCAGGTACCAACCACATCACTGAGTAGACCAGTTTTCCTAGTCAGGTGCTCCCATTGCTGCTGGCTCTGAGCCGCACCTACAGGGCCTCCCTTAACAGGAATGCTGCTCTGTACCCTGCCGTTCCAAAGTAGGCTGTGTTCTCGTGCAGGTGGAGTCCTTTCCCCACTGTGCTTGCCTTTGACATAGTGTAATGAGCCTTACATCCTGCAGTGTGAGTGCTGTTCTTGACCTCCACTTTGTCTGTCTTTGGGGGCCAAACCTCTTGGGTGTTGAGCCTGGGGCCTTTGAAATTGGGCTCACAATTAATTAGAGAAGCGCCTCTTGAAGCTGTGAAGGGCTGGAGAAACAGAGGCTGTTGTTTCCATTGGAGCCCTTAGGACCCTCAGAGCCTCTAAGTGGTTGTTTCCTCCTTCCTTGAAGCCTCTTTGGAGAGCTGTTTTGGTCTGATTTTTGGTTAGCCTTTTGGGTCTTAGGCCTATTGATTTGTTTGTTTGATTTTCTTTTTTGTTTTTGTTGTTGTTGTTTTTGTTGTTTTGGTTAGGTCATTTGGTTTTTCAAGACAGGGTTTCTCTGTGTAACAAGTCCAGGCGGTCCTAGCCTGCCTTTGCCTCCTGAGTGCTAGGATCTAAAGGTGTGTGCACCACTGCCTGGCTTCTATTGCAGTTTTGAAAACTTATTTTTTTGGTGTGGTATAGGATGGACCCTAGACTCTTTTTTTTTTTTTTTTTTTTGGTTCTTTTTTTCGGAGCTGGGGACCGAACCCAGGGCCTTGCGCTTCCTAGGTAAGCGCTCTACCACTGAGCTAAATCCCCAGCCCCTGGACCCTAGACTCTTGCATGCTAGTCAAGTAGCCCAGGCTGGCCTTCAACCCGCCCTCCTCCTCAGCTTATTCTTGTTACTGTCATCATACTCTTTTTGTTCCTTATTAGTTGAGGTGCAAGGAGCCTTTATGGCCGTTACATGCCTTTCTGCTGTTGTCACGTATGTTTGTGTGTTGTTTGTCTTGTGAGACAAGCTCTCTATAGCTCTTGTTGTCCTAGAACTCACCGTGCAGACCAGGGTATGTACCACCAGGGTCTGCCCTCCTGTGTGCTGGGATTGAAGGTGTGTACCACCAGGCAGGCCTGGAAGATTTTAAAAATCTTTTTCTTCCTCAGGCAGGGTCTCACTTTTTTTGCTGGCCTGATATCATGTAACCTGGCCTTAAACTCAAGAGATAACCTTCCTCTGTCTCCCATTATTCCTAGCTAAGTTTAAAAGATTTTTCTACTCTACCAACTTCTGTACTTAGCAACATCTGTGTCTGTGGTTTGGCTTGAACACTGTGGACTCCTATTCCATCTGCTGCTTTCTTGACCCTGCACTGACTTCACCCACAGATAACCTGCCCCCACCCTCAGCCTGTGCTGAGCTATTTAGACCTGTCGGATGACTCATAGCTTGTGAGGCTAGGAGAGTGCTTTTACTTTTCAAAGTACTGAGTATTGAGTGACATGGAGTTGAAAAAGTCAGGAACGCTCCCTGAGAAGGGCGGGAGGCTGGAGAGGGGACAGGGCCAGCTAAGGGAGGGCTGCTCACGGGTGGGGTCTGGCTCTACCATCTTGGGCCCTAATTGGGGTTCTCTGCAAATGAACTTCCTTGTTCCAGTAGGTTTTGAATAATGCTGTAAAGAAGAAAGATGTAGGAGCTGGGCAGCTGGGCCCCTCAGAGCCTGTGGTAACCCAGGGGACATATTCCTCAGCTCTGTGGCCACAGGAGCTACTGCTTTTCTGCTGGGGACACTTAGGCGATGGAATGGTGGGGAAACTTGAAGTAGGTTTGTCTGTGTGAGCATAGCACCTTTCTTTTTATTCCTTATTTCATTAGTGTTACTTTTTGGTTTTCTGTTTTGTTTTATTTTTGAGACAGGGTCTCACTGTGTAGTACTGGGTAGCCTGGAACTCCTATGTAAGAACAGGCTGGCCTCGAACTCAGAGAACCTGCCACTGTCTCTGCCTCTGTAGAGGCAGAGGGAATGAAAGGCTTGTAGTACCAGGCCTGACTTAGCCTGGCTTTTTATTTATTCATTTTTCAAGGCTAGGGCTGGGACCCAGGGCCTCTTATGTGCTAAGCAAGCACCCTACCGCTCAGCTGTACCCCTTGCCTTCTGGTGGTAACCTCTCCACCTCTTTTGACCTAGTTAAACTCACAGACACAGTCCTTTTGCAGAAGGATGGGAGTTGGCCTGCATCCTCCTGGGGCCTATTCCAGCCACTAGAGCTGTTACCCATGTCCTTTGGGCTCTCTGCTGCTGTTTGCCTCACCAGCCTTCAAAAGGCTCCACTGCAGTCCCCCAGCTCACAGTGGTTTGGGTGTTGGTTTGCAGGGAAGATGGTGAGTTGGAAGAAGGTGAACTGGAAGATGATGGGGCTGAGGACATCCAGGATACCCCTGGAGGACAAGAGAGGAGTCGGAAAGAAAAGGGGGAGAAGCACCACAGCGACTCCGATGAGGAAAAGTCTCATAGGAGGCTGAAAAGGAAGCGGAAGAAGGAACGGGAGAAGGAGAAGAGGAGATCAAAGAAAAGGCGGAAATCTAAGCACAAAGTAGGTCCCAGAGGGTTCCCCACACCTACTGCTTGCTCACACCTGTCTGTCTGTCTGCCCAGCAGGCACTCTTTGTAACAGCCGTTCCTAGCATCCACGGCCTGGGGACAGTTTATAAAGATCTGGAACTTATGCTCTGTTGCCATTGAGTGCCCCCAGGGGAGGAGTTTTCAGGCTGAGCGCAGTCCTTCCAGACACATTCCAGTATTGTTTGTCCTGGGGCTGGCTGTGCCAAGGTGGCCTGCCAGCACCAGACTCATTCTAGTGTGGCCTCTGTCATTGTCATTGCAGCGCCATGCTTCCTCCAGTGATGACTTCTCAGACTTCTCAGATGACTCAGATTTCAGCCCCAGTGAGAAGGGTCACCGCAAGTACCGGGACTATAGCCCCCCATACGTGCCAGTGAGTGATACTGCATCTTGTGTCTTCTGCATGGGCGGGTGGGTGGTACCCCAGAGACAGTAGGTATTATTTTCATCCCTATTTATGGATGAGGAAACAAGTGAGTTGGAATGTATGGGTTTGAGCCAGGGCAGTGGCTTTCTTCATAAGGGCTGCTCCTGAGCCTGCCCAGTGTCAAGTCTCCCCCACAGGTTGGCAGGACACAGTATGTCTAACTTGTCCAGGTCACAGCTGACTGCTTTCAACTGTTCATAAGTTACCTTTTGTGGGAAACTGGCAAGAGAATGAAATGGCCAGTAGAGTAAATTATCTCCAGGGCTGTACAGTTAGACCTTAAATACCCTATTACAACTCTGAACTTAACCATAAACTTACCATGAGTGCATATGCTTTCATTCTCAGAAAAACATGTAAGAAAAAACAAGGCTGGGGATGTAGCTTAGTAGTCTGAAGCTTGCTTCTGTGCTCATGGCCTTGGGCAGCACCACTGCCACCAATACTAATAATAAACCATAGAAGAGTACAAACAGGAAGTGCTGGCACAAACTAGTAATCCCAGTACAAGGAAAGGTGAGGCAGAAAGAGTAAGAGTTGGAGTCAGAAGCTGGAGAAATAGCTCAGTGGTTAAGGACAAAGGACCTAGGAACTACATAGTGGCTAAAGGGAATTCTGGTCTCTGTGAGCACTGTATGTTCATGCATCAGATACACATGATACACAGATACACATGCATCAGAATACTAATACATATAAAAATATAATAATAAACAAGAGTTGTAGCCTAGTCTGAGCAACACAGCAAAACCCTGTCTTTTAAACCATGGACTAGGTTGGGGATTTAGCTCAGTAGTAGAGCGCTTGCGCAAGACCCTAGGTTCGGTCCCCAGCTCTGAAAAAAAAAAATAAATAAAAAAAATTTAAAGTAAACCATGGACTAGGGCTGGTTGTGGTGGTGGTGCACACCTTTAAGCTCAGCACTTGAGAGGCAGAGGCAGGTGGATCTCTGAGTTTGAGGCCAGTCTGGTCTACAAAGTGAATTCCAAGATAGCCAGGACTCCTATACAGAGAAATCCTGTCTGGAAAAACAAGGAAACAAGACAAGGGGGTGGGGGTGGGTGGGGGGTTTGACTTGGCAGGATGTGCCAATCTTTTCATTTTGTTGTTTTACTGTGCCTCCTTTGTATATGTCTGTCTGTCTGCACCATATGCATCCTCTGGAACTAGAGTTACAGACAGTTGTGAGCCTCTAAACAGGTGCTGGGAACTGAATCCGAATTCCTTGGAGGAGCAGCCAGTGCTCTTGGCTGCTGAGGCGTCTCTTCAGCCCTGTGGTGGTGCTTTTTAAAGCCTTTTCCTGTGACAGCATCATGCACCGCAGTAGATGATGGCGGTTCTATCTAGGAAAGTAATGGAGACTGATTACTGAGGAAGGGTGTCTTTCTGGTCCTAGGGAGGGGTCAGATAAGACCAGAAGCTTGAGTGTGGATATCTATTTTGCATTTTCCTGTAGTGAGTGTGGGTTTTCTTTTGTAGTTGAACCCAGCCCATCACTGAAATGTTACACAAGTAGGATACAGTATGGACAAGTCTCCATCTGTACTCTCCACTCCCATTAGTTTCCTTTAGCTTCTTGAGCTTTGTTTGCAGTGGTTTTACTGCCCTGAAACCCCCTCAGCCCTGTCACCAAAGCCATCCAGTGGTATGTTTTATAGCATATGGGGCCTGGGTATGTTTTTGTTATAAACATGCAGAGAATTGGGTTTGTTGTTTTGTTTTGGTTTGGTTTTTGTTTCCAGTTTTGAGACCAAATCTTTACTTTTACCCAGGAGGGCAACTGTGAATTGGGTTCAAGCAGTTTTTCTACCTCAACCTCCCATGTGGTTGGGACTATAGACAAGGGTCCTTACACCGTGCCTGTAGCAATGTGTTTAAAGCCAGCGTGACCGTGCAGATCTAATCCCGACTCTCGGATATGGAGACAGATCAAGAGTCCCAGGCCTACACAGAAAAACCCCATCTTGAACCACCACTACCACCCCACCTCCCCTCCAAAAAGAAAAAAAGAAAGAAAAGAAAGAGAAAGAGTTCCAGGCTAGGTTACATAAGACTGTCTCAAAACCATGATATAGTAAACTGTTTCCATTCCCACAGCTTCCATTGGTAAGGTGTTCCTCGCTATCTGAATGTGCCACACTTAGTCTTATCTGTTCACCGTTGAAAGGCATCTTGGGAGGTGTCTTTGGAAATAGCAATCTGCTATGGCTACCAATCAGGCTATTCATTGAAATCAGAGGCCCTAGGGAAAGCTTGAACAAGGAAACCCCTCCTCTTGACTCCAGGCTTCTCCCCTACTCTGCTCACTCTGCATCCTTGTCCTTGGTTCTCCAGGGACAAGGCAGTCCAGTTTCTCCTTTCCTTCTAAACCTTGGCCCATTAGGGTAAACATGTCTACAGAGAGGCCAAGAACCAGTGGTAAACCAGGGACAGTAGAGGCTTGAGACAAACCCACAAGTTCTGAGAACTGGGGTGACCTAAGTAGCCTGATGCAGGCTGTGGGCACTGGCTCACCCTCTCTCTACTCTCGCCTGAACAGTCCCACCAGCAATATTCCTCATCACACAACACACCCCTGCCCAAGAAGTCCTACTCCAAGATTGATAGCAAGGGCTACAGCATGTACGAGGACTATGAGAATGAGCAGTACGGGGAGTATGAGGGGGACGAGGAAGAGGACATGGGGAAGGAAGACTACGACGACTTCACCAAAGAGCTGAACCAGTACCGGCGTGCCAAGGAGGGCAGCAGCCGGGGCAGAGGTAAGCCCTTCCCATCCCCTCCCTTCTCAGTACTTCTCCAGGGCCAGTTCAGCTGGTGCGGTTGGAGATTAAGGAGTCAAGGAGACTATAGCAGCCAGCTTGTACTGAGCCTTATCCAAAAGAACCAGGCAGTCACTCAAAAGATAGCTGAAGTGTACAAAAATTGTACACTCAGGACTTGGGATAACAGACACAGAGCAGGGACAGCAAGTGTCCCTCATCTGGGCCAGGCTGAGGAGAGCTGGAGGCCCCAGCTCTGCTATCTCCAGTCCTGGACTTTTCATCACCTGACCAGATGTTTATCTCTGAACTTTGGACCCCAGAAAGCTGATAAACTTGTTGCCTGTGGTATAAGGGAAATGAGGAAGGGCAATCTCCTTCAGGGTTTCTTAAAGTAAAAACAAAAGCAACCCAGCCAGCTAATAGAGGCTTCTAAAGATCTTCCAGTTTGGGTTCTTAGATTTGTGATACAGTTCATTGCTGAGAGTACTGTTTCCATGTTTGCTCTTGGACACCTGTGCAGCAGGCTCCACTGTGGAGGCCCTGCGGGGGCCCGCCTGTAGGGTTGGAGCCAGTACTCCTTTACTCACACTTGAGTCACGCCAGAGTCTGTAACAGACACCAAGACTGCTGTTCTCTCCCTAATTCTCCTAAGTCTTCAAAATCTGGTATGGATCTTCCAGTTGGTACACCACGGGTCCTAGGATTTTTAGCCACCTAGGGCTGGTACCTGCTGTCTTGGAAAGTGCAGCCATGAATAGTCAGGTAGCGAGAGACCAGCTAGTAAGGACAGGAGTAGCTGTGTGTCCAGAGTGCCAGGTCGCCCTTTGAGGGAACCAGAGGCACTATAGTCTGCACGGGACAGTTTGGATGGCTTCCTAAAGGAGGAGGACTCAAGGAAGACATAGGAAATGGGACCCCCCCTCTTCCTTGTTGTAGTCTCTAGCCATGTGAGGCTCAGGGTCCCAATCACCCCACAGGTAGCCGAGGCCGAGGCAGGGGCTACAGGGGCCGCGGAAGCCGAGGAGGATCTCGAGGCCGAGGCATGGGCAGGGGCAGCAGAGGCCGAGGCCGAGGCTCCATGGGAGAGCACCCAGAGGACGAAGAGGACTTGTATGATGAGGAGATAGAGGTAAGGTTTTCCGTAGCTCTTGGAACCAGCAGTGTGACTGGTAGGTCCCCTGAGCTGCAAGTCCTTCAGGTGGGCAGGAAGAGACTAAGACAGGAGGATGTGGGGTACCCAAGGGACAGAAGGCTTTGAGTGACAGGCACAATTTTAAAAGGTTCCTCTTGGAAAGAAAAGAAAACCTTGACTTGGTGGCTGAAGCAGGGGAAGGCAGATTGCAAAGCCCTTGTGCCGAGTAAGGAAGGGCTTCTCTGAGTGTCTTCTAGAATGAGTTCTGCCTCTTACGGCAGGCACAGGAGGGATGGATAGAGTACACACCATTCTGTCCCTGTCCCTGTCCCTGTCTTTATATTCATCGAGTGACTTATTTCTTTCTTTTTTTTTTTTTTTCTTTTTTTCTTTTTTTCGGAGCTGGGGACCGAACTCAGGTCCTTGTGCTTGCTAGGCAAGCGCTCTACCACTGTGCTAAATCCCCAACCCCCTCGTGACTTATTTCTTGAAGTTGTACAGCTGTCCCTTGTGCCCGGAGGCCCTGTGATTGGCTTTGCCTGATGGGGTTAGAGTCTGAAGTAAGGCTACAAGGGTAGGGTTTGGGACCCACCACCACACATGCTGCCATTCAGTGTTAACTCAGGGCTGTCTCTAGGATGACATTTCTGCCTTGTTTTCTTTTGAATCCAGTATGGCGAAAGCGAGGAGCCCATGGGAGATGATGATTATGATGAATATTCCAAGGAGCTAAACCAGTACCGAAGGTCCAAGGACAGCCGAGGTCGAGGTGGGCAAGGACTCCTTGAGGACATGCTGGCTGGGCTGCAGCAACTGCTTGCCTTAGCATGAGAAGTTAAATCCCTTTTCTGCTGCTCCACAGGGTTAAGTCGAGGCCGAGGCCGGGGTTCCAGAGGAGGCCGAGGAAAAGGGATGGGCCGGGGCCGAGGTCGAGGCAGCAGAGGGGGCATGAGCAAGGGCGGGATGAATGACGAGGATGACTTCTACGATGACGACATGGGCGTGAGTACACTTGAAATTCTTGTG
The DNA here is from genome assembly GCF_021556685.1 of Rattus norvegicus. Lineage (NCBI taxonomy): Eukaryota > Metazoa > Chordata > Mammalia > Rodentia > Muridae > Rattus > Rattus norvegicus. The sequence goes on from NC_141534.1 coordinate 88,400,551, forward strand.
TTTTGTTAATTTTATTTTTCTGCATATGGGTGTTCTGCCTATGCCTGTGTCTGTGGACAAGTATGTGCCTGGTACCCACAGAGGCTGGACAAAGGCATTGGATCCTCTGGGACTGGGGTTGCAAACGGTTGTGAATGGCCATGTGAAGGATTGAAATTTACCTTGATCTTTTGGAAAAGCAGCCAGTTCTTTCTCATTCATTCTCTCTCTCTCTCTCTCTCTCTCTCTCTCCTTTCTTTTCCTTCCTTCCTTTCATCCATCCTTCCCCTCCCTCCCTCCCTCCAATCTTTCTTTCTTCCTTTCTTTCTTCCTTTCTTTCTTCCTTCCTTCCTTTCTTTCTTTCTTTCTTTCTTTCTTTCTTTCTTTCTTTCTTTCTTTCTTTCTTTCTTTCTTCTTTTAGTCTTTTTCAAGACAAGGTTTCTCTGTGTGGCCTTGGCTGTCCTGGAACTCACTCTATAGACCAGGATCCTTAGACACCCAGAGCTGCCTGCCTCTGCCTCTTTCTCAGTGCTGGAACTAGAGCTGTATCACAACCATCCTGGCTTCTTGTTTTCTAATGAGCTGCTCTGTGAAGTCTGATCCTGTCCCATGTCCCAGTCAACTCCTGACCCATGGGCTGGTCAGTGTTCACCAGTTTCCCAGGGTGGTGCCCTGTTAGTACAGCCCTCTGCTTAAAACACTACTTTAGCAGTACCTGCAACCATCTTGTTGAGTTTCTGAAGTGGGAAGGTTCTAGATGGTGCACTCTGATGTTCAGGAGAGTTTCCAGAAAAGGCTTGGCTACCCCCTCTAGGAGGGGTGTGACCCTGCACAGCTCAGGTGCCAGAGTTTTTCCCATCTGAGTACTGCATTGCATGTGGTGTGACAGGAACTGTCATACCTGTCCTGTTCTCTCTACATTTAATGTATTCCTATCCTCTCTTCTTGTACATTGCTCACAGGATGGTGGCGGCGGAAGCTACCGGCGGAGTGATCATGACAAGCCCCACCAACAATCTGACAAGAAAGGCAAAGTCATCTGCAAGTACTTCGTGGAGGGACGATGCACTTGGGTAAGAGCACCACCTGAGGACATGTGACCCACATGGATGGGCTGCCCCAGTGCACATTGTTGGGGGTGGGAAGGACTGTGTGATGGCCTGCCCTTCTTGGCACCTCTTGGAGCCGGGAGACCTCTGGGCAGCCCAGGAGACTCAGCTTTCTTCCTAGGGTAAGATGTGTAGAGAGTCTGAGGTTTAGGGGCACTTTCTCCTTTCCTGTAGAAATTTGTGTCTGGTCTCTATAGTCTCAAATGAATCCTCAGGGCTTATTCTGTTCCCATTATGCTGTTGAACTTCAGGGTTGGGAAGAATCAGCCTTGGACATCAGAGTTGTGCAAGAGATGAGTGTGACCATTTAGTTAGGACATAGCTGGCTTGTGACGGTGATGCAAAGGCAGCAAGCAGGCAGGTGGCATATATGCCTGAGAAGTACTGCTCCCTCAGAAGTCAGGACGTAGGGTTTTTGTCTTTTTCTTTTGAGACAGGGTTTCTCTGTGTAGTCTTGGCTGTTCTGAAACTCAGAGACACTCCTGCCTCTGCCCCCTGAGCGCTGGGATTAAAGGTGTGCAGCAGCCACCACCAGGCCTATCCTCAGTCTTAACTCTATTGGTTTCAACACTTACTTGTTATTCAGATCAGGAATCTTAGTGGGGCTTGAGTGAGTTCAAGGCTACTGCAGTGATCAGTGTTTTCCTGGGGACCTAGACTCCTTTCTGCTACCTTCCTTTTTTTTTTTTTTTTTAAGATTTATTCATTTATTTTATGCATGAGTACACTGTAGCTGTCTTAAGGCACACCAGAGGAGGGCATCAGATCCCATTACAGAGGGTTGTGAGCCACCATGTGGTTGCTGGGAATTGAACTCAGGACCTCTGGAAGAACAGTCAGTGCTCTTAACTGCTGAACCATCTCTCCAGCCCTCTGCCACCTTTCTTAAACCTGTGGCATTTGTCATCATGGACTGTACTTGTATAATGACTGCTGTATTTTTCACCTTTGTATCCATGGTCTAAGGAGATGGCAGACAGTGGTGGCACAGCCCTCTTAATCCAGCTCTTGGGATTCTGAGGCAGGAAGGTCACTAGCTTTGAGGCCAGCCTGATCTACATATCAAATTCCAGACATAATGAGATCTTGTCTCCCCTCTCTCCCCAGCCCCTGCCCCCCCCCCAATCAAAATCTGTTTTAATTTAGGACATTTCTTGCCCAGAAGTTTTTACCTGTGTTTCATGGGCTAAACAAGGGAAGCTGGAAAATGGGGTATTTTAACCAGGCGCTCTTCCTCAAACAAACAAAACCAGGGTTCGGCTAGGAAGGACAGAATGTAGAACTAGCTTATGTGATGAGTTTTTATTGCCAGACAATAAATAGTATGGGGCAGAGTAGATGTGAAAGGAGGGACAGAGATGAATTAGGAAGAATCAGCAATGGCCAGTGTAAAAAGTTGGGCCAGAACTTGCTTCCTAAACCTTTAGATTGTCTTCTCTTTTTCCAGGGAGACCACTGCAATTTTAGCCACGACATTGAGCTACCGAAGAAGCGAGAGTTGTGCAAATTTTACATTACGGGGTTCTGTGCGCGTGCTGAGAACTGCCCCTACATGCACGATATCCTTTGCCATCACGTCTGTTGCATCTGTCCTGCATTGCTGCTCCCGGGACCTCCCTGGTCGGTCACCTCTCCTGCTACCCCTTTCACTCTCTATCTGAGCTGTTCACATCTTCACCTGAGGAAGCCCACACCCTTCACTCCCTTTCTCTGTAGAGTTTGGGGACCCTTTCCAAGGACAGCTGTCTGGGCCAGAACTTGCTCTGGAGTTGATGTAGTGTTGAGAACAGCTGCTGACAACCACTGCATAACTCTTGAGTGTCATCTCACCTCCAAAATGAAGGGGGTGGTTTGTTCTTTAGGGTGGGTTCTGAGAAGAAGTGTTTGCCTTAATGAGTCATGAACGTGACTTTCCATGTAAGTTATACCACACCACTGGAAACTGCATCAATGGTGACGACTGCATGTTCTCCCATGACCCGCTGACTGAAGAGACACGAGAGCTCCTAGATAAGGTAATGTCTGGGGTAGCATGGTATAGCACTCACGGGAGCCGACACCACTCTTGGCACAGACAACCTTTGCAGGCTCAGAGTCTGTTGCAAGTTCTACCTGTCTGTACATTACTCACCTCTCCTTCAGACAGAAGAGGTGGAGGGGGTGAGGGGTTCTGCTGCATCCTAACCACGACCTGAGGCAGCTGCACTGGGTACACTATCGGGCAGTGGGATAGTGGTGTAGTGTTGTGTTGTGTAGAGAGACTGAGATGCCCAGAGATTGGAAATGCCAGTGTTTCTGTAGTCACAGGGACTCGAGCAGAGAAGGAAGTGGGACCAGGATCTCACAAACCAGGTGCCATTTGACACTCATCCTGGTGTCTGTTTTTCTTTTCCAGATTGGTACAGTTAGTGGGGGTGCTTTCTTTTGTCATTCCTTTTGGGAGCCTATCAGCCTAAGCGAACTAGATGATCAGCATCCAGTCAGTTCTCTGGAAGGACCAGCAGTGTCTGATTAAAGGACGCCCCCTGCTGGAGGTTCAGTGTTCACACTTAAAAGCAGGAGCCCAGTCCTGCCCCTGGATCAGTCTAGTTTTTCTTGTAGCTTTGTTTTATTTTTTGAAGTTTGGTTGGGGTTTTGTTTTGTTTTGTTTGTTTAGTTTTGTTTTAAGACATGGTCTCTATGTAGCCCTGGCTGTCCTAGAGCTCCCCATGTAGATCAGGATGAGTGCTGAGATTAAAGGTGTGTGCCACCATATCTCCCGTTATTTTAAGTTTGCAGTAGCCCCACCCCCTTTCTTTTTGTTTTGTTTTGACAATTTTGCTTTGTGGCCCATGCTGGCCTCTTCATACCTACTCTTCTCAGTGCTCAACTTACGGGGTTTCTCTGTCCTAGAACTGCTCTGTAGACCAGGCTGGTCTCTGCCTCCTAAATTCTGGGATCAAAGATGTATGCCACCATGCTAGGGTGACTCACTCTGCCTTCCTTTCTTTCTTTTCTTTTCTTTCCTTTTCTTTCCTTTTCTTCTTTTTTTCAGAGCTGGGGATCGAACCCAGGGCTTTGCGCTTGCTAGGCAAACGCTCTACCACTGAGCTAAATCCCCAACCCCTCCTTTTCTTTTTTTAAGGAAAAAATGTTTTGAAATTATTTTATTGGGGTTGGGGATTTAGCTTAGTGGTAGAGCACTTGCCTAGCAATCGCAAGGCCCTGAGTTCAGTCCCCAGCTCCAAAAAAAAAAAAAGAAATTATTTTATTTTAGAAACAGAAAGGAGAAAAAGAGAGAAAACCACGAAATATTCGGGCATTTTTACTTCCTGAATTTCTCTTCTTTTTTTTTTTTTTTTTTTTTTTCTTTTTCTTTTTCTTTTTTTTCTGGAGCTGGAAACTGAACCCAGGGCTCTACCACTGAGCTAAATCCCCACCCCCACTTCCTGAATTTCTCACACCCTCATTTGCTCACTAGTTCCCACAATGAGAAAGTTCCCAGCCACCCACAATTATGTCATTAATAGGGACATGCATCACACATGGCTCACAAAGAAGCTTTCCAGGATCAAAGATCCTGTTGCTGTTACCTTGGCAACAGTCTCCTGGAAGCCTGTCTGTCGGCTTTAGTGCATCTTCTACCAGCACAGTTACGTTCTTCACAAACTGCTGACTCGGCTAATTGGCATGACCTGATCCATGATTGTTACCTGGATGGCTATTTGAGAAGGTACAGATGCTTCGGTACCGAGTTTATGCTGAAGTGCAAAAAGAAAACATTTTATAAGTCTGTGAAGATAGCTCTCACCCCAGGGGAAGGTGCCTGGTCTCTCCCTTGCATGGCAGAGCTTCAGCTTCTCTGAGGTGGACTGGCTGTTTTTGTTTGAAACAGTCTTGTGTAGTCCAGGTTGGCCTTGAAATCACTACAATCTACAGTCATTATTAAACCCATGATCCTCCTGACTTCAGCTCCCAAGTTCTGAGATTACAAGCATACACACCACCAAGTTCTGCCCAGCAGATCTGTGGGTATTGACCAACATGTAGATTTATCTCTGCTCTGTACAATCTAGACATAACACACACACACACACACACACACACACACACACACACACACACACACACACACACACTTTATCCCAATACTTGGAATCCCTGTATGATTTCTATCCCTATAGTTTGCTTTTGCAGGGTATCATAGGGATGGGGAGCAGGTGGGAGAGCCTATACCTCTCATTCACAAGGCCCTGAGTTTGATCCCCATCATCACTGGAGAAAACAAGTGTCTTCTAGGTAGAACTGTAGAATAAAGTAGGCTAGAGGTGTGTGTCTGCCTTGTGCATGCCATAGGGCACTTTTGATCTGCTTATAGCAACTGTAGTTCAATGCAGTTGCCTGCCAGGTTGAACTCCTCAGCTGATAAAGTTAGCTTTGTTGATCCAGTCATTGGTTAAAATACATTTGTATATTTCTTTTTTTTTTTTTTTTTGGTTTTTTTTTTTTTTTTTTTTTTTTTTTTTCGGAGCTGGGGACCGAACCCAGGGCCTTGCGCTTCCTAGGTAAGCGCTCTACCACTGAGCTAAATCCCCAGCCCCCATTTGTATATTTCTTGTTTGGGCAAAAGCTTAAAGTTTGTGACAGCTACCTTATTTGTGCATGCAAGTTTGAGTCACTTTTTTTTCTTTAGACAAGTTTTCTCATCACATGGTGGCTCACAACCATCTGTAATGGTATCTGTTGCCCTCTTCTGGTGTGTCTGAAGACAAGTTTTCTCTGTAGCCCTGGCTGTTCTAGAATTCAGTCTGTAGACTAGGCTGACCTTATGTCCATAGATACTATCCTGCCTGTCCCTCCAGAGTACTGGGATCAAAGGCGTGTGCTGCCGTAACTGGTGACGATGATCATTTTTACATAGGCGATAGACCTTTGGATTCTGGCATCCGCTGTAATAAAAGGTTTGGTGACACAGCTCAGTCCTAGCAGACATGTTCAACAAGAGCCTAGTAGCAGTGGTCCTTGCTAGTAGAGAGGCCATGTATGGAAAGGCTGCAAGGGAGTATAATGACGGATATTTGTCTGCTCCCTCCATTTGTGCGGAAATTGCTGGTGCGTAGTCTATATTCTATCCTCTGGTCATGTCCTTGTGTGTCTGCCTTGTTCATGTCACTGGGCTCAGATGAGAAGACCAGGCTCCTCCTTAAGCTGTAGGGTCTGGGTTGTAAAAGGCTTCACACATAGGGAAGACAGAAGCCCAGCTGTAGAGCTTTCCATGTTAGAAGACATCCCTAAGGGTGCTGAGGTGGGTGCCAGCAAGACTGCTTTCATCCAGTTTGTTACTAGCAGTACCTGCTAGTGTTGAACCCCAGGCTTGTCTTTTTTTTTTTTTTTAAGATTTTATTTTATTGTATGAGTACACTGTAGCTGCCCCCAGACACACCAGAAGAGGGCATCAGATCTCATCACAGATGGTTGTGAGCCACCATGTGGTTGCTGGGACCCGAACTCAGGACCTCAGGAAGAGCAGTTGGCGCTCCCAACCACTGAGCCATCCCTCCAGCCCCCCAGGCTTGTCTTCTTTGGTAGCTGTCTCAAATTATTAAGGAAATTGACTAGGTTTTCACACTTGATCATTGGTAGAGAGAAGTGCACTGTGATTTGAAACCTTGCTGGAAAAATCTGTCTCAGGTCATTAGAGGCCTAGGAGGGAGGCTACCTTCAAACTTGATCTTCCTGCTTCCTCATCCCTAACGCTAAGATTGCAATCGTGTAGCACTATGCCCAGTTTGATGAAGCAGATGAATTTAGGTCCTAGACCCTGTGCTCTAAAGGCCCCCAGCAGGTGTGTGTTTTAAGTTTTTCCTCAGAAAATTGAGTCTGACTTAGTAGAGTCTTCTGATGTGACTTCCTCTGCTTCCCACAGATGTTGGCTGATGATGCAGAAGCAGGTGCTGAGGATGAGAAGGAGGTGGAAGAGTTGAAGAAGCAGGGCATCAACCCCTTGCCTAAGCCACCTCCTGGTGTGGGGCTCCTGCCTACTCCTCCACGGCCCCCTGGACCCCCAGCCCCCACCTCTCCTAACGGCAGGCCCATGCAAGGTGGCCCTCCTCCTCCACCACCACCCCCTCCCCCACCTCCTGGGCCTCCTCAAATGGCCATGCCAGCACATGAACCGCTGTCCCCACAGCAGCTACAGCAGGACATGTACAACAAGAAGATCCCCTCTTTGTTTGAGATTGTGGTGCGACCCACAGGGCAGCTAGCTGAGAAACTGGGCGTGAGGTGAGTATATTGCTTGCCCTTAGAAGCACAGGCGCATGGCCTGGCAGGGCTCTGTCCTTCTGAAGCTGTCATTCCCCATTTGGGCTCCTGGCCCCAGGCTCTAAGTGAGCACTGCTGGCTGGGTGCTGCTGCCTTTCCTTAGCAGCTTCATCACAAGAACCATTTCCTCTTCTAGGTTCCCTGGACCTGGTGGACCCTCAGGGCCAATGGGTCCTGGCCCCAACATGGGACCCCCAGGGCCAATGGGGGGGCCCATGCATCCTGACATGCACCCAGACATGCACCCTGATATGCACCCCGACATGCACCCCGACATGCACCCCGATATGCACCCCGACATGCACCCTGACATGCATCCTGACATGCCAATGGGTCCTGGCATGAACCCTGGCCCTCCCATGGGTCCTGGTGGCCCCCCAATGATGCCCTATGGTCCTGGAGACTCCCCACACTCTGGAATGATGGCTCCTATCCCGCCAGCCCAGAACTTCTATGAGAACTTCTACCCGCAGCAAGAGGGCATGGAAATGGAGCCGGGTCTTGTTGGGGATGCAGGTATGTAGGCAACAGCTAGACTGCAGAGCTGGGCTCACCAGGGTGGGATGGAGGTCAGAAGTGACTTTTCTTCCTTGGCCAGTCTTACAGCAGCATTCCAGTTCCATTCCCAGTCTATAGGTGTTTTAAATATTAGGGGGCCCTTGACCTTATGGGGGCTGGAGGACTCTTGTGTTTGTTGTCAGTGTAGGAAACAGTACTCATAGGGCCTAGCATCAATCGTGAGCAAGGCAAAAATGCCTTAGGAGGCTGTGCTTGTGTGCCTGGCACCATCAGGAGGAAGGCAGGGCCCCTCTTCCAGGTAGTGCTGGGCTCACTAACTCTGCCTGTCTGAAACCATTGACTGGACAGGTTCTTGCCTGTGTCCTGTGATGTTAGCAACCTCGGTGTCCAGCATAGTCAAGGATAGATGCTGTGGGAGATTCAAGGAGGAGGAGGGACCTGCCCCAGGCCAAAGCTCAGAGTCGTGGTCTCTGTCCTTGCTATAGTTGCATTTTAGTAGAGCAAACCAGAGAGAAGTCGGATGGCTCATTTTAGCTTTAGCCATTGTTAGAAAATAGCATAGGACTGTACAGAGCCACAGCCCTAGCAGGGACAGTCATCTGAAGCATCTCTGAGAATGTAACCAGGTGCCATAGCTGACCAGCTTATCTGAGGACAGCAGAGATAGAGATGGCTATGCATCTATAAAGGAGTGAGAGAGCGACATCTTAACATATGCAGGTGTGTGTGTCACTGTGGTATCGCCCGCTCTACCGAGCAGTAGAGGGCAGCAGGACATGCACTTGTGGCTCCCAGTGCTTGGGAGGATACAGTGAGACTGCCAATCAGCCAGAACAGTGGTGGGAGTTTCCGGGTTCCCGTGCAGTTGCTGACAGCAGGTGCATCCAGGTGGAGACCAGGAGGTAGCCAAGGATACAGAGATGAGTCACGGGGTTTGGGACTGGCACGTTGGAGCCAATGTGACCTGTATGTATGTGCTGTGTAGGGCTGGAAGGAGCAGCTAGGAGGATGGGCGCCAAGTATAGGCAGGCCTTCACCGACATTCAGGCTGTTCTGTTGGATGTGAGGATCACTGCTGCCTCAAAGCACAAGGAGCCTGGGAGGTGCGGGGGTGCGGGGATAAAGCATCCACAATGCATGGTAAAGAGTGGGTTTGAAGAGATGCTAGAAAAGGCAGACCAACAAATGGAGGGAGATGCTGTTGACTGGCCTGAGTTAGTTGCTTGTTGATGATAGGTGTCTCTACAGCGAAAGTGAGCTCTAATGTGAGTTCCAGGAACTACTCTTTACAGCACAGAGCTGCTGTGGTTTCTGTACATTTACTTGGCCTTCTGGCGATTGATGTTCTATGGAGGTGAAGCCTCTGCCTGTGTCCCAGCTCCCGAGGAGCTGTAGCATAGAAGAGGTCCCATTAGGCTCTAACCAAAACTCAGGCCACCTTCACTCACTGTGAGGTCTTACAGTTTTGCAGTTTGTGGTATATATGGGGGGTGGTGAGGTGGTGGTGCACATAGCAGTATGCAAGTGTGCGTAGACCGAGTTGACCTGTTTGTGTATTATCACTGTACATCTAAGGCAGAACTCATTTGAACCTAAGTGATTGCCATTTCAGCTAGTACAGCTCTCTAGGCACCGGGACACCCGCCTACTCACCAAGTACTGACTGCTGGGCCATTGCCAGGCTTGCCTTGCTTCAGGTTGTAGTGGCGATCCAGTTGTGTGACAGTAGGCTACTGAGCCATCTTCCTGGGCCCCAGTTTCTCTATTTAAATACCAGACTACCTCCTTTGGTGGCATGAACCACATCTCTGATGCTCGGTATCTTGTCCTAGCTGGATAAAAGTCATGTCACATGTGCAAGGGACAGTTGACTCTTGACAGACCTGGGCATGCTAGCTCAGCACCCTACGATCCAGGGACTCAGTGAGACAGTGGTGTTGTATCTGCTATACGTAGTGGACCTGGTCGTTGAGGGAGGAGAGACTTGCTCTGGCCGTGCAAGGGAAGCTGCCTCATGCAGTCAGTGACTCCAGGGACGCTGAGAGGAAGGGTTGGGGGGATGCCGTGAGCTGGACTGAGATTTTAGTGTGTTTCGTTCTCTCCTGGGAGATGCAGTGACTTTCTTACAGGTATATCTAACCTCCAGGGTAGGCACTGCATGCAGCTGAGAGAAGCTAGGAATGCAGCACAACACAAAATCTTAAACTTAATTAAGCATTATGACTATGCTGGGCATCATGGCTCACGCCTTCAATCCCAGCACTCGGTAGGCAGAGGCAGGTGGATCCTTGTGAGTTCAAAGCCAACCTGGTCTGTTTAGAGAGTTCCAGGCCATCCAGGGCTGCGTAGTGAGCTCTTTCCTCAAAAACAAACAAAATTAGGACCTTTGTTTTTGTGTGTATGAGATTATTTCTTTGATTACATGCTTTCTCGAGCATGAACTTGGTAGATGACAGTATCACATTACAGTGTCAAACACTTAGACGTACCTGCAAGAAGCCATGAGACCACTCATGGCAGATGATAAACCAAGCCTGCTTCCTGTGAGGACAGCAGCAGCTACCTAGCCTGAGAGGGGTATGGCCTGTCCACAGACATCCTGCCTGAGGTGTATGCACACAGTGTGCTGACATCCATAGCCTGAGGTGTATGCACACAGTGTGCTGACATCCATAAGCATCTATCATGCCTTCCCTGAGCCTCATCCTTTCCCTGCCAGCTGGCCCACTATGGGCTCCTGCTGGACTCTCAAGGCACCCATGCCTGGGGAGGAGGAAGGGACGGGTGGCCATCCTCATCCTCACACTTGCCACCAGTCTTGGCTTTTCCAACGGAGGCCTTCCCGACACAAACCCTCTTCCCTGCCACAGAGGACTACGGGCACTACGAAGAGTTGCCGGGGCAGCCTGGGGAGCCCCTCTTCCCTGAGCACCCTCTGGAGCCTGACAGCTTTCCCGAGGGAGGGCCCCCAGGCCGGCCGAAGGCAGGCGCCGGTGTACCCGACTTCTTGCCCTCGGCTCAGAGGGCCCTGTACCTGAGGATCCAGCAGAAGCAGCAGGAGGAGGAGAGAGCGAGGAGGCTGGCTGAGAGCAGCAAGCAGGACCGGGAGAATGAGGAAGGCATGTGTCCCCCTGCAGGGGCCCAGCCGGCTCTGTGCAGGGACGAGGGGGGGCACCTAGGCTGGGTGCTGTGTCTGAAAGTAGCTTGGCAGGGAGGCTCTGTCCCTTGTCGGCCGCCTCACTCTGAGGAAGTGGAGGCCAGGGCTGCTCCTCTGCATCTTGGGTTTGGAAGACTCCTGAGTCCGTGAAGAAGGGTGGTGGGCTGGTTCCTAGCTCAGACTGCATTTCCTAAAGAAGCTGGAGAGACAGACGTTCTCACTGCCCGATCCCTAGGTTATAAACTTGGGAAGCCAAGACCAAAGAGGACTGACCAACCAGCATAGAGATGCAGATCATGAGTGCTGTAGTCACAGGGTCAAGTGGTCACCCGGTGGCATCCACCTCAGGGCTGAATACTGGAGCAGGGCTCTCTGGAGTTTGGGAGCAAGCTAGTGGGAATAGCAGGAGGAAGGACAAAGTCGGCGGCCCCACCCTGGTGGCTCAGGGGCTCTGTTTGCTGTTGTACTTGCCCTTCCCTGACCCCTGAACCGCTTTGAGGGGCCTGGGGATGCGTGTGTGAGCTGTCAGCATGGCTGTTAACCGGACTTCCAGCAAGAGGTACCTAGTGCTGGTCTAGCCATATTTGTCTGGACCGAATCTGCTTGGAGGGTGGGAAGAAGCAGCGGGCTGTGAGCACTGAGGCCTAGCCCTACCCTGACTTAATGGCACCATACCTCTATTTCATGTGTCTAGTAAGCAAGTTGATGACAGGACTTCCTTGGGTGATTGCGAGATATTCAGGTCAGACTGCCTACCAGGAATGGTCTGAGAGAGAAGCCACGATGATATCACTGCTCAGAGCCAGGCCATGCCACCCCCAGCTCCTAGCTGGAAGCACAGAACCACACATCAGGGACAACTAGGGGTACAAGAGGACTATGGGATGCAGCCATTCATGCCTCTCCATTTGCTCTGCTCTCTCTCAGGTGACACTGGAAACTGGTACTCAAGTGACGAGGATGAAGGGGGAAGCAGTGTCACATCTATCCTCAAGACATTGAGGCAACAGACGTCAAGCCGACCCCAGGCTTCAGTTGGGGAACCAAGCAGCAGTGGGCTGGGGGATCCCCGGCTCCAGAAGGGACACACCACAGGAGGCCGACTGGCTGACCCCCGCCTCAGTCGGGACCCAAGACTCAGCCGCCATGCAGAGACTTCAGGAGGGTCTGGCCCAGGGGATTCAGGGCCCTCTGACCCTCGGTTAGCTCGTGCTCTGCCCACCTCCAAGACTGAAGGCAGCCTTCATTCCAGCCCTGCATGCCCCAGCGGTTCAAAAGGACAGCCCCCTGCAGAAGAGGAGGAAGGGGAGAGGGCCTTGCGTGAGAAGGCAGTAACCATTCCCCTGGACCCCCTGCCTGGACACCCACTTCGGGACCCTCGCTCTCAGCTGCAACAGTTCAGCCACATCAAGAAGGATGTGACCCTGAGCAAGCCGAGCTTTGCTCGCACAGTCCTCTGGAACCCTGAAGACCTGATCCCCTTGCCCATCCCCAAGCAGGACGTACCCCCAGTACCTGCTGCCCTGCAGTCCCTACCCGCCCTAGATCCTAGGCTACACCGTTCCACACCCCCTGGACCTCCCAATACCCGGCAGCAGCGTCCAGGGTCCACAGATCCCAGCACCTCTGGCTCTAACCTACCTGACTTTGAACTCCTCTCTCGAATCCTCAAGACTGTCAATGTCAACACCCCTGGCCAGAGTGAAAAGCCCAGTGATCCCAGGGTGCGGAAGACCCCTACTGACCCCAGATTACAGAAGCCAGCAGATCCTGGGGCAGCCTCCCGTGCAGCCAAGCCCTGTCCTACTGAAGCATCGCCTCCTGCTGCCAGCCCAAGTGGGGACTCCCCACCAGCCACGGCTCCCTATGACCCCCGAGTACTGGCAGCTGGTGGCTTGGGCCAGGGCAGCAGCAGTGGGCAGAGCAGTGTGCTAAGTGGCATCAGCTTGTATGACCCAAGGACTCCCAATGCAGGTGGCAAAACTGCAGAGCTAACTTCCGACACAAGTGCTCAGCCCAAGGGTCCTGAGGGCAATGGAAAGAGCTCAGCCTCCAAGGCAAAGGAGCCCCCGTTTGTCCGAAAGTCTGCCCTGGAGCAGCCAGAGACAGGGAAGGCCAGCACAGATGGTGCCACCGCCACGGACAGATACAATAGCTACAACCGGCCCCGGCCTAAGGCCACAGCAGCCCCCACTGCTGCCTCATCCACCCCGCCCCCTGAGGGGGCCACAACCCAACCTGGGGTACACAACCTACCAGTGCCCACTCTCTTTGGAACTGTAAAGCCAACCCCCAAAACAGGCACAGGGAGCCCATTTGCTGGCAACAGCCCTGCCCGTGAGGGTGAGCAGGATGCGGGTTCCCTGAAGGACGTTTTTAAAGGCTTTGACCCCACAGCCTCCCCCTTCTGCCAGTAGTGTTAGTGGGGGCCAGTGCTCCTCCCACTCCACCACCCTCCCAGGGTGACATTTAGGGCAGCCTCCAGAGTTATGGGCGGGAGGTGGGGCAGGCGGGCAGGGTGTTCTTTCTTCACATTTTTCTTCCCCCCCCCCCCTTTTTTTCTCCTTTTTTAAATAGTACTTCTTTGAGTCATAAATTGTATCTAATCATCTTGGGGTCTGGTCAGTGCTGCAGGCTCCTGGGCTCCCTCTGCCCAGTGAGCAACTTATACCCTGCATTGGACAGTGGCAAGTACCCGGCCTGGGGCTCCCCTGGAGCTGAGGGAAGCATGACTGGGAAAGCACTGAAGGCCACTCACCCTGTGCTGCTGGAAGTTTGTCAGAACCACATCACATGGTGTGGAGCTGGTACAGGAGTTTCTAGAGCCCCGGGGTCAACTGTCCTCTCTAGCATGTAGTCTGTGTCAGCTTGCTTCAGGACAAAGCAATAGTGAAGTGAGAGAAAGGGCCTGGCGAAGCCCGGCCCAAACCTGCTCGGCCTATGCACCCCGCATTCTCCGTCCAGGGTTAGCCCTGAAAGTAGCAGACACCCTGCAACCCTGCAGGGGACCCTTGATAAGACAGACCTGTAGGAGCAGGCCTGGCAAGGCTGGGACAGCCCCCTGAAGCATTCTCCCTCAGTATTACCTACCCTGTGCCACTGGCCTGACTCTCGAGACAGCTCAAGGATCCGTGGTGTGGCCACCTGCCAGGCCCCCAAGGAGAGGCCAAGAGTGGCCCTGGCAAAGTGTGTCTGCTGGTTGCTTCCACACCCTTAGCCATGTTACCTGTAGAGTACCAGATAGTGTTTGCTTCCCCTCCCGAGCTGACAGAGCTGGATGTCAGTGATCTGTTGTGGTGTTGCATTATTGAGTCCTTCCCAAAATGCTGAGGAAACAGCAGGTATCCAGCTGGTGTGTTGGCCTTTTCTAGGAAAGGGATCAAGCCCCTTCAGGTGGGGAGGCCCAAAGTATCTGCCATAAACCACATAGTGAAGGCATTTCCACAGCCTCCCCCATTAACACACCTTAGGGCTGGCCTTGTCCAAAGAATGAGGGTAGTCAGAGACTCCTGTGACCATGTCCCTAAAATTGGATCAGGAAACTGGGTAAGACCTGCAGACCTTTCTGCCTCTCGGTCACATGCCAGGCCCTACAGGTCTGCTTTCTTGCAGCCTGCCTCTTTTATATTGGGTCTATTGACCCAACTGCTTCCTTCTTGCTAATAAGGAGACCTGACACACACAGCCAGTGGATTCCCCTCCACCTCAGGGGAGGGGACAGGCTCCCATGTCCCATCCCACACCACCCTCATACCCTCCACACCCCAAAGGAATCCCTTCAAAACAGTTTGGAGCCTGTAGCCAGGGTGGGAGGGGCTTGTGCCCCACAGCCTCACAACCCTTGGGGTCAGTGCACCAAGATCAGGTTGGTTGGTTTGTCTTGTGTTTTTTATTTTTGTTTTATTTTCTTAAACAATCATCAATGAGATTTGTCTTTGGGCCCCAGCCCTGGCCTCATGGCCAAGACTGGGGCCATGGTGAGCATAGGATAGGAAGAGTACAGTGTGGCAGTGTTTGGATCCCCTTCACCCCTTTGGAAATTCCCTTTTTGAAGGCCAGGCTTGGTAGTGCGCCTGTCATCCCGGCACTCAGGAGGAGGGGCAGGAGGATCACAGGTTCAAAGCCAGCCTGGTCTATATTAGAAAAAAGCTGTCCTTTTGCTAAAGAAAAAATTAAATGAATTTTTAAGGCTGAAATCTGTGGGTGAGGTGGAGTCTGGAGCCTTCCTCCGGAACAGTTAACTGAAGGCCCTCATGGAACAAGGACATCCGCTTGAATCCCCACTTGCCGTCAGGCCACACTCGTAAAGAAAGATTGTTCTCTAACCAGGATTGTAACAAACGTGTAAATAGTATTTCTGAGTTGAAAGTCGATGGTGCAAATATGTATATAACGTACTGTATTTTTACAATGATCGTCGCATGGCTCTCCCGCCCCTTTTGTACTCAGTATCTGTCTTCCAGAAACCTCACCTGCCTTCTCATGTGGTCTCTTAATCCAGTAATTGTATTACTGCCATTAAAGGATGCAGTTATTTTAAACAGTCGTCAAGTCTAGTCTCGTCTCTGCCCTGTCCCCGCCAGCGGGGACCCAGTTATTCAGGGTCCCGAAGAGGCTTTCTACCTGTGGGCCAAAATGGGGGTGAAGAGAAGAAGGAGACCAAGCAAAAGTTCTGTTGTCAAGGTCTCGTTTATTGGGATGAACATTGCAGCTTTTAAGGCTTTCAGGTAGGGGGAGTGACCTTTGTGAAATATGAAGGAGGGGGAGATGAGGGTATAGGCAGTGATAGCTGGAGGCAAAGAAGTCAGGCGATGAGGTCAGGTGGTGGAGACACTGGGTGTTGACTGAGGAGATAACTGGTATCTGCTCGAGCTGAGGCATCCCTTGAATGTTATACTCCTGTGCCGTAAATTCATGGGAGAGGCTTTATCCAACAATCTTAAGATTTATGGCAGTCATCTTCGGGGTGAGTCTCTGTGGCCAAACAGCCCAGAGTCACTTTGAACCATGCAGTCAAAAAGCGGCTAGGCCCAAATCCAATATGGCTCCGTGCATCTCCCCCATTTTTCTTTAAAAAAAAAAAAAACCATTAGGTGGAAGTAGTGGTCTGAGAGAGATTAGACATGCCTCACAGAGTGCCCAGCTCGGCCATGGCAAGCCACTCTTGCAGTTAGGACTGCACCCCAATGGCTAGGAATGAACTTATGCTGTAACACACCGTTCTGGGCTATACGTGTGTGTTATTGGGGGAGAAACTGGGCAGAGGAGCATTTGACCGGCCCGCACGTTTAAACGGGGTGTAGCCACCTCTGTCTTAGGATCGACCTCTCAAACCCTAGCCTTATCTGTCATAGGATCACCTTGTCGCCCCCAAGGTTCCTGTCTTAGATTGGTCAAGGGTCAGAGGAAGTTGCCCGTCCCTGAGGATAGCTACATCAGGTCATCTTCTCATTCCTCTCACTTGAGCCCAGGGGCGAAAGAGCAAGGGCCAGATGGCATTAATATAAGAGATTGTGGAAATTGAGCCTCTCCCGATAAGTTGTAGGCACCTCATCTGGTTCTCCTCAGCTGTTATGGCCATACCACCAAGGGCCTAGTCAAGCCTCTCCTATAATAAAATTTAGAATTCCCAATTGTTAGCAACTACTCCAGAAAGTTCACCCACTGTGCTTGCTTAACAATAGATTGGGGGAGGGTAGCTCCAGACACTGCAGACACAATGGCTGCAGCAGTAATGGCTGCTACAATAGCAGCGAAAATGCCAAGGTCTTTCCCAGGACAGTTCAGGATCGGTCATTCTTCTCTGGAACAACCAGCAGGCAATGGGACCATGTCTGAGATCTGCAAAACAGGGCAGAGTTCCCCAGTCCACAGCAGCTTCCACCAAGCAACAGTGCACAGAGGGTCGGAGCGCAGGCCGTGGTGGGACGGGACACAATGACTGCAGCAACGCCAGAATTTCTGTGATGACAAAAGATGAGTGGGAATCCTCCATATTCCTCCAAGGACACAGGAATGACTCCAGGGACCCGAACCAGGAGAGCTGAATCTTCATGCTCCCAGGATCAGCAAGTCTCACCAGCCACTCGGGCAGCTGGCACACTCCTGTAGCATCCTGTAGAAAAAACACAAAGATTCCCTCTTCCCCATATAAAATATCTGAACAGGATCATGCCAATATGTGGATCTTTCTATTTCACCTAGGCAGAAGTATGCCTAGCTGTAGGGTGCCATAAACTCAGAGTGTTCCTTGGCATCCAAATTTTAAAATTGAAATAAAAGGAGCATATTTTAGCATACAGGGATAACTCCCCTTTTTATTTATTAAAATATTGTTAAAATATTATTTATTAAGATAAGTCCTTAAGGATTAAATTGAGGACACTGAGCACTTGTATTTATAAATTGACTTTTATACCAAATTATTGTCTCCAGCATTACTGTTTTGGATATATAAAGAATGAGATTTTTTGACTAATTGTTCCTATGTAAGGCCTATAATCTGTCTGGTATCATTGTCCTCCCTTGTTAAGGGGTCTAGGCAATCCAGTTTGAGTTCTTAAATGGCCTATAAAGGAACAGTACTTAGTGCTCTTAACCACTGAGCCATCTCTCCAGCCCCTCACCAGCTTTATTTACCTAAACATAAGCATTAATTAGAGATGCCAAATCCTATAAATATTGTCCAGATTTAGTCGCACTAGAAATCCCTGAGCCGGTAGGGTGAGGCTGGGAGTTGAAAGTAAGCAAATGGAGTCTTCCTCTTTTCAAGAGGGTGTGTTATCAACTCCATTACCATTTTCAAAGAGCTGGGTCTATGGTTTTGTTTAGTTGTCTGAGCCAGAGCACTGAAAGGACAGTGAGTTGTCAGACAATTTACACTGAAATCACTCACTGATTTCATGTAGAAAACTTGTCTCTAATAAAGCATTAAGTAATTGAAATCAATCGTAAACCACAAGCCACACATTGGCTATCAGTATGTGAATTGAAAGCTTGATTTTTTTAACATTATAAAAACAGTGGCTAAAGCCAGGAATTTAATAATCTGTGCTGAAGCAGCAGAAACTCAAGAGAATAAACAAGTGATCCAATCATACATGTAGCCTTTTCATTAGATGAACCACCTATAAATACAGTAAGCGCATTTCCTATGGGTTGTATGCACAAATATACAGGAAATACAAAAACATGTAAAGAGTAAAATTATCAATTTTGCCTGAAAAATTTGTATATGTAATAGGCCAAATATCAGTATTTTGTAATAACCAATTAACTGTTGTTTGGCTTTTTAAAATACTTCCATGACTCTAGCCTACAATTCTGTATTAACACAACTGAAGCTTTATCTCCAATGAGGATAACAAACAAAGACCTAAGTCCTCTGGTAAGGTGAGGTACTTAGCCAACTAACATATCCTTAGTAGCTTAAAATTAGTTTTAAATACTCTTTTCTGGAGTAGTCTAACAGCTACTCCCCAAATGTTAAAGCTCATTTTGAGAGCAAAGGTTTGTAGTAAAAATGTCCATATACACTTAAAGATTCAAAGTTCTAACTTCTTACATTGAAGAAGCGACAAAATTACATAATATAAGGCTATTAGCCATTCTTTAGTAAAAATTTTAATGATATCAACTTTATGGGCTCTCTAAAATTATAAGCAAGCTCACGAAATGAAAACTCACAATCGCCAGGACGTAAACAAATTGCATAAAAATAATCCTCTAAATCTATCTTGAAATGGCAGTTGGATAAGCAAACAAGCTGTAATGCTCTCACAAGTTCTAAAACCTCATCAATCCTTTTTAAATCCTGTAACAATCTCTACCTGTTTGATTTTTTTTCTTAATTATAAATAAGTTTGAGTTAGTCAATGTAACACTGACAATCTTTTTTTTTTTTTTTAAAGATTTATTTATTTATTATATATAAGTACACTGTAGCTGTCTTCAGACACACCAGAAGAGGGTATCAGATCTCATTACAGATGGTTGTGAGCCACCATGTGGTTGCTGGGAATTGAACTCAGGACCTCTGGAAGAGCAGTCGGTGCTCTTAACCGCTGAGCCATCTCTCCAGCCCCCAACACTGACAATCTTTAATCACAATCTTTAAGATCTCTTTGTAACACCAGAGCACAGCCACAACTTTGGAAAGTCACCTGAATTCTGAGTATGTGACTAGGCAGCTGTTCTTGGGGCAGTGGAATTAGCATCAAAATACAGTAACTTTAGGGCAAACCACACCTTTGGCTATGACTGCCAATTCCTACATGTGAACGCACGATGGTGCGGTCTCCAATACCTCAACAAAGAGACATTGCCCTGAAATCTTTTAGAAGCCTGGTTTTTAGAATAAGAATTCCATAAAAATATTACCTCAATTTGGACCTGTTTCCCTAGGTTGGCTCATATCCAAATTACAGTTTTAAGCCAACTTTCTGTTACCAATGTTACACCTTTTAAGCTGTGAAGCTCCTGGTGTCTTTAGGATCAGCTAGTATAAACATTTAGCCAGCCCCTGGGGAGCTTGTCCAGCAGACTTAGGCTTCTAGCTACAGATGTAGGCTCCAAAAGCCAATTGAAACTGTTTTTTATGCATTGTTCCCTTCTTGAAACGAGTTAAAACCAAGTCAAGGTGTGAACGACTGGCAGATAAAGTTTTTATCATTTTTTCTTTTAAACACGAAACATAAAACATTTAAACAACGAGAAACAAAGACCACAGACATAAACTGACAGACATGGATAGCTTGGTGCACCAAGGACACACAATAGACATAGAGGGAAAAAACTAGATGGTGTCCCACGATAGGGACCCACATATCCTACCTATGGAACCCAGAACTAGAAATAAGCATTTCTCCAATAGGAGCCAGCAGAGAGGCAGGACGTCTCCTGCCTTTCTTCTGTTCCCAGGAGAGCCCTGAAAAGTTTTTCTCTTTCTCCAAAGCATCCGTGGAGAGTCCGGGAGGACTGTTTTTTCCCAAACCCATTCTCTCTCATGTCTAGGGTGTAAACTATCTCTAGTCAGGATCCAAAGACTAAAATATAACTCTAAAAGAACGCATATGCAAAAACACTTTACCATTACCTTGTCCCTTTTTTATTACAAGTTTTACTTAAGCTAGCCCCACACTGCTTAAAATTAACCAGGGACACCTTTCATCAATAAAACAAAAAAACTTGATTAAATCCTTTTTCTTAACTCTTAATCCTCTCTCCCTGAGTGAGCGCTTGATCTCTCCTATGAAACAAGCCTCCTAAATCCATACCTTCCCCATGGCAATTAGACGACAATTATTCGACCGGTCCTTACCTCCCTCTCCAGCGACGCACGAGCGATGCGGCCTGAAGAGTCCTTGATTCCCGCTGCAGCTCTCTTATCTCCATCGTCCTGTAGTCGGCCTTGCTTCGGGGTCCCTGTGTTCGGGCGCCACTTGTCCCCGCCAGCGGGGACCCAGTTATTCAGGGTCCCGAAGAGGCTTTCTACCTGTGGGCCAAAATGGGGGTGAAGAGAAGAAGGAGACCAAGCAAAAGTTCTGTTGTCAAGGTCTCGTTTATTGGGATGAACATTGCAGCTTTTAAGGCTTTCAGGTAGGGGGAGTGACCTTTGTGAAATATGAAGGAGGGGGAGATGAGGGTATAGGCAGTGATAGCTGGAGGCAAAGAAGTCAGGCGATGAGGTCAGGTGGTGGAGACACTGGGTGTTGACTGAGGAGATAACTGGTATCTGCTCGAGCTGAGGCATCCCTTGAATGTTATACTCCTGTGCCGTAAATTCATGGGAGAGGCTTTATCCAACAATCTTAAGATTTATGGCAGTCATCTTCGGGGTGAGTCTCTGTGGCCAAACAGCCCAGAGTCACTTTGAACCATGCAGTCAAAAAGCGGCTAGGCCCAAATCCAATATGGCTCCGTGCACTGCCCTGCCAGGGAACAGACAAGGAGGGTGGGAAGTTGGCTGGGTCCTGGTTTGTTTCATTACAGTGAGATGAAGCCCAGGGCTTCAAGCACTCTGGGAAGCACTAGGCCTGGGACACCTGAGCCCTCAGATCCTCGAAAAACAGTAATAGAGCAGATACACAAGCATTATCCTAGCACTTAGGAGGCTGAGGCAGGAGGATGCTCGGTTTGAGGCTTGGGCTAGACCTGAGGTGAAAGGAGGAAAACCTGGGGTTGGGGATTTAGCTCAGTGGTAGAGCGATTGCCTAGCAAGCACAAGGCCCTGGGTTCGGTCCTCAGCTCTGGAAAAAAAAAAAAAAAGGAAGAAAACCTTTTTTCAGTCATAACACACTTGAGATAAGTAGAACCATGATGTATGAAATGTTTGTGGGCTGCTGGTGGCCATATTTCCCCATCCACTGTGCTCTCATCCCTCTGAGATAGTGTCCAGGCAGGTCTTGAACTCCTGAGACTTCTGCCTCCAGGTTCTGTGGGCTAGGATTCTAGGTACACACTAACAAGCCCCACTTTACCTCTCTGTGCACATGTGTGTGTGCGCGCAGAAACGCGTAGATAAGCACACACATACCCTTACAGACATTCCCCTACTGAAGATGGTGTAACGACTTGTGATGCTGGAGTGTGCTGCTGCAGTGAACTTTGAATTTGGATCTTTGTTCAGCCTAGCAAGCCTAGGATATTTGTTTGTTTTTTGAGGCAGAGTTTCACTGACCTTCATATAGCCATGGATGATCTTGAACTCATGAATTTCCTGTCTCCTATCTTCCAAGTGCTAAGATCACAGGCATGTGGCACCCTGCCAGGCGTGTCTAGGGCTCTGTGCACAGAGGGCAAATATACCAACTGATTACATCCCCAGCCCAGCACTACCCACTCGAATTTGCACTGCTGGGATCAGGGAAGAGAGTTGGAGCTGGAAGACAGTCACAGACCTTCAGTCTCAACACGGATTAGGAGAGGTGTGTCTATGTGTCCAATGCTTATTCCCCAACATGGTAAATAAGGTAAGATACGCTAACTGTTCAGGCTGTAGTGACGGTTTGGGTTTTTGTTTGGCCTCTTTTTCTTGTTCCTTTTTGTTTGTATATACTTTTTTTTTTAAGACTTATTTATTTATTTATTATATGTAAGTACACTGTAGCTGTCTCCAGACACACCAGAAGAGGGCATCGGATCTCTTTACAGATGGTTGTGAGCCACCATGTGGTTGCTGGGGATTGAACTCATGACCTCTGGAAGAGCAGTCGGGTGCTCTTAACTGCTGAGCCATCTCTCCAGCCCCGTTTGTATATACTTTTACCCTAGATGTGACTCACAAAGCCCAGCTATCACACAGCTTTTTTTTTTTGGTTCTTTTTTTCGGAGCTGGGGACCGAACCCAGGGCCTTGCACTTCCTAGGCAAGCGCTCTACCACTGAGCTAAATCCCCAGCCCCACACAGCTTTTTAAAAATAGTTTTTATTTCATTTTATTTTACTTTATATGCATTGGTGTAATGGTGTTAGATTCCTTAGAACTGGAGTTATTGACAGTTTTGAGCTGCCATATGGGTACTAGAAATTGAACCTGGGTCTTTGGAATAGCAGTGCTCTTCATTACTGAGTCGTCTCTCTAGCTCCCCACCCTTATTTGTTTGCTTGTTTGCTTTCCGAGACGAGACAGGGTTTCTGTGCAGTCATGGCTGTGGGGAACTCAACCTATGCCCTGTTGACACATTGTAACATCCTCAGCCTCCATGTTTTCAGCCAACTGTCTAAAAGGCAAAAAGATTTAGCTCAGGGACAGCAAGAAAGTAAGGGAGCTTATGACATCCTGCAGTACTCAAAAGCAAAAGAATGCCTCTTGTTTTCGTTTTTGTCAGACAGGATCTTGTAGCTCAGGCTAGCCTCAGCCTCTCAAGTACTAGGCTCACAGGCATGTAACTTCATTCCTACTCTGTCTCTGTCACTGTTGTTCTTCTCTGAGTAAGTAGATTGTAGATGCTGTCTGTAAACTTCCGGGTCCATTCCATCTCTCCCCTACTTTTTGCTGCTCTTTATTTATTTATTTATTTAGGTGATTTTTTTTTTCCAGAGCTGGGGACCGAACCCAGGGCCTTGCGCTTGCTAGCAAGCGCTCTACCACTGAGCTAAATCCCCAACCCCTACTCCAGTTAATTTTTGACATGCTGTTTCTAGCTCAAACTTGGTGCTTCCAAGGGTTTGCCAGCATGGTACATTTTCTTGGACTATGCACTATACTCCTAAACCTCTCCTGTTAGCAAATGCTCCCCTCTAGTACTCCTGAGACTCCCAAACCTTTCCCTACAACCCCAGGCCCAATCAGGGAAGTGGCCAGTGGCCGCTTACGTGGATTCTTTTTTTTTTTTTTTTCGGGGCTGGGGACCGAACCCAGGACCTTGCACTTCCTAGGCAAGTGCTCTACCACTGAGCCAAATCCCCAACCTCTTCTGCAGCTCTTATGTTCCATCCTTCTCTCCCAAGTCATGGTGATTCTTTCTTCCTTTCTCCAAGTTCCTGACCCATGCAAATCTAAAAGTCCCACCTCAGTCTAGCTGCCCAGCCATTGTCCATTGGCTCTTTATTGATCAATGAAAAACTAGCTGGGGACTCAGACCCTCAGCATTTGGACACACAGATTCCCAACTTATTCAAAGCATTGAAACCAATCCCCAACATGCAAGTTCAAGGCCAGCCTGACATACATAATGAATGAATGAAGGGATAAAACAACTATGTGGTTCTACTGGCTAGGGAGGCAGTCGAGCATAGGGAATAGTTTAGCAACCTGGAACTCCACTTGGCTTGGACTATGCACACACCCCTCTTCAAACAATGCACTGGGCATCTAAGAATGTCACCTGTATTCTCCATGAAGTCTCTTCTAGCTATGCACCTCCCAACAGTTGGCAACCTGGGATCACCACCAGCATGGTACATTTGCATGTAAACAATAGAAGTAAGCTATTCCCTTTAGCAAACCCTTGGAAGCACCATGTTTCTATTCAAAAACAATCTAAGAAGTATGGAAAATGGACGAACTGATCTGTGCTGAACTACTTTGATCCATTGCCAATGTGTCCCCTGAGTGATCCTTTAGGAAGACTCCTCCCACTAATTAAAATATTACCTGAGGAGAGTGGGTGTGTCCAGGGCCCAGCACTCTGGAGCAGAGGCCAGATGATCTCTGAGTTGAAGGCCAACCTGGTCTACACAGTAAGTTCCAGAATAGCCAGGGCTACACAGAGAAACCCTGTTTTGAACATGCAGAAAGCAGACAGACAAAAAACAAACAAACAAAACAAAACAAAACAAACAAACAAACAAAAAAAACCATCCACTGCTCTTGCAACACCCCAGATGAATTCCTAGCAACACCACCTCTATTTCCAGGTTGCAGGAATCTGACTCTCTCATCTAGCCTCTGTGGGGACTGCACTATCATGCACAAAAACTATACCTACATACATTTTAAAAGATTATTTATTTTGCGTGTTATAAGTGTTTTCACTTCATGTATGTCTGTGCACTAGGCGCATACAATGTCTGTGGAGGCCAGAAGAGAGCATTGAATCCCCTGGAACTAGAATTACAGGTGGTTCTGTGTCTCATGTTGGTGCTAAAAAAAAACCCAGGCCCCTCTTGTGGAGAGCCTTTTAGGGCCCACTTGCTTCAAGCCCCTCTGCAGGAATTTGACAATAGGCCAGGACAAAAAAAGTAAGCTTAAGTAGGATTCTGACTTTGGGCCAAGACTCAGGAAATGGGCCCAGATTAAGAACATTTACATTTGGGGTTGGGGATTTGGCTCAGTGGCAGAGCCCTTGCCTAGGAAGCGTAGTAAGGCCCTGGGTTCGGTCCCCAGTTCTGAAAAAAAGAACCAAAAAAAAAAAAAAAAAAAAGAACATTTACATTTGAGTTAATGTAAACTCAAAGCAGGCTCATCAGAGACTGAGGTGTGTGGCATTCCTTTTGTCTTGGTCACCTTGACCAGCCCCTAGAAAGGTTTTGTTGGGGCTGGGAATTTAGCTCAGTGGTAGAGCGCTTGCCTAGGAAGCGCAAGGCCCTGGGTTCGGTCGGTCCCCAGCTCCGAAAAAAAGAACCAAAAAAAAAAAAAAAAGAAAGGTTTTGTTTATTGTTTTCCTTGTTCCTTGACCCAGAACTGATCTTATTATTCTGCATGTAATTAAAGTGGTATAAAAGCAGACTGGAAAAAAATAAACCCTCTTCAGCCTTAGAACTGGCTGGAATCATGTTAAATATTGTCTATTGGTTGAGGATTTAGCTCAGTGGTAGAGCACTTGCCTAGCAAGCGCAAGGCCCTGGGTTCGGTCCTCAGCTCCAGAAAAAAGAAAAAAAAAAAAAAAAAAAAAAAAAAGAAAGAAAGAAAGAAAAAAAAAGTAAATGTTGTCTGTCTTTTTTCTTTTTAACCCTCACCCCTGCCCTAGAGAACCTGATGACTGACTGAGCTGCCTTGCTCAAAGGGTGCCCAAAGTGGGGCTCCAGTAAGCGGGATACAGTGAAGGACACCAGTGGAATTGAAAGCACACGTGAATGAAAATGGGCCAGTGGTGAATAAGCCTTGTAAAAAGGGACAAGGTAATGGTAAAATGTTTTTGTGTATCTGTTCTTTAGAGTTATGTTAAAATCTAGAGAAGCAAAGATAATTCTTTTTTAAATTATTTTAATATTTATTTATTTATTTTAATTTATTTTAAATATTTTAATATTTATTCTTTTTTTTTCTTTATTAACTTGAGTATTTCTTATTTACATTTTGATTTTTATTCCCTTTCCCGGTTTCCAGGCCAACATCCCTCTAACCCCTCCCCCTCCCCTTCTATATGAGTGTTCCCCTCCCCATCCTCCCCCCATTGCCGCCCTCCCCCCAACAATCCTGTTCACTGGGGGTTCAGTCTCAGCAGGACCAAGGGCTTCCCCTTCCACTGGTGCTCTTACTAGGCTATTCATTGCTACCTATGAGGTTGGAGCCCAGGGTCAGTCCATGTATAGTCGCAAAGATAACTCTTTTTTTTTTTTTTTTTTTCTTTTTTTTTCGGAGCTGGGGACCGAACCCAGGGCCTTGCGCTTGCTAGGTAAGCGCTCTACCACTGAGCTTAAATCCCCAACCCCGCAAAGATAATTCTTATAGATGCTTTTAGTCTTTGGACCCTGACTAGAGACAGTTTACACCCTAGACTTGAGAGAGCATGGGTTTGAGAAAAACAGTCCTCCCCAGCTCTCCAAGGATGCTTTAGTCAAAGAGAAGGAAAATGAGCTTAAGCTTTTTTGGAGCTCTCCTAGGGAAAGAAGGAGGTCAGGAGACGTCCTGCCTCCTCCTGTCTCCTATTGGAGAAATGTTTATTTCTGGTTCTGGGTCCCTTAGGTAGGATATCTGGGTCCCTTTGGTGAGACATCATCTAGTTCTCTCCCCTCTCTGTCTATTGTCTGTCCTTGGTGCACCAATCTGTCCATGTCTGTCAGTTTATGTCTGTGTCTTTTGTTTCTCATTGCTTTAATGTTCTGTGTTTCATGTTCAAAAAAAAAAAAAAAAGATTAAAATTTTATCTAGGTTCACCCCTTGATTTAGTTTTAACTCATTTCAAAAAAGAAAAAAAAAAAAAAAAGCAGTCTCTATTGGCCTTTGAGGCCCTGCCCCTGTAGCCGGGAGTCTAGCACAGCTGGCGAAGCCCTGTCAGGAGCTAGTTGTCTGCACAGCTGCTCTTACAGGGGCCAGCAGCTTCTCAGCTTCTATGGTAGGGAGCTGATGGTTGTTTCTCCTAGAAAAGTCTCTGTGGTTGTGTTTATTGGCTTCAACAGGTGACAAGGTGCTCTTCTCTTGAAATTACAACTAGAAAAAGTAAGAAAATTGTGTTTGGTCTAAATATATAAGATGTGTGTAGCCACTTTGTTTTTGTTTCTGACTTGAAAGGTAGAAATTTTACGGTTGACCCCCCTCTGGACAAAAGTTTAGAGCAGAAGAATTACACCAGTCGGTTCAGCAACTCTCTCCCAAGAACTAGCTGACCATAAAGTTAGATTAAAATCTTAAAGAACAATCTTGAGAAGCAGCAAACTTCTCCCAGGAACTGGCTGACCATAAAGTTAAACAATCTTGAGAAACAGGAAGCTTCTCCTTGTGATTTTTCACTGGTATTCTCGACATTTTCCAATGACGCCATCCCTACCCCTTGGGTTGTGGTTTCTTCCTTTAAATACCCCTTCTCGGGGTTGGGGATTTAGCTCAGTGGTAGAGCACTTGCCTAGGAAGCGCAAAGCCCTGGGTTCAGTCCCCAGCTCCGAAAAAAAAGAACAACAACAAAAAAAAAATACCCCTTCTCCCAGCTACTTGGGGTCAAACTCCTCTGCCCCTGCATGGGATACGAGTCTCAACCCCAGTGGACTGGTTCCTATCAATAAACCTTGTGTGCTTACAGCAAGGACGGTCTCTCGTGATTTCTTGGGGGGTGGGTGAGGGTCTCCCCGCTCCTCGGGTCTTTCAAGCTGAGAACTCCCTATGAGAGGAGGTGTGTGTGTGGGGACATGCTTTACACACCTTGCTCATACTGGGTGTGTGGGGGGGGTCCCTAGGATTGTTGGCTTCTGCAGCACTACTATTTCCCAGTCAGCTGAGCTTTGGCACTTAATCATCCTACTCTGCCTGGTAGCACGTGCCCGCCACCGGGGGTCCCAGGTAGCCTTCTTTTTTTTTTTTTTTTTTTCTTTTTTCTATTTTTTGGAGCTGGGGACCGAACCCAGGGCCTTGCGCTTCCTAGGTAAGCGCTCTACCACTGAGCTAAATCCCCAGCCCCCCCCCCCCAGTCAGTGTTCTTAACCCCCCAGGTAGTTCTTAACTACCTAACCCTCTCTTCAGCCCCAGGGCCTTAAGTTTTTATGCTCATTGTATACAAAGAAAAAAAGGAAGGGGAAAGAAGGGGAGGGGAGGGGAGGGGAGGGGAGGGAAGGAGAGAAAGAGAAAGAGAGAAAGGAAGGCAGGCAGGCAGGCAGGAAAGAAGGAAGGAAGAAAGGAAGGAAGGAAGGAAGGAAGGAAGGAAGGAAGGAAGGAAGGAAGGAAGGAAGGAAAAACTTGAGTCTTCTCTGAAGGCCACAAAATTCACACATCTGTAAACATTCCTTTTTGGCACAACCTCCCTGGGATACCAAGAGGCAGCTGCGATGTTTGCTAAGTCTTGTGTTTAGTGGTTTGAATGAGATACACACATATATAACAATATACACACAGAGTAGGCCTGGGTATTTGAATGCTTGGCCCCCACAGAATTACCACTGGTGGTTGTGTTTGGGAAAGTTTCCTTGCTGAAGGAAGAACATCACTGGGAGCAGGGCTTCCAGAGTGTACGGTCTCACCCTGTTTCCAGTTCGTGTTCCCTCTGCTTCCTGCTTAAGGCTGAGATGGGATCTCTTAGCTTCCTGTACCTGCAGCTGTGCCTTCCTGCTATGATGGAATCTTATTCCTCTACAACTGTGAGCCAAAATAAACGTTTTCCTCTATAAATTGCTTTGGTTATGACACTTTATCATAGCAACAGAAGGGTTGGTAAGGTCCTGTGTGCTCTGTGGTGCAGTCACGGGGCTCCTGCAGAATCTAGCCTTGCAGTGGCAGTGGAGTGACAATGGTCTTGTATGTGTGACTTGCTCCTCTTTGTTCTCCTATGCTCTCTGAGCTGCTTCTCACAGGAGAACCAGTCCAGGGCCACATTAAAATGTCCAAAGAGAGCCAAGCAGTGCTGGTGACGCCTTTAATCCCAGCACTCAGGAGGTGAAAGATCCCCGAAGAGAGACCTCTCTAAAGTCGCGGGAAATCTCGGACCCCAGACACAGAGAGACCATTTTGGATGTAATAAGCAAAGGCGAGGTTTATTACGGAGATCTATTACGGGGATCTCCGGGTCGACACGTATCCTGCACAGGAGACAGAGGTGTCGACCCCGAAGCTCAAAAGTCAGGGGTTTATATAGGGAAGGCTAGGGGGTTTGGCGCGGTTACACACAATTGGCTAATTTCTGGTGCGGCTATAAGTGATTGGCTCATTTAAACATGGCAGTGAGATTACAGCACTGCAGGAGAGTACTATGGACTGGAGCGTACAGGATCTTAGGAGCTAGGGGCGTATCAGGGTTTGATGGACATCTGGTTAAGGTGTGACTATGAGTAAGCTGGGGGAGGTGCCCTTTTGCCAGATGGTTTGGGCCAGTCCTGATAACTCCGGCTGGTTCCTGCATTCCTTTTCTTTATCTTTATGGTCTGTTAGTCCTAGCAGCAGGGCGGGGCTGCCTGGACTTGCTTTTCACAGTGTTTAGTCCGGAGTCTGTGAATTTTGAAACTTACTCTTTTAATTTCATATTTTTAAACCTTAAATCTGTATAATTTTCCTTTCAGAGGCACAGGCAGGCAGAACTCTGAGTTCTATGAGAGCCAGGGTTACACACAGAGGGAAACACATGAAAGAGCGTACCCCAAAACGGGGAGCCGCGTCTCTCGCTCCGATCGCAGGGTGGGGTGCCCCCAGGAATCACGAGGAGCCATTCTTGATGTAACAGCAAGAGGTAGCTTTATTAACGAGATCCCAGGTCTTAGCGGGATCCCGGGTCGACACGTATCTCACACAGGAGACAGAGGAATCGACCCTGAGCTTCCAAACTCGGGGGTTTATATAGGGGAGGTTAGGGGCATTCGCGCGGGTGCACATGATTGGTCAATTCAAATGGTGCACAGTTACTTTCGGCGCAAAATTACATCAGCAAGGAGTACGTGTTATCTAGCAGCTCGGCAGGCAGGTAGGGTAGCTCATCTCACTCAGGGGCGGTGAAGGAAGGGGAGGGTGTCCTTGGGGAAGGAAGGATGGTCAGTGTCCTTGGGGCTGATAGCTGGTTTGGCAAGTCCTATCTCTGGCTCTCCTTCAGGCACGTCCGGCCCTGCACATCCAGACTCTGACAATGAGCAACCTTTATGAAACTCTAGTTCTACACACACAGAGGGAAACACACACACACACACACACACACACACACACACACACACACACACACATCTGTTTTCTTTTTCTTCTTTTTTAATCTCATTTAACCCAGGCTGGCCTGGCTTATTTGTTTTGTAATGTCCCCAACCCCCGAATCCCCCGGACTTGCTTATTTTATGTAGCGCAGGATCGCTCTGAATTCTTGAATTCCTGCCAAGTCTGCCACCAATGCTAGGTTTATGCAATGCTCAGTTTAAACACAGGGTTTGTACAACCCATGCCATGTTGCCATGTACATGCTTCATGCCCTCACAGGCCAGAAAAGGGCTTCTTAGCCTGTGGGTCTGGAATGATCATTGGTTGCAAGCTGCCATGTGGGTACTGGGAACAGGTCCTAAGTAAAAGCAATACACAGTCATAATTGTTTAGCCATCCATCTCCAACCACTGCTACCCTATTGTGAACAGGTTTTATTATGTAGCCCAGCCTGCATACATACACACACGCACACACATGTACATGCACACACATGCACATGCATACACACACATGCACATACACAATACACACATGCACGTACATATGCACACGCACACGCACATAATACACACATGCACATACACACACGTGCACACACAGATGCACATACACATATATTGTTACTTGAAAGGCAAACAGGGGGCTGGAGAGATGGCTCAGCGGTTAAGAGCACCCGACTGCTCTTCCAGAGGTCCTGAGTTCAATTCCCAGCAACCACATGGTGGCTCACAACCATCTGTAAAGAGATCTGATGCCCTCTTCTGGTGTGTCTGAAGACAGCTACAGTGTACTTATATAAAATAAATGAATAAATCTTAAAAAAAAAAAAAAAAAGAATGGCTACTGGTGATTCCTGGGGGCACCCCACCCCGAGATCGGAGCGAGAGACTCGGCTCCCCGTTTAGGGGTACGCTCTTTCAACTAGAGCATTGACAAAGTTTTTTTTTTTGTTGTTTTGTTTTTTTACACATCCCCCCCTCCCCCGGGGCTGGGGACCGAACTCAGGGCCTTGCACTTCCTAGGTAAGCGCTCTACCACTGAGCTAAATCCCCAACCCCCCAGGTATATCTCTTTAAGGGAGTTTTGTTTTCTCTGCCTTACCCTTGCCAGCATTCAGATGATGATTCTTCTTCCCTCCTTATAGGCACGAACCAGAGCATTTCCATAGCCAAGGAATGGGAAAAATGTTCTCTGGTATTTTCGGCTCTCAGAGTATCTGGTGTCCATTTGTCCTCCCCTCAAGGCTGGCCTCTTTCTAGCTCCCAGCCCTTCCTCACTTGAATTAAGGACCTTGAGCCAAGCTGGAGTTGTAGCTCAGTTGATAGGACACTTGCTTAGCAGGCCCTGGACTCCATCCCCACATGGAGCTGCAAGCCTATAATCCCAGCACTCAGAAGGGAAAAGCAGGACAATCGGGCATTCAGAGTTGTTCTCTGAGCTGACATAGCAAGTTCAAGGCAAAGCTGGACTATGTGATGCCCTGTCTCAAAAAGAAGAGAAATTCAAGTAACAGATGAAGGAGCAAGATATCGTGAGTGTCCTGAGCTGGACATGATGCTCCGCGGCTATGATCCCAGCACTCCTGAGACTCAGGCAGGAGGATCCAGTTCAAGGCCAGCCTGGACTACACAGTGTCTCATTAACCCACGGGTGTACCACACTTTCATAGCATCCATCAGGCTTTCCGTGGCAGCCTGAATACTGGGGATATATACACAGTGCTCCCATCATGCTCTGCAAGACCTCTGGAACCCGGCTAATCCTCTCCTTCGCGTCACTCTGCTGTGGTTCTCCTGGCCGCCTCTAACTCCAGCCACAGGAGCTTTGCCGCAGGTCCTTCCTATTACGCCTCCGCCCTTCCCCCCTCACCCCCACCCACCAAGCTTTTATCCTGGGCTGAGGTGCCTGTTTAACATGTCACGGTGCAGCTGGCGTGCAGGTTCTGGGGTATCCCTCCGTTCCTACCGGTCACAGGGCCCTCCTGGCCGCCATGCCCGGCGGAGCTACCGGGAACTTTCTAGCTGAGGGGCCTGGGATGCTTGTTCCTGTATAATCTAACCACCTGGGTTACCTGTTCCTTCTGTACCTTGATGCTGCACCTGGACCCCTTCGATCCCCTTTCCCCCCCCAGCTCAGTCAGGGTTGTGTCTGCTCTGGACCCTCCCGGATGTGTCTGCTGCTAGATGTGCTCTATGGTAATGCAATCAACGCTCTCTTCTGCCATACCTAACAAACCCGTATAAAAACACATAGTCTAGTTATTAAAGGACATAAGCCTAGATCGGGCAGATCTAATACTGTACTAACGTATTCCCCAGCTGTAAGACCCTTTGCTAGATCGGGCAGATCTAATACTGTACTAACGTATTCCCCAGCTGTAAGACCCTTTGCTACTTGTGGTTTCTCCTGGCCACATGGTTCTGCTCCATCATGGTTACTTCCTCCCCCTCTTCCTCCTTCCTCTCCTCCCTCTCCCCATCCTCCCGATCCTCCCCCTCTTCTCCTTCCCTTCTAGTCCTCTTCTGCCTCTCTACCTGCCCCCACCCTCCAGAACTTCCAGTTCCACTTTCCCCTCCACAGCCAATCACTCGCTCTAGCCTTTATTGACCAGTTAAAATGGTGAGAAGGTTCTCAGGAGATCCTGAACATGTGATTGGCTGCTCCTCTTGAGAAAAACAAAATTATCATCAAAATACAAATAGCTTGAAGAAAACCCACAGCAATGTTCTTTCCTCTTTTTATTTCTTCCTTTCTTTCTTTCTTTCTTTCTTTTTTTTTCATTTACTCTCTTTTCTCCTCCTACCATGGATAATTCTCAGATAGCTGTCCTCAAATTTATCAACTGGAAATCACTCTTAGCCCATATTACTCCACACGGTTCCTGAGTCAGCATCCAGGGTGGCCAAGCCTGGTGGCTGTGGTGCCTCTCCTGAAGTTCAGGGGTGGGTCGCAGTTATTCAGACACTTGGCAAGGACTGAGGTGGTCTTGTCCTCTCCAGTGTGTGAGAGGTGGGAGTTGGCTCAGGGCTGGGACTTCAGTTCCTCTCCTCACCACAGGCTGGGTTATGTGTCCCACAGCATTGTGGCTAACCTCCCTTACAGAATATCCAGAATTCCAGAATATAACACTACCAGCTTGAGTCATTTAAAGGACGAAATTTAAAGGTGCCATTTTTTTTCTAACCTGGCTCGCTCCCAAATAATGGAGATGAGACCTATTGATTGACTCAACAAGCTTTAAGCACAGTAATTGAGCAGATATTCCTGACCCTCTATGCTATCTAGCTGCTTCCCAGTCAAATACCACCCCCACCCCGAGTTATTTGAATTTAGTCTCTCTCAGGCTCCCTCTGCGGTACCTGTCTGGCCTCATGGAGTACTCCCTTGGTGACTTCTCATGGTGACCATCTTCTTCCTCTACCTGCCTCATGTTGCTTCTTCTCCTGTAAACTCACCTGCCTCATAGCCAACTCCCCCGCCCCTTCTACCTCAGGGCCTGGACTGGAATGGGAAGTCTAGTGTGGAGAGCTTTTGGTGCCTTGTTTTTTCACTTGATCACTTTGTTTATGCCTTAGGACTGGACATATTCTTCGCATGTACCTAGAATGATATAAAAGCAGACTCCACAAAAAAAAAAAAAATGTTAAACCCGCCTCAGCATGTGGTGAGGTCATACTATAATGTTGACTGTCTCTCTTGTTTTCTTTAATCCTCACTCCCTCCCTTGAGACCTGGTTGACTGACTGAACTGGTCAGTCCAGCCTTTCTATCTCCCCTGCCCTGACATTGGCTGTTCAGCCTTTTATTAACCAATCAGAGAGGGCTGGGGAGCATTTTCACACCACATTGGCAGGGGAGATTCTTCAATGCTTGTGGCAATGCACATGTCCAGACTATATCTAGATGGGGAGGGAGTGCACAGGACCCTTCTTCAACAGTCACTTCTACCACTCTTATTTCCACACTGGGTCGTATAGCCCTGGCTGGTTTGAATCATCCTCTGTAGTCAAGGATATCCTCCTGCCTTTACCCCCTGAGAACTGGAATTACTAACCAGGCCAGGTCTTCAGGTTTGGCTATGGCTGCTAACCGGATAGCCACAGAAGGAGGAGATAAGGGGGGGGGTGTGTGTGCTAAAGATCAAAAGTGCCCCCTTCCCAAGCCAAGGGTAACCCTAAAAGTAAAAGGGAAACCTACCAGCTTTTTTGTTGATAATTATAAAGTTCAACATTCTGTCTTGCTAAAACCTGAAGATAAAGTCTCTTCATCCGTTTATAAGTGACTGTCCGGTGGCAACAGAAACAAACAAACAAACAAACAAACAAACATCGTCAAGACTTCTTAGAGGCTCTGAAAAACTCACACTATTGTGCCTTTGTGCCTTTCTCTAAGAAGGCCTTACTCTGCCAACTACAGGTGACCTCCCTTTGTCAGAAGCCCCCACCCCCACCCCCCTGCCTCCCCCCTCCCCCCACCCCCCTGCCTCCCCCCTCCCCCCACCCTCTGCCTCCCCCCTCCCCCCCCCACCCCCGCTCTTATTTACACATCAGTGCAGCAACAGGCAACATCCTCCTGGTTAAAGAAGATGCCAGAAGACACATTACCAGCCTCTCTTCTTGATTGCCCCCAGGATAACTGTTTAGGGGCCCTGCTGCCTGACCCTGACCTGGATCTATGAGCCTCCGCATGACATTTTGGCCCACATCCACGGGACCAAAATACTCCCTTGATGGATGCAGAGGTAACATGGTTCATCAATGGCCACAGCCTCATTCAGGACGGACAGAGGTAGCTGGGGCAGTGTGGTCTCAAACACCAAGATCCTATGTGAGGAGCCACTCCTGAGCTGAGAAAAGACAAGAGACACAGATACCTAGTGTGCCTTGCTGATGTCTGTGGGACTATTTTATAGAGAGAGGCCTTCTGACAGCAGAAGGAAGTGGCAATGAATAAAAGTGAAAGAATAAAAAATGCAGCCGAGAAGTCAGTTTAGAAATGCTAAAATGCTATCTCACCCCTAAGAAGCCCTAAATACCTCAAATTCCAGACCCTGCTCTCTGCCAGTAAGTAGGTAAAAGGTCACATTTCTTGAGCCCGCTCTCTGTATGGAACTAGGTGGAAGGGCGTAAGATAGGCCCCTCAGGCTCTTGATGCAATGAAATGATTGGTTTGCGATGTGCGGGCTTTGTTGTAAACCGTATAAAAGCTGTCCGGATTCTGCACCCGGGGTCCGCAGCCCTCTACCCCTACGTGGCGTAGGACTGTGGACCCCAGCGTGCTTGGAATAAAAGTCCTCTTGCTGATTGCATCGAATTTGGTGTCGGTGGTCTTTGGGGACGAGCGGATCTTTGGTGGTGGTCCTTCCGGTCCAACAGAAGGACTAAAGTCCATCCCAGAGGGCAACAAGACAGCCCATGGGGTGGCCCTAAAAATTGGGCGCCTCACATCCTTGATTGCCCAGGAGATCCCATACTCTGACCAGACAGAAGATGTGATCTGGGCCAAACACCTGTCCTTGTCTAGGTGTCATAAGAGATGATGGAGGACAGCTGACTACAAACTAATTGTGCCTGAGGAAATAGGTAAAAGCATACTGAAAAAGATCCATTATTCTTCACACATAGGATCCCAGAGAACGCAGGA
Organism: Rattus norvegicus; assembly: GCF_021556685.1. Classification (NCBI taxonomy): domain Eukaryota; kingdom Metazoa; phylum Chordata; class Mammalia; order Rodentia; family Muridae; genus Rattus; species Rattus norvegicus. The sequence continues at coordinate 88,436,242 of NC_141534.1, forward strand.
CTCAGTCCACCAGTCCTACATCATAATTAAAGATGCCAATTTGAAAACAGGGTCTTTGCCAGGTCTCGAATCTGTTGCTTCTGCCCTCTCATCTGCTTCTCTGCCGTCTCTTTTCCATTAAACACTCTCTCTGCCACTATTACTAAGTTTGATTCCCAGTACCGGGGGTTAGAGCGGTAATAATGTTTTGGAAAGAGTGTAAGGGCAGGAATGAATTTTCAGAAATGGCATCTTATTAACATCTGCATAAAAGAAAAACGGAAGAGGAATACGACAAAATAGTTGTGTGTCCTCTTTAGTGAGGTAACTGGCAGTTGTTTCCGTGAGTTTACTAGAGTTTTGCAACTAGTTTAAGCAACTAATACAAATTTTGTTTCCCGGCTGTGGAGAGCAGTAATTTTTTGAAACTGCAAGTCCCAGCAGACATTGCTCCATACCCTCTTGCAGGTCGAACAGCTTGCCGTGCATTGATCTCTGGGATTTGTAGTCTGATGACAAAAATAAGGTGGGTCACACACTACCGGCACATATAACTGAGGTGGAGACACAGCCAGATACACCAATAGGTATTGCGTTCCGGGATTGAGTTGCGGGCAGATCACCAATGGCCGCGTCGTTTCTCATGAGTGATGTGACTTCCAGCCTACAGTAGGTCCGTGGGGCGGAGCGCGTGTCGCGGCCCCATTGCGAGCCATGGGAGGCGGCTGGTGGTGGGCTCGGGTCGCGCGCCTTGCCCGCCTGCGCTTCCGGGGGTCTCTGCAGCCGCTTCAGCGGCCCCGCAGCGGGGGTGCACGCGGGTCCTTCGCCCCCGGCCACGGTCCACGCGCAGGAGCCTCGCCGCCCCCGGTGTCCGAGCTGGATCGAGCGGACGCTTGGCTCCTCCGCAAGGCACATGAGACAGGTCAGTGGCAGGGGCCGGGGTCGTTTGCGATACAAGTAGAAGGACACTCCCTGTGTGCACGTGGGAGTGGGCGGCGAGAGTAAGGCAAGCATCTGCTGGGAACAGGGCCTGTGCTCAGCGGGGGCAGCTTGCTCATGTGAGCGCAGGGAAACAGTGTTGGGGGGTGGGTAGGAGATTTTGCAGCCTGGCCGCATAGGGCACCATCTTTTGGGTCCTGGCTAATGGGGTTCAGCAGGGATTAGGGGGCGGGGGTGTTACGGTTAGGAGAAGTAGCTGGCAGCACCACACTTCCTAGGTGAGAGACCGTTCCAGAGGCAGCTGGGAGGGAACAAGTTTGCCTGCGACAGGGGTATCGGTTAGGATTGCAGACAGAGGGGACCACTTGGAATAAAACAAGAGTGTGGCTACCCGCAGAAGAAGGGGAAGTTCTGGATTGGACCAGCGCTTAACCAATGGTAGAGAAGGTGGCTGCTGATTGGAGGGAGAGGTGATCTGGGCTGCAGGGGGAGGAATCTCAAACAAGGCATTGGTTTGAGAGCCTGAAGCCTGGCTGGTATAGGATGGGGCTAATAGTGGGAACAACCATTTGGCAACACTCGGACTTGAACGGTGAGGAGATGGTGGATGAGACCATGCCAGGTAGGAGCGGTTACCACGGAGGGGAATGAGGAGGCTAGAGGCAGGCCTCTGTGGAGAAGTTTGTCCCAGAGGTCTGAGGGAGAGAGAGGGAAGACCACAGGATGCACAAGTGAGCCAACTTGGGAAGACTCTATCCTCAGACTGAACGTCTTCAATTCATGCTCTAGATTTTGAGTGTCTGGGACAGAAGGGTAAAGAAAAAGGACTTGAATGGGACTTCCCATAAGGGATGCACATCTAGAATACTTTTGTGGCTGTATAGGGTGAGAGGGGATCTAGGAAACAGGGCTTGGCTGATACAGAGCTCCACCCTCCAACTCCCTGCAGCTTTTCTCTCCTGGTTCCGAAATGGACTTCTGGCATCAGGCATTGGGGTCATCTCCTTCATGCAGAGTGACATGGGCCGGGAAGCTGCCTATGGTGAGTACAGAGCATCCCCTATGGGAAATGGGGAACCCTACCCCTTTTCCTCCAGTTCTGAGTCCTCCTACCCTAACAGTTGTAAAAGGAGAGCACTCCCTTTTCTCTTGCCTCACTGATGTAAGCCCCTCTTACACCTCCTCCATCGGCATTGTGAGGAGTCCTCCAGACAGTGTCCAAGTGGCCTTGACTTATGTGTACACCTTTGTCTACACACCCAGACCAGACCCTTTGGATATTAGATTTCACCTCCAAGTCCCAGATACTTGCCTTTACAAAAACTCATGTATTTGAGCCCTTGTCTGCCTTATTTATTTATTGTTTTAATGAGGAGGAAACTAGCCTACTAAAGTGCTGTATCACTGAGCTACACGTCCCCAGCCTTTTGCTGGTGAATATTTTAGCCATGTGCTCTACCCCCAGCCCCTCACTGGGGGATTCTAGTCAGGGCTCTACCACTGAGCCACGCCCCCAACCCCTCATTGAAAGATCCAACCTTTTTGATTTTTTAAGATTTATTTTTATTTTATGTGTATAAGTGTATATGGAGACCATGTGATTTCCTGGTACCCATGAAGCCAGAAGAAAGCACCAGAGCCCATCAGACTGGAGGTACAGATGGTCATGAGCCACCATGTGGGTTCTGGGAACTGAACTCAGACCATCTGCAAGAGCAAAGAGTGCTCCTAACCTGGGAGCCACACCCCCACCCCATGCCCCACTCCTGCCGTGTTAATTTGAGACAGTCTAAGTTGCCCGAGTAAGCCTTACATTAGCTGACACTCCTCCAGCCTCACTGGCTGATGTTAGAAGCCTTGCTCGGCCCTGTGCTCGTACTGACTCATCTTCCCCACCCATCACCCTGGTAGCCCCTTGGGATACCCTGGACCCTGTAACTATTGACTACTGCTCCTTCTTCCACAGGCTTCTTCCTGCTGGGTGGCCTATGCGTGGTGTGGGGCGGAGCCTCGTATGCGGTGGGTCTGGCAGCACTGCGGGGACCCATGCAACTGTCGCTTGCTGGTGCTGCCGCTGGTGTAGGGGCAGTGTTGGCTGCCAGTCTGCTCTGGGCTTGCGCAGTAGGTCTCTACATGGGCCAGTTGGAACTGGACGTGGAATTGGTGCCTGAGGATGATGGGGCAGCCAGTACGGAAGGCCCAGATGAAGCGGGCCGGCCACCCCCCGAGTAAACAGCAGGGCTGTGGGGACTGGCTGGGCCTGATGACTGGGACATTAAAACCTGACCCTTCAGCAGTTCAAGACTCTTGAGTGATAGCTCCTGTTATCTGGGGAGGTGGGACGGGGAGAAGAGGTCAACCAATGGGGATGAAGCAAGATGGTTCAGTGGGTAAAGGCACTTGCTCCCAAGCCTGAGTTTGATACTCAGGGTCCACGTTGTAGAAGGAGAGACCTAATTTCCATACCATACCACACATGGCCACACATACGAGTAAATAATAATTTTAAAGGAACAAGAAATTGCAATCACGAGAGGCCGAATCCCTGAGGATGGAGCCCCTCAGGAAGTGGTGTTTAATTCTCAAGAATGACTCCAGCACTTGATCTATGCCTCAGGTTTGGCCCTCCGGTGTTACACTGTTTTCAGTCTCCCTTTCGCTGCACCCTAGTACCTGTGGGCCCCGGATAGGGCAGGCCCAGCGTAGGGTAAAAGGCCTCTGGAAGCGAGGGGCCTGGACCCAGCCTGTGCAGATGTGGATACATCAGGCTTAACTCTGCAGGGCCATAACGGATGGTGCCTGGGGTACACAGGCCTCGCACAACGGGTGGCAGGAAGCCTGCATGAAGGAGGGCAGGCGAGGGGTCTCCAGGAGTTGTCAAACCCCACGGCAGTACTGGATCATGCTTCAGGGCCCCTGCTCTAATGACAGAAGTGAATTCCGGCCGAGGCGGAGCCGGTGGATCCGAGACCTCTTCCTCTCCACTGTCTTCTGAGCCTCTAACTTCCTTCGGGCTGGCCTCCACTTTGATGCGTTTGCCTCGGGCCTGAGGGTCCTTGTCCTTGTCCTGTTCCACAGGCACAGTCTGTTTCCGCTCAACTGGAGGCTCTTCCTCTGAAGAAGATACTTTATATTTATTCTTTGCAGAGCTCTACTGCTAAGCCACGCCCACAGCCCCTTACAGCCTGTACCCACGGAAAGGGAGAGGTCAAGATAAATGCACTATCACTGAGCCAGGCCCCCAGCCCCTCCCTGGGGGATTCTAGGCAGGGGCTCTACCACTGAGCCACACCCTCAGCCCCTCATTGGGGGATTCTAGGCAGGGGCTCTACCACTGAGCCACGCCCCCGGCCCATCACTGGGGGATTCTAGGCAGGGGCTCTACCACTGAGCCATGCTCCCAGCCCCTTAGTGATGGATTCTCCTCAGGCCTACTGTTGAGCCAGATTCTAAGCCTTCTTTTGGCTTTCCGTGTGTGAGTGAAGGTATGGCGGTGAAACATCAACACTGGCGCACTCCCTTATCACTATCATCATCGTCATCATTATTACTGCGCGGGAAGGTATGAGCCAGGTCAGAAGACAGCTGTGCCGAGTCGGGTTTCTATTTCTACCTTCATGTGGGTTCTGAGGATCAAACTCAGTCATCGGGTTTGGGTCGTTACCTACTGAGCCATCCCGGCAGCCGCATTTGTAACTGCTCTGTATGTGTGAGTGTGGGTGCACGGGCCCCATGATACACACATGGAGGGCACAGGGCAAGGCATTTCTATTTGATGAGCATTTCGCTGGATTATTGTTCTTTGAGACAGAGACTTACTGAACCTAGAGCCCATATGTTTCTGACTAGGCTGATTGGTCAGCAAACTTCTGGGATCTACATGTGTTCCCCCCCCCCCCCCAACACTGCGTTCACTCAGATCTTCTAAGGGTGATGGAGATCCAAACACAGGTCTTTTGTTTGCTTGGGTTTTGGTTTTGTTTTCGACACAGGGTTTCTCTTGTGTGCCTGAAACTCACTCTGGAGACCAGGGTAGCCTGGAGCTCACAGAGATCCACCTGCCTCTGCCTCCCAGGTCCTGGGATGAAAGGTGGCTGTGTACCACCACCCAAGCCACACTCAGGGGTTTATGTATGCACAGCAAGCCCTGTGTACACTGGGTCACCTCCCCAGACCCTTTTACTCTTTGAGACATAGTCTGGCTAAGTTATCAAGGCTAAGCGTGCCTTGGCATCTCGCTGTCTCAGCCTCCCAGTAACTGGCACTGTAGTCCTTCACTACCACGCCAGCCTTGGAGGAGACTTCTGAAGGCATGAGTGTGTCCCCAGCCCTTGCCCTTGAAGTATAGGCATAGCGCAGTAGGCCTGCAGTTCCCAAGCCCCAGTGGTCTATCTCCCTTCGGGTACACAGTAGGCACCTCCCACAGCACCGCTAAGATCCATCCAGCCCTGACGCTCCAGTAAAGCCTAGACCGAGATCCCAGCTAGACCTCTATAGATAATGGAACTCTCCAGCACGCCCTCCCTTCAGCCATAGAACTTTGATGATACTGGACACATCTCCTCTGTGTTGTCCTGAGAGACAGCCACTGGCCACAGGTTTCTGGTTACAATCTGAAATATGGCGGGTAATTTGAGGATGAAGATGTTTGACACTCCCCCTCAGCCCCCCAGACAGGGTCTCACAATGTAGTTCTGGCTGGCCTGGAACTCGCTCTGTAGACAAGGCTGGCCTTGAACCGGAGATCTGCCTGCTGCCGCCTCCCAACTGCTTTGATTAAAGGTGTGAACCCTCATGCTCTGCTTGACTGTGTTGTTTTTTGAGGTATGGTCTCACTGTGTAGCCCCCCAGTCTAAAACTCATTGTGTAGACCAGGCTGGCTTCAAACTTACAGAGCCTGCCTGCTTCTGAGCGGTGGGAATGAAGGCTTGTCCTGAGACAGCCGCTCCCCACCCCAGCGGTTTTTCATATTTAGAGAACTGTTATTCAGATTGTTTAAATTTGTTTCGTGTGTTTGAGTGCTTTGCCTGTACGTGTGTCTGTCTTCTATCACCTCTGGGAGCCAGGAGAGAGAGCATTAGATCCACTGGGACTGGAGTCACAGATGGCTGTGCCTCACCACAGGGGTGCTTGGAATTGAACCCCAGCCCTCTGCAGGAGCAGTCAGTGCTCTTTATTTTATTTATGTGTATGTGTGTTTTGTCTAAGTATGTCTATGTACCACATAAATGCCTGATGCCTATAGAAGACAGAAGAGAGCATCGGGTCCCTGAGAACTGGAGATATGGGTGGCTCTGAGCCCTGAGGGTGCTGGGAATGAAACCTGAGTTCTTTGCAAGAACAAGTGCCTGAGGGACATTTTGTTTTTCTTGAGACAAGAGTCTGTGTAGCCCTGACTGTCCTGGAACTCACTCTGTAGACCAGGCTGGGCTTGAAGTCACAGAGATCCTCTTGCCTCTGTCTCCCGAGTGAGACAGGGTCTCTCAATCAACACTGAGCTTGCAAATTCAGCCTCAGGAGCCCTCTGGCCCCACCTTCCCAGCACTGGGATCACAGACTTGTGTTTTGCACCTGGCTTTTCTTTATAAGGGCTACACCCATGTCCTCAAGCTTTCCTGGCAAACACTTTACTCTTCCAGTCATCTCCCCAGCCTGAAGGACATTTAACATCAGCTGTTAATGTAAACAGTCACATGGGTTGGCTTCTGCAATGGGTAGTCCCAGCAGCCCCTCCATCTTCCCTGGGTGTAGAATGGGAAGGGATTAGCTTACTTGTGGGCTCTGGGCCTGGGCTGGATGACTCCTCCTGAGACACAATGGCTGGAAGCTGGAAGGCATCCAGGGGTGTTTGACCACCTTCAGCATGGCTGGGGACAAGATGATGGAGCTGAAAACCAGGGGTCTTGGGACAACAGTAAGTATAGACATTTTCCAGTATGGAACGTGTGAACAATATCCTGTGGCACTAAAATTTTCTATCAGACCTATAAACTCCTAGTTGGACACGGACGCACACACGCACACGGCACACACACACACCTTGAATTAAACCCAAGAGCCTCCTATGCTCTAGACCTCTACCACTGAGCCACACCCCCAGCACTGGGGGATTCTAGGCAGGGGCTCTACCACTGAACATTCCTTATTGAGACAGAGTCTCCCCAGGTTTCCCAAAGTGGCCTTGAACTTCCCATTCTGCCCCAGTCTTTCTACTGGCTGGATCCAGAGGACCAAGCACAGTTCCAAAATATATTCCCAGCTGAGTTCTCCTTGCTGTGGCAAACCTGGGCCACTGTCAGCCGCCTCGTGTTACATGGGGATCCTCTACCCGTGTCATCGTTACCTGCGTCTCTTTGATCTAAATCACCTGCTCCCATCTCGGGTCCAAATCAAATCAGCGCAAGAAAGGGGTAAATGGCACCTCCCTCTCTCCCTGCATCTCTTAAACCATGCCCCAGCCTCCTCTTGTTCTCCAGTCCCTATTTTTTCCCAGTCTGCACTCAGAGGAAAGAAGGGTTTTTCCAAAAGTACGGATTTGCCTGTGACCCCCTCCAGACATAACACCTTCAATAGTTCTCCAGTGATCACGAGATAAAATGTCCTGCTGCCATTTACAGCCTCCCCTGCCCCCCCACACACACTGTGCTCCGGCCCCAAATGCTCTGTTCCTCCCTGGGCAGCTCAGGCTGTAGACCTGAGGCTTATCCGTTCTGTGCCCTCAGCTCACAACGCGTGTATGTCGCACCACTCTCGTTCTCCCTGTATAGAGTCCGCTGTGGCTCCCCAGTGCTCTAGAGTCAAACTCACACTTTCCACCGGAGGCACACCACACGAGCGTTCTCGCCCTGCCTACATCACAGATATGTCTCCTCCCAACAGAAATTCCTCTCCGTGTCAACCAAGAGAGGCCATTCCATACCTAAACCTCCTAGGTTCTTTTCCCTTCATGTCTACAGAGCCCTCCCTTAAAAGCCCTGGCTGGGATGGGGAGCGGCTGCCGCGATGGGCCACCTCTCACCTGAGCACGTGACTGACCCACAGCACGTGATGCTCCCCAGCACTCTTCCCGTTCCCGGCCACAGTGGCTACAGACTGCAGCCACACGAAGCCCCCCGCACGCTGCAGCCAACGGTAGTAACCAGTCACCACCTGCCCTTTGTCCAGCACTGGTCCATCCCAGGGGAGCAGAGAGCCCAGAGGGGTGGGGAGGGTCAAGGCAGGTGGGCAGGAGACAGGCAGAGGCAGCGAGAGTGGGGAGAATGGAGAAAGACAGAGAAAGGCACAGAGGTAATCAGAGACCCAGAGGTACCCCAGCATTGGTCAGAGACCCCTCATACCCCACTTGCTGCCCCCTCCCCCGAGCCATGGCTCAGCCTCTTTGTTGCTTTCTGTTCGGAACAGCTCCCAGGAGCTGCAGTGCAAGCAGAGATTCGGGTTAGCCCTGAAGAAAGACTTCCAGGGAACAGGGAAGCAGGGTCATTCGTGTCTTTGTGGGGCGGGGAGAGGGTACAGAAGTGTGCCTCACGGTCCAGATGGCTTTGGCGGATCCTGGTCACATCCTGTCCGTGGACAAACTGATAGCAGCTGCGTCCCACCAGTTCTGAGGGCCCCATGTCCATATGGTCGCTCACTCTGGAGGACACAGCAAAGAAAGGGAAAAGGAGCTGGAGACATTGGGTGTCTGGAGACAGCAGCGCTGGCTTTGGCGTTCCCCAGGGTCCACACCGTTTTGCAGTCCCATCCTCTGAGCCTCAGTTTCCTTCTGTGAAATGGGCATAGTAATAATATAGGTGAAGGAAAGGATGAGTTACGGAGGTGAGAAATGGACAAGCTTGGCCAGGGAGCCGGGGCCACGCCCCCTTCTCCCAGGCACCTTTGCCATCTCCCTTGCCCTCTCTCCTCCCATAATTCCCCACGGCCCCAGACTAAAGGCCCAGGATTGACTGATCTGCACATATCCCCAGGTTTTCAGTGGACCCCCCCTTCCCTCCCGCCCTTACCCCGGTACCTGCTCTCACAAGCAAGGATGGTGAGGCCCAGGCTGAGGCGAAACACAATCATGTGTCCATGCAGAGGCAGCTCAGCCAGCGGGGCTGGGGGCAGCGTGTGTCCAAGGGCTACAAGACCCAGCGCTCGGGCCCTCAGGCGTCCTGTCACATGAATGACCTGTGGAAGGTGGGGTTGTCTGGGGAGGTGGCAGGTGGGACTGCTCTGAGGCAGGAGGACTACAGCCAAGTCAAAGTTTCACCAGTTCTACCTGATACCCATAGATCCCTTGGCCCAAGGAAAGCTTTGAGTGTCTCCCAGTTTCTGTTCTCAATATCCTGTATCCTGGGATATAGCTGGCACACAGGAGGGAGAAAGACAGCTCATACCCACCTTGTACCCCGAGGCTTTGACATTCAGACCCCTCTTGGTGAGGGTAGACTTCATTCGGACAAAGAAGGACCGCTCCTGGACCCGGAAGGCAGGGGATGCCTCGGTGGGGCTGGCTTCTGAGGCAGAACAAGAGGGAACCATTATAGAGTTTTCCAGAATCCTGTCATCTCAGAACCAGCCTCAGTGTGGCCACTCCAGACAAGTCAGATGCATCTAATGGCCTCACAGGTGCACTGGTAAAACAATCTCTCCTCATGGGGCAGCCAGGTCCAAGGTCAGATGAGCCCCTCTTTCCTGCTCAGAAGCCATTTCTCAGTTCTGCTCCTCAGGCATCAGCTGGCCCCAGGCTGGAGCAGCCACCTGTGACCCACAGAGGACAGGCCAGGGGGCTGGGCAGTGGTGGCACAAGCCTTTACCTCAGAGCTCAGGAGGCAGAGGCAGGAGGATCTCTGAGTTCAAAGCCAGCCTGGTCTACAGAGTGAGTTCTAGGACAACCAGAGCGGTTATACAAAGAAACCCTGTCTCAAACAAATAAACAACAACAACAAAACCCCAAACAAACAAAAGAAAAAAACAAAAAAAAAATCAACAAAAAGAACTGGCTCCTGAAAGTTAAACACACAGCACATACAAACAATTAAAAAGATGAAATAACTGGGTGACTTGGGACAAGTAATCTGATCACTCTGTGGGGTTAGGGCCCAAAGAAACATTTAAATGTGCGCACGTGTACACACACAAAGCGCTCAGACTTTTTCCCACTTCCATGTAGCAGCTCAAATTTTGGTGTGTTTTGGCCATTCTGGGGAACCAGGCAAGTTCAGACACCCTAGTGTCACTGCCTTAAGTTGTCATGACCCGTTTCTTTTTTTGTTTTGTTTTTACAAAATCTCGTTTTGTAGAGTGTAGTATGTTGAACACAAACACCAGGATCTACCCTCAGGCTTCATTCGCTGGCAAGTTGGGGATTCCTGGAAATTACCAATCTCGGGGGTGTCCACCAGCGAGGAGGAAGACGACGAGGAGGAAGTGGAGGACACAGAAGGCGGCGTAGGGGGGCCAGTGGTTGCGGCCCTCAGTCCAAGTTGCTCTAGGACCTCCGAGTGGTCCCCAGGATGGATGTAGTCGAAGACGCTGCTGCCCGTCAGCTCCACCTGCCGGTGATGGAGGGGAATGCAGGAGCGCGTGAGCGCAACAGCTGAGGCTGGACTTAGCCTGCTCGCCAACCCTCAAGTGCACTTCACACCAGGCTTGTTTTTTTCTTAGAAGTTTCCTGCTTTTTTAAATTATGGAGGGAGAAGCTTTTGTTTGTTTGGGTTGTTTTTTTTTTTTTGCATTTTTTTTGGTTCTTTTTTTTTTTCGGAGCTGGGGACCGAACCCAGGGCCTTGCGCTTCCTAAGTAAGCGCTCTACCACTGAGCTAAATCCCCAGCCCCGGGTTGTTTGTTTTGAGACAGGGTCTTACTTTCATAGTTCTTGTTTTTTTTTTAAATTCATTTATTTTATATAGACCAAATTCATTCATTCAAATTCATTAATCTGCCTGCTTGTACCTCCTGAAATTCTGGATTAACGGTATTTGCTGCAACACTTGGCCCCCTTTGTTTTTTTTATAGATAGAGGCTTGCTAGGTAGCCCAGGCTGGCCTCAGACTTGTGGTGGTCCTTCTGCCTCAGCCTCCCAAGTGCTGGAAATTACATCAAGTCCGACAGTTTCCAATTCTGTAATGAGTTCGAGTCTTGGAGATTGGCCTCTCAGATCTCACATGGATCCCATGCCAGGCCTCCTCAGTACAGCCTCTAGCTTTCTGCACGGATCATGCTCCGATTCCACAGTGAGCCTCTGACCTTCAGGCACCATTTAAAACTCTCCTGAAAGCTGCCAATCCAACCACGGCAATTCTTACTCAGAAATCCACCATGCCGTCTTCCACTGTCCCTCTGCTTGGGTTGAGTGATCTGTCTTCCTTTAACCTTCATCCTTCATCCTCTCTGAAGTCCTCACCACCATGCCCCCCTGCTCTGCCCACACAACCATCTCATCCACCTTACTTTGTCACCTACACATCTTAGTTTTTGAGACAACTTTATATAGCCTAGGCTACCCTGGAACTTCTGATCCTCCTGCCTCCACCTCTCAGATGCTGGAATTTAATGTATAGGTTTATACCTCACCATCATGCCTGGTTTATGTAAGGAGTCCAGGGCTTTGTGGATACTAGGTGAGCATTCTATCAACCAAGGTGCAATCCTGCCCCAGCCACAATGGTTTGAATCCCAGGACCTCCGGGATGCTACACAAGCAGCACACCGCTGAATCACACCCTCACTGAGCTCAGCCCCTCGCTGAGGGAGATTCTAGACAAGCACACATAGCTGTAGAACTACATCTCTAGACCAAATTTTCATTTTGAGACCAGGTCTTGCTAAGTTTCACTGGCTGGCTTTGAACTTGTGGTCCTGCTTGAGTCCTCCCAGCATGTGTCAGACTGCGTGGGGTTCCAAGGAAGGTTGTCTGTTCTTTATGTTGGGTTTAGTGATACCAGAAGAGAGCAAGGGCATGCATAGGCCAGGCAGTAAAGATGGCAGCCTACTGCCGGAGGTTCTTACCTGTGAGAGACCCAAGTAGATGGACACTGTCTCTGAGATGTAGAGGAATTTCCCTTCCTGGTTCAAGGCGAACACGAAGCCATCCAAGGACTAGAGACAAATGGAGCAGGTGTAGGAAGGGAACTGACTCAGGAAAAGTAATGCTATTCCTAGATGCTACCACCAGGTGGCAGCACAAAGCAGCAGGCTAGGAAGGAAGGGCCTCACCTGTAGGATGTGTCCACCTAGGTGTTGCTCGAAGACTTCAGACACCAGAGCCACAGCGCCTCGGCGACCTGGGGCTGGGGACAGAAGGAGGACAGTCAGGGCCTCGTGGTCCGGTTCACTGCTCTGGGCAGCCCTTAGGGACCCAGTCACTCTTAAACTCCCAGCCAGCCACTATAGAGAACCAGCTCACCGGAACGCTGTTCCCTATGAGACTGAGTGACAGACATTGAAAAGAGGGATTTGTTCACTCCCTTATTCTTTTACATACCCAAACAGAAAGCTCTCGAGTACTGCTGTTCGCAGGTCCTATACAGTACAGGCAGTCCCGGTGACGAGAACAGCGTGAACTGTCCTCACTGGGCCCTGAAGCCCAGGTTCAATGACTAACCCAAGGCTGGTGGTGAAGGCCTGTAACTCCAACTACTTGGCAGGCTAAGGAGAAGAATCAAGAACCAAAGACCTGCCTGGGGTACATAACAGACGAGTTCCTATCTCAAACGTTGAAAAGAGGGCTGTCAATATAGATCACGATAAAGCCCCTGCCTAGAATCCCCCAGGGAGGGGCTGGGGGCGTGGCTCAGTGGTAGAGCCCCTGCCTAGAATCCCCCAGTGAGGGGCTGGGGGGCGTGGCTCAGTGGTAGAGCCCCTGCCTAGAATCCCCCAGGGAGGGGCTGGGGGCGTGGCTCAGTGGTAGAGCCTCTGCCTAGAATCCCCCAGCGAGGAACTCCAGTAGAGTACTTGTCTAGCATTCACAGGCTCTGGATTCAATCCTCTGCACTGAAGAACAATAACAAAAGACAGGGGGGGAAAAAAAACGAAATTATGAGAGTGAGAAGTCGGATTCTCTTGCACTGCAAGGTGGAATGTACACAAAGAGAGTAGCTGAAGAAAACGGGTTGGTGATTCTCCAACAAATAAAATGAGCTATGATGGGAGCCTCTGGCAACCACTTCACAACCTAACAAACTGAAGCCAGGTATAGTGAGGAGTGCTGTATGGCGAGAACAGCATTACACGAAGCCAAGAAAAATCCCCCAATGCCCATCCTCCAAGAATGGATAAAAACGCAGTAGATCCCCTGGGAGGACTCTAACCTAACTGTGAAGGAGACTGAAGCCTTGATCTGTGATGGAAAATTATGAAAGTAGACAGGCACACAAGGCCAGTGATCCCATGTCTATGAAATGTCTAAAACTGGCAAATCGATGGGAACAGAAAGCAGGTCTGTGCTTGCCAGCGCTGGGGAGGTGGCTGCTTCGTGGCTGTGGGACTATGCAGTAAATAGTGTTGATTTGGATACTTTAAAATAGCCTTAAAAAAGGGGGGGGGGCTGGAGAGATGGCTCAGCGGTTAAGAGCACTGACTGCTCTTCCAGAGGTCCTGAGTTCAATTCCCAGCAACCACATAATGGCTCACAACCATCTGTAATGAGATCTGATGCCCTCTTCTGGTGTGTCTGAAGACAGCTACAGTGTACTCATAAAATAAATGAATAAATCTTTAAATAAAACCAACCAAACAAAACCAGCCTTGTTTACACAGCAAGTTCCAGGCCAGTCAGGCACAGGTGAGACCCTGTCTAAAAGCCAGCATGGGGGGAGGTGTGGAGAACCGGCTGAGTGGTTAAGAGCACACACCAGCCGCTCTTGCAGAAAGACCCAGGCTGAATTCTTTGGCAGCTCACAGCAATCTGTACCTCTAGTCTCAGGGATTTGATGCCCTCTGCTGGCCTTTGTCGGTACTACACATCTGTGCTACACGCCTATAAATGACTTTTTTTTTAAAGATTTATTTATTTATTTTGTATATGAGTACACTGTAGCTGTCTTCAGACACACCAGAAGAGGGCATCAGATCCCATTACAGATTGTTGTGAGCCACCATGTGGTTGCTGGGATTTGAACTCAGGACCTCTGGAAGAGTAGTCGGTGCTCTTAACCACTGAGCCATCTCTCCAGCCCCCTATAAATGACTTTGAAAGTAAGTTGTTGAAATGGTTTAGTGGGTAAATACATGTACCATCAAACCTGAAGATCTGAGTTTGATCCCCAGAATCAAACGATGCGATGAGACTTGACTCTCACAAACTGTCCTCTGACCTCCACATGTATGCTGTGTCCTGCCCACACACACACACACATGAACACATAAACAATATAAGTTTTTAAAAAGCTACTGATTTTACTTTGCATAAATTTCGGATGAAAATTTTAGTTTCTTTGAAATAGTCTCAATAAATAACCCAAATTTGACTCAATTTTACCATTCTCCTGCCTCAGTTTCCTGAGAACTACACTTACAGGGATGCATCCCAAGACCTGAGTACAGGGTTTCAGCTTTCTTTTTTCAGTACTGTGGATTGAACCCAGAATCTTGCACATATTAGGCAGTTACTTTCCCACTGAGCCACACCCCCAGCCCCTCACTGGGGGATTCTAGGCAGGGGCTCTACCACTGAGCCACGCCCCCAGCCCCTCACTGGGGGATTCTAGGCAGGGGCTCTACCACTGAGCCACACCCCCCGCTCCTCACTACGGAATCCTAGGCTGGGGTGCTGGCACTGAGTTCCTCTCCTGCTGATATTTTGTATAGTATAGTATACCATAACAGAGACATATATAAAACAGAGTAACTTTCGCAGAGATAAAGACACATACAAAGGAGAAACTTAGAATTTCAGAGAGACATACGTTCTGAGACAGATGTCCCCCACCCCCAGTCAGGACTCCTGGATGCCATCCACACCACCCATGGCTGTAGTAGACGATACCGATACCCTACCCCCGCACCCCAAAAGAGATCTGAGCACTCTGTCAGTGACCTTCCCTCTGTTAGGCTGAGGGCCTGGAGTCACCTCTTCCTCTTGTGTCCTCTTTAAATGGGTTTGCTGCAGGGGCCTGAATCCCTAGACTACCAAGCATCTTGGGAGCATGAGGAAGGAAAGCAGGGAGTGAAGTAGGAGTGGTGCTATTCCTGGGCAGGCCCTGCCACCCCTGTTCCTCAGGACTCCCCCAAGTTGGCTAGGCTGTCAGAGTCTATCCCAGACCTCCCTAGATCCACTCCCCCCATCTGACTGTTGTTTCTCTTGCTTCCTCCCCATCTGAACCTCCAGGAACAATAAGTGTGGGGGGGGTGATGGGGACCCCTCCCCTGAAACCCAGCTCCAAGCAGCCCTGTGACAGGCAGGAACAATGCTGCCTGCTAATTGTGGCAATTTTCCCCTGTCATTTTTGCTAATTCCTTCATTTTCCCTCTCCGGGGATCAGCCCGGGTCAGACTGAGCCGCTGCAATTAACAGCATTAATGGGCGTGCTGGGGTGGGGGTGTTCAGGGAGAGAGCTTGGGGACCTGCTGCCCCGCCCCGCAGATGACCCACCCCTGCCTCAAGGATCCCCAAGGTGTGTTCAGGATTGCCGGCTGATGTCTTGGTACCCCCATTTTCTACCTCCACAAACCTACCTGCTCCCTTTTCTTCCCACCCACAGCCCCTGTCCATGTCCCAATTCAACAGGTGTGTTCCACCTTCACAGCTGCCCCCCTCCCTGGAAATCCGAAGACCCTGAAAATCACCTATTCAGTTAATCTCTTATTCAGCTAATAAACATTTGTCAGGCAACACTGGAGTGGGGGTGGTAGGAGACTGAGGTGGGTGGGGAGAAAGGAACTAGGGAGACCCATGGGTGGAGAGAGGGTAGGCTTAGAAAAGGGAGGACAGGTAAGATCCCTACCAAGTTTCAGGGGGTTCCCTCCTTTCCCATCCTATGAGTCTCCTGTCTTGTGTCCTTAGTGAGTGGAAGGGGAGTCGTCCTAGCACTCAATCGTCCGTCAGCATGGGGTTCGAGTGATGCCCAGGGGACCTCAACCTGTTGTGAGAATTACCTCTCTCTCTCAAGACAGTTTTTTTTTTTTCCTGTGTAGCCCAGGCTGTTCCGAAACTCACACTGTAGACCAGGCTGGCCTCGAGCTCACAGAGATCCCCTTGCCTCTGCCTTGCCCCAAGTGCTGGGAGGTGTGCACCCCCACCGCCCTGCTGGAGCTCACCATGCATCCAAAGATGATCTTGCACTCCAGATCCCCCTCTCTTCTCTTCTTGCACACTGGGGTTGCAGGTCTGCACTGTGCCTGGTTTGTCTAGTGCTGGGGGCGAAACCCAGGGCTTCCTACATGCTAGGCAAATGCTCTACCAACCGAATCCCAACCCCAACCCCGTGCTGAGGGCAGCTGGGTTTTGTACACCAAAGGCTTCCAGGGCCACAACAAAGAGGAATACAGTGGTGACTAATACATCACCAGGAGAAATGCTAATGTGCGAGTTTAGAACATTCCTAAGAGTTTCTGGGGTTCCCTCTTCCTCCTCCTTCTCGCTTCCCCATTTCCTTTCTCAGTTTATCCCCCCATTCTCCCTCACAGTCTCCTTCTGCTTCTAGCCTGCCCTTTGCTCCAGTTTTCTGCCTGGCCCTTCTCCCCCCTGACTTCTTCACTCCTTCAACTCTCAGTTCAAAGGTCCCTTCCTCCTGAAGTAGTGTCCTACCTGGAGACTAAGACATCACCTCACCCGACCACAGTTTGTTGAGCATTTCCTGCATTCCCCAACATTGTTTTAGCTCAGTGTACAACTGGGGGAGAGGGCTGGGGAGATGACCCAGCTGGGAGAGCATTTGCTACGCAAGTGTGGAGACCTAACTCGAGTCCCCAGAACCCATGTGAAGCATAGCAGTGAACACTGTAACTCATTATTCCTACTGGGAAATGAGAGATGGCAATGGAAGACTCCGTAGGAGCCTGTGGGCCAGCTGGTCTACCCTGTGCTGCACTGACCAATAAACAGACTTAGCTCAAGAAAAGCAGGAAGGCTAGGGTTGACACCTAGTCACACACACACACACACACACACACACACACACACGCACACACACACATTCACGAATTCTTGCACACATACTCACGTGCTTGCATGCACATGCACACACTTATAAAGAATAATAAAAGGACTGGATGGATGTTTCAGCAGTTAAGAACACAGACCACAGGGTTGGGGATTTAGCTCAGTGGTAGAGCGCTTGCCTAGCAAGCACAAGGCCCTGGGTTCTGTCCCCAGCTCCGAAAAAAAGAAAACAGAAAAAAGAAAAAAGAAAAAAGAAAAAAGAAAAAAAAAAAGGGGCTGGAGAGATGGCTCAGGGGTTAAGAGCACTGACTGCTCTTCCAGAGGTCCTGAGTTCAAATCCCAGCAACCACAGGGTTGGCTCGGAACCATTTGTAATGAGATCTGATGCCCTCTTCTGGTGTGTCTGAAGACAGCTACAGTGTACTCATATACATAAAAAATGAATAAAAAAAGTTTAAAAAAAGAACACAGACCACAGGAATAGTTTGGTCCCCAGAACCCAGCTTGGGTGGCTTACAACCACAGGTAACGTCAGCTGCAGGGGATTCAACACCCTCTGGCTTCCAGCAGCTGCACACACATGGCGCACATATACACATACAGGCACAAACACATACACATACAGTTTTTGAAAACTTTAAAACACGGAAAAAAGAAGCCAGTGGTGACATATGCCTTTAATCCTAGCACTTGGGAGGCAGAGGCAGGAGGATCTCTGTGAGTTCGAGGCTAGTGTGGTCTACAAAGCGAGTCCAGACAGCCAGGGTTGCTTACACCGAGAAACCCTGCCTCAAAAAGTAAAATAAAACAAACAAATAATGCCCCCCACCCAACACACTCTGAAGCTCCTGGATAACCGTCATGTTTTATAGACTGAGGCTTAGAGGCAGGACCAGAATCCAAGGTGGGAGCCTGCTATATAGTCAGGGAAACAGGCCTTCTGGGTAAGCAATCCTAAACCAACCGGGCTGACAAGGACACACCATCCTTCCAGCCATAGCTATCTGAGGGGCCCTAGGCCTGGTTACTGTCTTGTATCAACCAAGGCCTCAGTTCTCTTCCCAGAGAGAGAGAGAAAGAAGAAGGGAAGAAGGGGTGGGGAGAAAGAGAGAGAGAGAGAGAGAGAGAGAGAGAGAGAGAGAGAGAGAGACCACTCCTTATCACACAGTGTAAATCAAATGTGCTCCGCCCCTCTCGCCTTGTCTGTCCGCATGGGTCAACAGACTCGGGGAGAGTTACCACTGTCCAGTAATAAAAATCACAAATTAACTAAGTCTGTTTCTTTAGGGTCCTCATCTTCCCTTCTGGTGGGGTTGAGAGCCGGAGAGGTGGCTCAGAGGTTAAGAGGACTGGCTGTTCTTCCAAAGGACTCAGATTCAATTTCCAGCACCCACATGGTGGCTCACAAACATTTTTGGAATGCAGTCCCCAGGTATCCAATGCCTTCTACCAGCCTCCCTGGGCACCAGGCACGAAAGTGGTGCACAGACATGCATGCAGACAAAACACCCTTGTATAATAATAATAATAATAATAATAATAATAATAATAAATAATCAAAGCTTAAAATACAAGGTTAGAGAAACAGATGAATAGGGAATAATCTAAAAGAAAAGATAAAACAAAACAAAAAAAAAAACCCTTATCAGCCCAGACCCTGAAGGAATGGCAGGTGTGCCAGTTAAAAAGTGAGCCAAAGCAGACAGATGTGGTGGAGTTTAAATTTAATCCCAGAAGCAGAGGAAGGCAGATTTCTGTGAGAAGAGAGTTCTAGGCCATCTAGGGCGGCACAGAGAGACCTTGTCTAAAAATAAATAAATAAAAAATAGATAAAAAAGCTTAAATCCAAGGTCACTGAAATAGGTCAGTAGGTAAAACCTGCATACACACACACACACACACACACACACACACACACACACACACACACACACACACACACCAAAAAACTTTTAGGGGAGTCGAAGAGCTGGCTCAGCAGTTAAGAGCACTCACTGGCTGCTCTTCCAGAGGACCCGGGTTTGATTCCCAGAATCCACATGGCAGCTCACAAGTGTGTGCAGCTCCAATTTCAGGGGGATCCAGTGTCCCCTTCTGGCCTCCCTGGACACCTGTGGACAGGTGCATTCAGGCAAAACACCCAAACACATAAAATAAAAGCCTCTTAGAAGATGAACTAGGTAGCCGCCATCTTTCCCCTTTGGCCCTCAGTTTCCCAGGGCCTCCAGTCCAGTCTTCAGAGAGCTCCTTTGTGTGTAGATTAGCAGGGGCCTAAGTTTTTGGATCTGCTTGTCTGGAGACTCGATGCTGAGCCACCCACGCGCGCTCCTGACCAGGTGGGCATTGTGGAAGTAGCCGAGAGACAGCCCGGGAGCTATGACCAGCGTGAGACTCTATCTCTTGAAGCTTCTGGATGCCCCTCCAAGTGTTGGGGGGCTGGACACCGCCAGGGCTCTCTCAGCCCCCCTTTCCCTCCCTGGGGCTCCAGGACAATAGACAAGATGTTTATCCCCCGCCGGCACACATGTTGTTCGCTGTAATGACAGTAATCAGCCTCGCTAATGCGGCATTCTCTCAGCGCCAGTCAATTCGCCTAATTACCGCCTGGGAAGCCGGATTATTTAAATTTAAATGGTGATTTATTGCGGGGCTTAATCAATGCTATTTTCTATCCCCCCACCTCCTCTCTGGATACCAGGGCAGGAAGGGAATAGGAGCCCTCTCCAACCCCATTCTAAGGACCCCACTCTTCCGGAGTGTGTGTGTGTGTGTGTGTGTGTGTGTGTGTGTGTGTGTGTGTGTGTGTGTGTATGGTTTCTTCACCTGTGACCATATATAACACTTTCGCTGTCCTGTAATGCCAGTTAAGCAGGGATAAATAAACTAGAATGGTGAAAGTCTAATATTCTAGACATCAGCAATCAAAGGTGGGAAGAAAAATGAGATATTTATGTATATGTTGATGCCTTATATATTCTACATTTTTGCAAATTATAGATTACAAATTTTCCCTTACTGTGTCACACCTGCGTCTACAAGGGACTCTTCACTTCATTTCTTTTTCTCCTTCTATTAATCTTTTTTGAGCCCAGGCTGCTCTAGAACTCACTATGTAGCTAAGAAAGAGCTTGTTACAATTACAGGCCTGTGCTTCTGTGCCCCCTTGTTGGAATGTGTTTGTTTGTTTGTTTGTTTGTTTGTTTGTTTCTGAGACTAGGTCTCTTTCTGTAGCCCTGGCTGATCTCGAACTCCATATATAGGCTGGACCTAAACCCTCAGAGATCTGCCTGCCTTTGTCTCTCAAGTGCTGGAATGAAAATGCCACCGTGCCTGGCCCCTTTTCCTTTTTGTTTTGAGAAAGAATCTCACTATGTGGCAGAGGCTGGCTTCATATTCATGGTGATTCTTCTGCCTCAGCCTCAGGAGCACCAGACCCAGGCAGAGGAGAACTCTGGTCTACTGTGTTCCTGCTAGGTCCTGGGCACTCACAATGGTATCACACATGGAATCGACTCTCCACAAACAGCAGGCTGACACAGGCTGCATAGCGAAGGCTGCCTGGCCCTTTGCAGGGAGCTCCAGTTCATCAGTTTCTGGTCAGACTGATGGATGGGGGAGGACGGTGATGGTCACTCCTGTTTCTTCTTTCTTTCTCTCTTTCTTTTCCTTTGAGACAGGGTTTCTTCTCTCTGTAGCCCTGCCTGTCCTGGAATTCAGTCTGTAGACCGCTGGCCTGGAACTCACTGAGATCTACCTGCCTCTGCCTCCGCCTCTGCCTCTGCCTCTGCCTCTGCCTCCTGAGTGCTGGGGTTAAAGACAGTGCAGCACAGGAAGAGGGGAGGCACCTTCCTGGGGCCGCAGAGCTGGGGTGGTGGTGGTGGTGTCAGGATGGACACACAGCTAACGTCACCAAGGAGAACGTTCCTGATGACCTGTCATCCTCCCCAGGCCATCTTGTTACCTCCTCACCCCAAATAGGAAATTCAGGTCCCCCCCCCCACTGCCCCCCCCCCGTTTTCTGCATTCCCTGGAGTTCCACAGGCCCATTCAGGAGCCAATCCTTACTGGTTGAGTGGAGGCCTTGGGGGGGGGTTGTTGGGGTGCACTGCATAGTTGGAAATTTCTTTTGTAGCAATACTGGTTCATCTCATCTAATAAATATAATAGCCTTTGCTGTGTGTGGCAGCACACCTGTCCTCCCAGCATTGAAGATATGGAGGCAGGAGGATCCCAAATTCAGGGCTAGCCTCTACTACATATCAAATTCCAGGTCAGGCGAGTCTACAGGAGGCACTGTCTAAAATTCAAGAGCCAAGACAGGGTGGTGGTGCTCACCTTAAGCCCAGCACCCACAGGAGCCAGAGGTAAGTGTGCTGGAGGCCAGCCAGGTGCACATATCAAGTCCCAGACTAGCCTACAAAGTAAGGCTGTCTCATCAAACGACAACAATAATAACCACCACCTTTTCTAGTGATACAGATT
The DNA here is from genome assembly GCF_021556685.1 of Rattus norvegicus. Lineage (NCBI taxonomy): Eukaryota > Metazoa > Chordata > Mammalia > Rodentia > Muridae > Rattus > Rattus norvegicus. The sequence goes on from NC_141534.1 coordinate 88,457,721, forward strand.
GCCGCCAGGTTCTGACTTAGGTCAAAAGTTTATAAAACCCTCAACTTTTTGTCCCCTCGAGAGCGTAAGTTACCAGGTAAGAAACCACAAAAAGTCTGGTGGACTCCCCAGAAGCCCGGCTTTCTCAATCCTGTCCCCAAGGCTGGGAGTGGAGCAGCAGAAGAGGATTTGGCAACATGAGCATGCGCACTCACCGAGGCCAGCGGGAGGCCCGACGGCCCGCAACCCCCAGGGAGGCGCTCCCAGAGCCGCAAACCGACGCAGGCGGAGGTATGTGACGCTAAGACGCACTATGGACGCCTTGTCCAGCTGACTGGAGATGGCACCGGGCAGAGGGAGCAACTTGGCCAGCTCGAAGAACTCGAGATTTTCCTTTCCGCGCCGCCAGCGCGCCGCGTTGCGGGACTTCTCTTTGCGCTGCGCCTGCAGGCTGGGCGGGCGGCGTGGAGGAGGTGTCAGTAAAAGGGTCCTGGAAGTGTGGTCCCAGCACTTCAGGACGTGGGGTAGACCTGAGTGCGAATTCTACATCTCTGCTGACTTTTGAGGACAGGGACAGAACCTTTATTTATTTAATAACAATAACGATAGTAATGATAATAATAATAGTCATTACTACAGTATTTGCGGTACTAGGGTATGAACCCAGAGCCTACCACTGAACTACATTCCTCAGGCTTTTGTTTTTTGCTTTTTGTTTTTTAGAGACAGGGGCCTCACAATGCACACCAGGCTGGCCTTAAATTTAGAGAGAGATTAGCTTGCTTCTGCCTCGGGAGCACTGAGATAAAAGGCGTGCATAACCACGCCCCGCTCTTGTTTTTGCCTTGAGATACAGTCTATTTTGCCCAGGCTGGCCTTGAACTGGCGAGCCTCCTGCTTCTGTTAGGATGTCAGGCCACGGAGCTGGAGACAGAACCTTCTCCTTGTCGGGGGTGAATTCGGAGCTGGGGAACTAAAAAAACAGAACTCAGCAATAAGAGAGGGTGACGAAGTCTAGACACAGGGTCAGGGCACGGACCCGAGGATGAATGTCATCTGAACGGCTGTGAACCCCCCCTTCCAACCCCTGCAGGCCTTCGGTGGGAGAGGCCATTTAGGGGCAGATTTGCTCACCAGGGTCCGGGAGGGGCCTTGACCATCAGCCCGGGCAGGAAATCCCAGGGGACGCCGGCTCCACGGCCTCCCCCGCACTTAACTTCACCTCGGCCACCGCTTCTGGGATAGGGGGTCGCCATCTCGACCGGGACTCGAGAATTCAGGCGCGAAGGAGTCGCAGGTGGGGCTCAGTTCCCTGGGGGAAGAATGTCTTGGGAAAGTGAGGTGCGTGCGTGTCCCCAAGGGTCAAACCAGGAGCTGGTTTGGATGCCTTCCTCAGTTTCCCCTTCCTGGGAAGCCGCGGTTCCCACCCTGGCGCTCCGGGTGAGGACGTGCCCCGCCGCCGCCTCCCCCGCGCGGCCCGCCAGCGCGCCCGCCTCACGCCCGCGCCGGGCCGGCTCCCGCATACCAATGGGCGCACGCGGCGCGCATACGGATCGGACCGGCCCGCGCGCTGCGTGCCAAGCATGCCCAAGCTGCGCTCAGGGCGGGCGCCTCACCGGGGCCCAGACACTCCAGGCTCCGTCCCCCCCAAAGCTCCCAACATCCGAAGGATCTGTCCCCCAAAGCCATCCCCAGAGTCACACTCCCCAGGTCTGCAGCTGCTCCCACTTCCTAGCCTGGGCTAAAGAGGCAGGGAGGACAGATGGACCCCACCCCAAGTTCTGCCCAGGAAGCACTCAAGCCCCTCGGGGTGGCGCCACCTGACCCGGTTACTAAATATTCCCAATCTACAACTTCCTCCCTAAAGACCAAGGCGTAAGACCATGGTCCACGACACCGCTGGTCACCGTGACTCCAGGATGGACGCGATACTCGGGGCCCAGGTACTGGAATTCAGATCCTCTAGAACCAGGGACGTGTCCATCTGGTTCTTTCCTCTTCACAATTAGGCGTCCAGAGCGATCATGTCCCCAGCATCCAGGTGGCCTCCAAGCCTCACCAAATCGCACTGACGTCTAGCTCCCTGAGCCTCTGTGACCAGGACCCCAACAACCATGCACCACTCTCTGGATCCCGGAGGTATAGGTGTCCGGATGCTGTGGCCTCCAGGTCGGCCTCCAGGTCACCAAGAGTCTCAGCCCCACATCCCAGCAGGACCCAGAAGTCTCCATTTCCTCCCGCCAAACCTTCAGGCGTCCCGCACCCGCAGGGATCCCGACAGGGTTACCTGGCCTCTGGGCGTGCTCAGGGCGCGGCGTGGGGCCGGCCGGGTGGCGTGGAGGGGCCGCTCCATAGACCCCGGGGCGCGCGGGCTGGGGAGCCCGGCTCTCGGCGCCCACGGCGGTCTCGCAGACTTCGAGACCACGGACAGCGGCAGCGAGGGGCGGTGCCTGGCTTCGCTCCGCCCACAGCGGCCCCTGCCTGCTGGATAGATCCTAGGCGGGTGTTGGCCTGGTGTGTCTGAGTACCCTCACCCTCTGACCACATCAAGAAGCTCCAGCATCAGCCTCTCTCCACCCTGGAGTCCCACCACGATCGCCAAATTCAGTTATACACCTCCCGCCCCAGGGCAGCCCCTTGGGACTCTTGGGGCAATCTGCATCATGGTTTAGTAGGAGGGGACACTCAGACATCAGTATCCCCTCTAGAGATGTAAATCCGGGCCTTTCATGATCTCCCTTCCTAAGTGAGAATTCCAGGACGCCATACTCCATTAGGATCAGGCCGTGGCCTGGGAATGACAGTCCTGGGCCCCTTGGTCTCATCTCTGTGCCTCCCCATTGGAACTAGAACCCCAACCTTTGGGCACCCACCTTCATAAATGAGAACGGAGAGACAGGGGGATGTGGTGGCACTCACTCGTTAATCCCAGCATATGGGACGCTGAGGCAAGAGGATTGCACAAGTTGGAGTCAAGCCTGGGTTATAAAATGAGTCCAGTCTGGGATCCAGGGTGAGATCCTGTCTCAAAAAATAGAATAAAGAGTGACTGGGCTGGGAGAATGGCTGAGTGCATAAAGCTTGCCGTGGAGGAGCGAGGCCAGCCTGAATACAAATCCCCAGAAACCACAGAAAGTCAAGGCAGCGCTGTGTGCCTGTCATACCAGCATTCCGATGGTGCGCGCGCAGCGCGTGATCCCGGGAAAGCCGGCAGGCCAGCTGGTTACATGGCAAGAGACTGCCTCAAACAAGGCAAGAAGACAAGAGATTGCCTCTGACCTCCACGTGAACTGCAACCATGGCATGCGTGTGAGCAGACGCGTGTACTCGGATTTTAAAAGGGGACTGACAAGATGGCTCAGGGGTAAATTGCTTGCCGCCAGGTCAGATGACCCGTTTGATTCCCAGAACACACCCGTAAGGAAAGAACCAACTCCCCGAGTTGTCCCCTGACCTCTAAACGAGTGTCATGACATCTGTGCACTCACAAAATGTAAAAAGAAGCCAGCCAGTGGTGGGGCAGGGCTTTAAGCCCAGCATTTAGGAGGCAAAGGCTGTTAGCTGGGAGTTCAAGGTCAGGCTGCTCTACAGAGTGGGTTTTAGGACAGCTAGACCTACACAGAGAAGGTCTGTCTGGAAAACTAGACCAGAGAACAACAACAAGCCCCAGAACAAACAAACGAAAGACAAAGGAAGGGGGTTCAGCAAGGTGGAAGCACTCCGGGAATAACAGGTCACCCAGGGAAGTAGGCCCCAAACAGAGAGGGCTGACGTGAACTGATACAGGCTTCCTGCCCGAGCTCAGAAGCATCCCGCCACCGCCAAGTCTTACTGTCACAGCTGAATTTAGCCTCTACTTTATTGTTTTTTTTTTTCCTTTTTCTTTTTCTTTTTTTTTTTTTTTCCGGAGCTGAGGACCGAACCCAGGGCCTTGCACTTGCTAGGCAAGCGCTTTACCACTGAGCTAAATCCCCAACCCCCTACTTTATTGTTTTGAGACAGGGTCTCACTTCATCCAGTCTGGCCTTGAGCTCTTGGTCCTCCTGACTCCCTCTCCCAAACACTGAGATCACAGGTGCGCACTGCCATGTGCTGTTGCTAAAAACAAACACACACACAAAAACGCTTTAATCCCAACAGGGGATACAGCCTGGAGAGATGGCTCAGAGGCTAAGAACACTGACTGTTCTTCCAGAGGTCCTGAGTTCAATCCCCGGCGACCACACGGTGTCTCACAGCCATCTGTAAGGGGATCTGATGCCCTCTCCTGGCCTGCAGGTGTACATGCAGATAGAGCGCTCATAAACATAACATAAATAAGGAAGCTTTTTTTTTTAAAGTCTCCAACTGTGGAGACAGTCCTGAAGATATGAGCCTACATAGTGAGTTCAATTGTGTGTGTGTGTGTGTGTGTGTGTGTGTGTGTGTGTGTGTGTGTGTGTGTGTGAAGATGCTAGAAGAGTCCAGAGGAGGGTGTTGGATCCCTTGGAGCTAAAGTTGCAGGGCATAGTGAACCTCACAACATGGGTTCTGGAAACTCAAACTGAAACACTAAGCCCCTCACCATCTAACAAATATCTTTTTATTACATTTATCTATCTGTCTGTCTGTCTGTCTATCTATCTATCTATCTATCTATCTATCTATCTATCTATCAATCTATCTATCTGTGCTGTGGCAGCCTGTGGAGGACAGAGGACAAGTCCTGGGGGTTGGTTTCTCCTGCACCTGCCCAGGTCCTGGGGATTGAACTCAGGTTGCCAGGCTTGGTAGCAAGCACTTTTACTACACTGTCCTCCTCCTGCTCGGCTTTAACTGTCACACATTAACCAAGCCCCAACTTGGCTGGCTTAGAGCTCTCTATGCAAACTAGGCTGCCCTGGAACTCACAGCCTTCTGCCAGTCTCTGCCTCCAGAGTGCCGGGGTTAAGGGTGTGCACCACCATGCCTGGCTTAATTTTATTTTGTGTGTAACAGTGTTTTGCCTGCATGTATGCCTGTGTGCCCATGCATGCTGAATCCGGAAGAGGGCATCGGACCCTCCTAGAGCTGGAGGTACAGCTTGTTCTAAGCCACGGGGTGTTTGAAATCGAACCTGAGTCCTCTGGAAGAACAGCCGCCAGTGCTCTTAACCATTGACTCATTTCTCCAGGCCCGCAGAGACAGCTCAGTGGTTAAGAGTGCTTGGCTGGAGCTGGAGAGATGGCTCAGCGGTTAAGAGCACCCGACTGCTCTTCCAGAGGTCCTGAGTTCAATTCCCAGCAACCACATGGTGGCTCACAACCATCTGTAAAGAGATCCGATGCCCTCTTCCGGTGTATCTGAAGACAGTTACAGTGTACTTATATATAATAAATGAATAAAAAAATAAAAAATAAATAAAAAAGAGTGCTTGGCTGTCACATTCGATGACCTGAGCTGCATCCCTGGAACCCACGTTGCAGTGAAGAGAACTGACTCCTGACTGTCTCCTGTCCTGACTGTCTCCTGTCCTCCATTGGTGCACAGTAACACAAGCACACCGCACACCCCCCACCCCAGTACTACCCCAAACTGTCGAGGGGCAGGGGTGGCACACAGCTTTAATCCCAGCACTTGAGAGGCACAGACAGGTGGATCTCTGAGTTTAAGATCAGCCTGCACTAGAAAGGAAGGAAGAAGGAAAGAAAGAAGGAAAGAAAGAAAGAAAGAAAGAAAGAAAGAAAGAAAGAAAGAAAGAAAGAAAGAAAGACTGTTTATAATTACATAGAAGAAAGGCTCTGTGCCTCCAGAATGGTGGCAGGGGTGGCTGGGCTGTGGGTGGGGGTTGCGGCTGAGGATTTCGGGGTGTGCCTGCTATGGAGTCACTCGAACCCACACTTAGCATTGCCACCAAGCAGCATAGCCTTAAGTGGATCTTCATGGGGCAAGGGTAGCACGGTAAGAGCACTGACAGTTGCATTCAGGTCTATCTGTCTAAGGGATGGGAGGCTGCTTTGATCATTTCCACAGACCCAGCTCAGAACATTTCATAGGCTTTTGATAGCTCCATGGTGAGCTAGGCACGGTGGTGCCCGCCTTTAGTCCCAGCACTCAGGAGGCAGAGGCAGGTGGATCTGTGAGCTCTAGGCCAGCCTGGTCTACAGAGTGAGTGTCAGGACAGCCAGGGCTACACACAGTCCTTTTTGTCTCAAAAAACCAAAAGGAAAAACAAATCAAAAAAACCAAAACAGATCATCTCACAGATGTGCAACGTGCTCAGCTTGGGGTACGTGAATGCTGACCAGCAGACTTCCAAGTTAGAGAAGACATTGCCTGTCTGCTGATTTGTTATCCAACATTTCAAGGACTCTGAATAGGTACCTTCATCTGTGTGTGCAGCACTGAATTCTTGTCCTTGTATGAGATGGAGTGGCTGACCCAGGAGCTGGCTAAGTTCGAGATCAGCACCCACAGCATCATGAACACCCAGCCTGTCTTCCCTGACCACCCTGAAAAACACCCGCAGATGTGTGAGGCTTGCCACAAGATCCAGGCCAAAACTCTGGGCCAGATGAAGACCTGTATGAACACTGGGAAGCTGCCAGTCCACTGTTGCCCCAAGGAGTCTGGGGAGCCAGCGATGTTAACCCCTTCTCTCCTGCCCTCCCTCTGGAGCCCTGACAGCCCCCCAGCACCCAGGAGCACCACCATCCTGTCTGCTGCCATTTAATATCCTCCTCTTTCTCCATGGGGCGGAGTTTGCATAAAGTCCCCATACTATAGGGAAAGTTGCTTAGGAGGTGGGAATTGGGGGGAGGGGGCGGCTATGGGAAGGCTGCAACGCCCTCCCTGTCTCCCTGCCTCAAACTCCTCAATAAAATAATCTTTTTTTTTTTTTTTTTTTTGGTTCTTTTTTTCCGGAGCTGGGGACCGAACCCAGGGCCTTGCGCTTCCTAGGCAAGCGCTCTACCACTGAGCTAAATCCCCAACCCCTCAATAAAATAATCTTAAACAGAAAAAAAAAAACCCTCCTTGTTTTGTTTTTTCCTTTCCCACATTACTGTGTTAATAAGCATCTTCACAGAGGATGGTTCCTGTGTCCTTCCCTCCTAGACCTTCCTCCTCCTTGCTCTCTTTTCCTCTTCTCCCTTCTTCAAACCCAACTCATATAAAACAAACAGTTGAATGAATGAATGGGAAAGGAAGGACTGTGGTCCCGCTCCCCGCCCCTCAGGGACCTGGGTGTGCAAGATAGGCCTTTGCCTCCCTCAGGCCTTCCTACACTTTCCCTCAGCTCTGAACCTTCCAGAACTTGCCCCGCTTGAATTCCTGTCCTAACTTTCTTGGATGATCAACAGTGGTTTGGAAACATAAGCCAAACAAACCCTTTCCTCCCCAAGTTAGTTTGGTCATGGTGTGAGAGGCCAAACCTACTCCATCTTGGGACCAGTCTCTATCTTAAAACAAAAATAAAAACAAAAACAAAAACAAAAACTGTGACAACTTGACCTGCAGCTGAACCCAAGCGGCACCCAAGTATCAGGAAGGACCCCACGGCTTGTCCTTGGCCCATGCCCCGGGGTTACTTCCTAGCAACAGTTAATCAAAGATTAGTCTGATCGTGTCACATGTGCTTTCAGACCATGTGTTCATGGGCTTGCTTCAGAGCACCCACCTGCCGGCTTACAGTAGTCATTCTATTCTATGCTAGCCAAGCTGCACACTCCCCCCCCGCCCCCACTTGCTCCAGTTTTCCTGTAAAACCTTGTCCCGATGAGGGCAGAGGGCTGCTTCACCAACCTGTCCTGTGTGTCGGTGGTGAGTAGGCCCAAACCCGAGTTTGTAATAAAGAGACCCTAATGTGATTACATCAGAGTCAGCTCTTTAGTGGTCTTTTGGGGTTCATGAACGCTTCTGGATACAACAGGTGTCTCTTCACAGGTATCATGAGGAAGACAAGTTGGTACTATGAAGCGGCATATTGTTGGGACAGACCTGACCATGTTTGGAGAGGGCTGTAGAAGGACTTTTCGACTTGTGTAAGAAAAGCCATTGGGTGTTCAGTGAGCTGTTCTGTAGGTGTGCGAAAGATGAGTGTAAGAATAACCTGGGGGGGGGTTGGGGATTTAGCTCAGTGGTAGAGCGCTTGCCTAGGAAGCGCAAGGCCCTGGGTTCGGTCCCCAGCTCCGAAAAAAAGAAAAAAAAAAAAAAAGAATAACCTGGGGTTGGAGAGAAGGCTCAGCGGTTAAGAGCTCTGACTGCTCTTCCAGAGGTCCTGAGTTCAAATCCCAGCAACCACATGGTGGCTCACAACCATCTGTAATGGGATCTGATGCCCTCTTCTGGTGTGTCTGAAGACAGCTACAGTGTACTCATAAATAAAGTAAATAAATCTTTAAAAAAAGTAACTTTTATTCCTCTGATGTAATTGCCCTCTCTGAGGTTTACTGCCCCTGTCTGCTAACCTAGGCCTCGTCCTGGAATCTTCCAGCCTCCCTTCAATCTTATCAAGGCCTAGAATGTTTTCAGCCTTTGAAACTTTTTTTTTTTTTTGGAGCTAGGACCGAACCCAGGGTCTTACGCTTGCTAGGCAAGCGCTCTACCACTGGGCTAAATCCCTAACCCCCAGCCTCTGAAACTTACTGTCGAATAAGCTCACCCTTTCTTTTTGTTTTTTTTGTTTGTTTTTTTTTTTTTTTTTTTTTTGGTTCTTTTTTTCAGAGCTGGGGACCGAACCCAGGGCCTTGCGCTTCCTAGGCAAGCGCTCTACCACTGAGCTAAATCCCCAACCCCTCAAACTCCTCTTTAAGCTGACTGATTCAGACCGGCTTCTCTCAGCTTCTCCTGAATTGTTCTTCTTTGGCAATATGTTCTAACCTTCTGGCTCTGTCTCACTCTCTGGTTTGCTCTGTCTTCCTGTGTCTAGCTTGTTCTCTCTCTGGGACCTATCTCTCTGTAACTGTCCCCATAAAACTGCCCTCTCTCCTCTCTGCTCTGCCCCCCTTCTTCTGAGAGTTGGGTGTATCCTATTCTGTCAAATCTTTCTCTGATTCATCACTTTGTCTGCCACTCCATTAGACACCACTTTCAAATATGGGTGCTTTCTTCTACAGATTAACTTTACCTTCATTGTTTGGGATTAAAGGTGTGTGCTAAAGGTGTGTCTGTATTCCATCCAGAGAGATAAAAGATTTGTGCTGAGGCTGAGCCGCACCACAACTAGAAATAGGTTTTTCCAGTAAATGACACAATCTTGGGGTCACAGTGTGACCCAATATCCTGCAACAGATGAGATGTTGAGGGCAATGCAGAAGATGAAGGTCTGGCTAGTGAAGTTTCAAAGGGAAGTTTAAAGACTCCATGGATCCGTTTGTTATTTTGAATTAAGATTCTGGACCAGCAGAGACTGGGAATGGGGAGGATGTCCCAGGGAGTCTATGGGGGTGACTCTTCTTGGGACTCCTAGCAGGGGGATGTGAGGCCTGAAATGGCCACCTCCTGTAGACCTGTAGACAGGACTTTCTGAGGGAGGAAGGGAGGGAGGGAGAAAGAGAGAGAGAGAGAGAGAGAGAGAGAGAGAGAGAGAGAGAGAAAGAGAGAGAGGTTTATTTCAGTTTATAGTATGTAATACTTCATGAACTGTGGAGAGACTCTCCTATAACCATCACCTGTCAATGAAAAAAGCTGATGTCCTATGAGCTGAGGCAGGAAATAGGAGGTGGGACACTGGCAGGAAGAGAGGATTCTGGGGAAAAAAAATCAAAGAATTAAAGGAGACACGGATTGATGAGAGGGGAGATACAAGTGTGATGCTGGAGGAGACGCTGAGAAGACACTGAGGAAGAAGCAGGTGAGGACTGGAGGAGAGGGGACTAAGTGGCAGACACAGGACAGTTTGAATGAGTTAAGGAAGTTACAGGCTCATCAGGGGATGAGCCAAAGCTGACGGCTTGGGCTTTATTAATAAATCACTAGTCTCAGAGTCATCATTCTGGGAGTAGTGGCCAGGCGAGAGGGAATACGGATTTATTTTATTTTACAATGAAGGAAAGTCAGGGCAGGAGCCTGAAGGCAGGAACTGGAGCAGAGGCCATGGAGGAGCACTGCTCACTGACTTAACTTTGCGGCCCCTCCTACTCTTATGCAGCCCAGTGTCCAATGGTGGCACTGCCCGTAGTGGGCTGGGCTCTCCCTCCCACACTGATCATGAAGAAAATGCTCACACTGACTTCTCTGCAGGCCGGTCTGAAGGAGGCATTCTCTCAATTGAGAGTCCTCTTCTTGGATCATCCTAGCTTGTGTCTAGTTGACAAACAAACAACAGCAGCAGCAGCAGCAGCAACAACAACAACAGCAACAACAACTAGCCAGGACATCCAGGCTGGCCTCAGACTTAACTATGTAGCTGAGGTTACCCCCTTGACCTGAGAACCAAACCCAGGGCTTGGTGCGTATTAGGCAAGTGCTCTACAACAGAGCCACGCAGCCACCCCCTCTGCAGTCTACGATCAACTGCAAGCACAGCTTCCTAATAGCTTGACTGTGGGGCTTCATAAGGGCTCCAGTTCTAACCGCCATCAGGATTGCTGCTCCTGTGCTTTGTACTGGCTCACTGGGCTACCAGGGGAGTTTAGCCCACGCTACAGCCAGAGATCAAAAGAAGGCACAGCCCCCAAGGATTCACCATCTTCCCATGAACAGAACATCAACAAGATTTGAAGATGGAAGGCAATACCGCTGCTCTCATTGAGAAGTTTTGTTTTTTGTTTTTTTTTTTCTATTCTTTTTTTTCCGGAGCTGGGGACCGAACCCAGGGCCTTGCGCTTGCTAGGCAAGCACTCTACCACTGAGCTAAATCCCCAACCCCCACTGAGAAGTTTTAGGACTTGAAAATACGTTTTCCCACTGCTGTAGCTCAGGGGGAGTGAGCTTGACCAGCATGGATGAAGTCCTGGGTTCAATTCCCTCCCTTGGAAAAAAAAAGAAAAGTTCATTCTCCCCATATTTATGTCTTATCTTACCTTGTAAATGAGATATACCACAAAAAATAAAAAAAATTAAAACAAAACTATTTTGGTGTTGCTGGGAATGGAGTTCAGGGACTCTGATAGCTCATTCACTGGGGGATTCTAGACAGGGGATCTACCACTGAGGTATGCCACAATCAACTCCACTTGGTGGATACTAGTCCCACTAAGCCATCTCTCTCTCTCTCTCTCTCTCTCTCTCTCTCTCTCTCTCTCTCTCTCTCTCTCTCTCTCTCAAGACCTGGTTTCACTATACAGCCCTGTCTGGACTAGAACTCTCTATGTAGACCAGGCTAACCTGGACACAGAAATCTGCCTGGCTTTGTCTACCAAGTAGTACGATGAAAGGTGTGCCACTCTCTCTACCTGGATCTTGGTAGCTCTGTCTGGCCTGGGCTTTATAGCCACCTTGCTAGGTTTCCAGCCTCTGATTCATTTGTCTATTTTTAAAATATTTTCCTCAGCTTTTAATTTCAAAGGGCAACATTCGTTACTTTGCCGATCAAAAACTTTTGGAGTCTCATAAAAATACACAGAAACTGGCCAAAAAGTGTGAAGAGAGCTGAGCTGTGTTGATTTTAGCTGCCCTGGCATATCTCACACGCTGGGAATTTGTTCCCAAAGCCACCTGTGTCCTCAGATACACACTCGACCCTACCGTGCATGCGTTGCAAGCTTGTAAGACGCATGCTCCATTTCGGGGGTCTGTGTCCCCATCTGTGACCTGTAAGTTGAGAGTTCGCCCCACTGCTAGCGGCTTGTTGTTTCAGAACTGGATCCAAAGGAAGCTTTGAGGAATCAGAGGGAGGGACAAAAGGCAAGGCTGGCAAAATGGAAGGCTGAAAGGAAGCGCGCGCGCGTGTGTGTGTGTGTGTGTGTGTGTGTGTGTGTGTGTGTGTGTGTGTGTGGTGTGTGAATCCTTTTCCACCGCAGCCCATCTTTTCCCACTTCAGACTGGCTCATGTGCCACTAAGGCCAGGGCGTGAAGAGCTGGGACTTAAGTCCGGTTTTGTTTGGGCCTCCTGTTTGGCTGAACTCTGCAGCAAGGTTTCTGTGTGGATAAGTCCCACCAGGTAAAGAACAGGATGGGAGATGGCCTGAAAGGCCATGGGACCCCTCATCCCTCCCCAAAGCCTTCTCTCCTTCAGAGTCTGGGTCTCCCTTTGTAGCCCTGACTGGCCAGGAACTCGGTATGTTCCAAGCTCCTCTTATACTCACAGGTATCCTTCCGTGCTGAGATAAAAGGCGGGCGCCACATCTGTTAGACTCATGTGATATTTCTAAGTTATCATAGGTGGGATTGGCTGGCAACTGGAGCTGGGTGTGGCAGAAACAGGAGAATGGGGGGAACTGGTGAAAACTAGCAAGGCTTGAAAACTTGCTTCAGAGAAAAGGCTGTTTGGTAACGGAGCCGAAGTTCTGTTTGCGATCGCTAGGGGGCACCCGATGGCCAGTGGACTGCTAAGGGGCTTGCTTGTGCCGTGCGTGGTTGGTTACCAGGCAAGCTAGCCCCTGAGCTTCGTGGCGATTCCCTGTCTCGGCCTTGCTTCTCACAGTAGGATTGCTGGGATTTGAGATGTGTGGCCATTGCACTTGGCTTTGTATATGAGCTCTGAGGATCAGGTCTTCAGGTTTGTGTGTATGGCAAACCCTGCTGGGATTACAGATGTTCTCTACTTGTGTTCAGTGCTGAGGCTCAAACCCAGGGCTTGTGCATCAGACAAGCATCTAAGCATTTCTAGCATCTAAGCGACACGCCAGCCCCTACCCTTACTGATATTTGTTGTTTTCAGACAATCTCACCATGTAACCTTGGCTGGCCTTGAACTCACAGAAAGCACCCTGCCTCTGCCTCCCAGATGATGGGATTGCAGTTTTAGGTCACCCCAGTCAAAATTATTGACGTTTGTTTGCTTGTTTATTTTTAAGACAGGGTTTCTTTGTGTAGCCTTGGCTGTCCTGGATCTAGCTCTGTAAACTAGGCTGACCTTGAATTCAGAGATTTGTCTGCTTCTGCCTCCGGAGTGCTGGGAATTAAATGTGTGTCACCACAGCCCAACAAATTTAATAATTTTTATAAATCTACTAGTTTATTGATTTTAATGTATCTGGGTTGTTTTGCCCGAATATGTATGTTTGTAAATCATTTGCATTTCTGGTGTCCTCAGTGGCCAGAAGAGGGTGCCAAATCACCTAGAATAGGAATTACAAATTTTGTGAGCTGCCATGTGGGTGCTAAGAATCCAACCTGGGTCCTCTAGAAGAGCAGGCAGTTCTCTGAACTGCTGAACCACTTCTCCAGACCTAAGGATTATTTTTATGTTTGTCATATTGCTGAAGTGTAGCTGAAGTGTAGTCACAACATGGGTGCTGGGAACCTAACTCAGGGCCTCTGGAAAAACAGCAAGTACTTTTTTTTTTTTTTTTTAACTTCTAAGCCATCTTTCCAGCCTTTATTTTATTGTGTGCAGAGGTCAGACGGTGTCCATTCTCACCTACTATGTAGGCCCTATGGATTGAGTTCACGTTATCAGGCTAGCCCTCTTTGTTGCAATTTTTAAAAATTATTTTATTTTTATATATTTTTGTCTGCATTTAAGTCTTGGGGCTCGGTGCTCACGGAGGCCAGAAGAGGAACTGGAATTATTCCTGGAACTGGAATTACAGACGGTTTGAGGCCTCATGTGGGTGTTGGGAGTTGAACCCAGGACTTTCACAAGAACAGTTAGTGCTCTTCACACCAGCCCCATTTTGCTTTTTTCGCCCTGGAGACAAGGTCTTGTGTAACTTAAGCTGGCCTTAAATTTAAGCTCCTCAGTGTCAAGATTACAGATTTCTGGCACCCTGCACCTGGCCTGAATTGTTTCTTAGTTTATCAAGAAGCTCCATGTGGCCTGTCCCCTGACCTCCTGTAACAGAGTGGCAGAATAAATGAATGGACTTGGTAGGAGTGGTGGATGAACTGACCAATTGCGACAGAATGACGGTAGTTATCCCCCCCTTCTCAGTTGCCACGAGAGACACTTTGATTCTAAGGCCCAGTTTTCAGAACAAGTCTCTTCCAATCCCACCCCCAACCCCGCCCTGCCTTCTCCAGCCCCAGGGTGCTTTCTTCAGAAACTCCCCAACCTCAACTTTAGTATTCCTTCATGCAGAACGGCAGGGCGATGTTCTGCTGACCCCTGGTGGCCATGTGGAACAAGGCAGTGCATTCTCTCTGCAGGTGTTGGATTGATGCAATCCGGCATGTCTAGCACTGGTTCACACAGGTGCATGCAACATTCAAATGACTGTTGTCTGGACTTCTAAGCTGTGCAACACCCCCCTCTTCCCATGTTTACATTCCCACAGTGTGCTAACCCAACTGACTTTCAGCTCAGCACCCAGAGTGGAATTCACTCAAATCTTTTCTGGCTTTGACTGACCTCCCCGCCCCCCTGATGTTTTTAGTGATTTTGAGATGAGGTCTCAAAGTGTCTGTCCCTTAAACTCATAATTCTCCTGCCTCAGCTTTTTCTTTTTTCTTTTATTTCTTTCCTTCTTTCTTTCTCTCTCTCTCTCTCTCTCCCTCCCTCCCTCCCTCCCTCCCTTCCTTCCTTCCTTCCTTCCTTCCTTTTTCCGGAGCTGGGGACCAAACCCAGGGCCTTGCGCTTGCTAGGCAAGCGCTCTACCACTGAGCTAAACCCCCAACCCTGCTGCCTCAGCTTTTAAAGAATGTTATGTGTGCTCATTTTATGGCATTGGTGTTTTGCCTGCATGCATGCTTCTGTGTGATGGTGTCAGATCTTGGGCGTTAACAGTTTTGAGCTGCCGTATGTGTGGTTGCTGGGATTTGAACTCAGGACCTCTGGAAGAACAGTCAGTGCTCTTAACTGCCGAGCCATCTCTCCACCCTGGTTTTGATTGTGGGGACTATAGGCATGAGCTTCCATACTTGGCTATTTTGCCACTTCTTGCCCTGGCTGAGGATTGAACCCACAGCTCTGCCTTGTGTACGCTAGGCAAACTCTACCACTGATCCACACCCACCTACTTTTACTTTTTGTGAGATAAGTCTTGTTAAGCCTTTAGTTCCTCTGTCGCCCAAGCAGGTCTGAAAAGGGCAATTCTCCTGCCTTAGCCTGAGTAACTACTAGGATAGGCCTGTAACACCAGGTTTGGCTGCTTTTTATGGACTTAATATTGGGTGTGTGTACATGCAACTACAGGGGTTGATAGAGGACAGTAGAGCTATGATCAGTAGTTAGTTTGTGTAGGTGCTGGTAACTGAACTCAGATCCTCTGCAAGAGCAGTCAATTCGGGGTTGGGGATTTAGCTCAGTGGTAGAACTGGGTTTGGTCCCCAGCTCCGAAAAAAAAAAAAAAAGAAAAAAAAAAGAAAAAGAAAGAGCAATCAATGCTCTTAACTGAGTCATCTCTCTAGCCTGTGATTTTGTGTGTGCTCTTCTGGTCACTTCCTCAGGGAGGCCTTAATGAGCGACCACTGGTCACAGTAGACACACACACAACTATAGCTGTAAATGACATGAAGGCATCTCTGATGAGCCCACTGAGAAGAGGGTTCTGGGCAGGCAAAGCTGTGGCTGTGCTCCCTGGGCCCTGGCACAGAGCACATGCTCTGGGATTCTGAATTAAATGAGTGGAGACAATTAATACCAAGTCAAGTACATTTAGAGACGCTCCCAGTCAGGGGTGATGGGAGTAGCCTATCTGCAATCCTATTACTCAGGAAGTTGGAGGCAAGAGAATCAGTTCAAGGGTAGCCTCAGCTACATATTGAGGGCTCTACCAGACTAAACAATAAAAATGAAAGGACAACTGTGAAGGTCCCAAGGATGAAGTCCTCAGTACTTGGTGCTAAGTGCTTTTACCCAACGTGCCACCATACCAGCCTAGAATCAAGTGATGACATTCTGGCTGGGCATAGGAGAGCCACAGATGTGCCCACCGTAATTCTAGACTTAGGTGAGTGGCAGTTTACAGCTGTAATCTCAGCACTCAGGAGGCTGATTCAGGATTGCACTGAATACAGGAAGTCTGAGCTACATATTAATATCTTGGGGCTGGAGATCGCTTGGTGTTTATAGAGGCCCAGAATCCTCTTCCCAGCTCACAACTAGTAACTCCAATTCCAGGAGTTCCTATGCCCTCTTCTGGCATCTACAGGAACTGCACTTACCCACAAAAACACATTCATAGAAAACTTTTCATACTGTTTCCAAACAAACAAACAAACAAACAAACAAACAAACACCAAAAAAAAAAAAACCCCAAAAAACCGGGGTTGGGGATTTGGCTCAGTGGTAAAGCACTTGCCTAGCAAGCGCAAGGCCCTGGGTTTGGTCCCCAGCTCCGGGGGAAAAAAAAACCCCCAAAAAACTGAAAATAGGGGATGGAGAGATGACTCAGAGGTTGAGAGAGCTTGCTGCTATTGCAGAGGGCCCAAGTTTGGTTCATTGGGTGGCTCACAACTGCCTGTAACTCACATGTAGGTAGCCCAGCAGTGGTAGTGCACACCCTTAATCCCAACACTCAGGAGGCAGAGGCAGGTGATCTCTAAGTTCAACTCTACAGAGTGAGTTCCAGGACAGCCAGGGTTATATGGAGAAACCTTCTGAAACAAACAAACAAACAAACAAACAAACAAAAAAAAAAACAAAAAACTTGAGGAGGAAGAGGAGGAGGAGGAGGAGGAAGAGGAGGAGGAAGAGGAGGAAGATGGGCTTGTTTTAAGTTTGAGGCTGCCTGGAGTTTTTTTCCCCATCCATTTAGTGGTGCTGTGGAAGACATCTTGTATGAAGAACTTCTAAGCCCCTGTCGTAGGGAAGGGTCAAGGGAGGTCAGGTAAAAGGTGCACGTGGGTTCTATCAGAGTCCCAGCAAGCGTGAGCACTAGAATAGAGGTAGAGGGACCCACAGGGTGGTAGGAGCCTTGCCACCATCTGGGACCCAGATGATGGGATCCTACTTCACCAAGGTGTTCTCTGATGGGCCTCCATGATGGCCCATGTGCCCCCACATACATCCACTCAAACTTCCTCACACAGAGATGTCTAAAACCAACTGCCTCAGTACACCCGGTCCTAAGACTTCAGGTGCGCACCACGCGTAATTCCTTCAACATTTCCAGGGATGGTAGGAATGTTTTTGGTAGTGGCTGCTTCGGGAGGCTGGCCTTCTCACTGAGGACTTTCCCAAAGCTTGGGCCATCTGTGGCTCCCAGACTTCTGTCCTGTGGAACACCGCCGTGGGGGAAGAGGGAGTAGGGTCACCCCCACTCGGCCCCAGGCTGCTTTGGAGACTGCAGCCCTTCATTTCTCTCAGGCCTGTTTTTATTTATGTTTTTTACAAGATTGATTTATTAACTATGGTACATATCACATAAGGCCTTTTCTTTTCTTTTTTTTTATACCATTCCCATTGAGACAAGTACAATACTTTGTAGCAAATACATGATCTTAAAAACCAAAACCAAACAAAAACACCTCACTCAGAGATGCTTGGCTGCCGTGATGGCTGCATGCACTAAACAGGCTGGAGCCTCAGAAACCCATGATGTGTTTTTTAAAAAAGCCTGGAAACGAAGCAGACATTGCTAACAGCAACTAGAGAGGCCCTGGTTTGAGCCACGATACAGGAAATCATTACACTCGCTGTACAGACAGGTTTCCACTTTTGCTGCAAAACAGAAGTTTGGGCACACGGCCAGACTACTAACACACTTCAATACCATTAATGTTTCTGTTTGTTCTCAGAAAACTCAAAATACTTGTTAATCCAACACATATAAAGATCATTTAACATGTGAAAATACAAGTACCAGAAAAATAAGCCGACAACAGCACTATTCCAAATTTTCAAACAAGTTTTATTCCCATACAATCCCAAGACTTTTCTTTGCTTAAAATGTACACAGGGAACATGATTCTTTAATGTGAACAATAACTTATGTCCTGGCTCCACTACTTGGGTGGCTTCATGGCTGGGTAATAGGGCTAGAGCCTTAGCCTCTCTAGTGTCCCTGGATTGACCTAGTTCATCCCCATTCCCTCCCCATGCACACTGGTAGTGGGTGTGGAATGGAGAACCTCCCTCTTCCACCTGCCATCTGTAGATGACTTTGGGGGATGAGGATCGTTGTTGGCCCAATGTTAAGTCAGGGTCTGGGAGCAGAGCATAAGGTACCCTGTAGGGTCCTCACTTAGGTGATGCAGGTCTTCAAGGATTCCTCCCGCTAGACCAGGGGTGGAGGTACAGACCACAGGAGGGCTCACCCCACCCCTCTGGCCTACAAGTTGCTCTTTTGTCACCCTATGTAGTGGTAGATACAGTGTGAAGGTTCTAAGAAGTCTGTTACTGCTGCTGCCTGCGTTGGCTGGAGAAAATGGAGAGCGTGGGGGAAGACAGAGCACCAGACCTTTCCATATCCCTTAAAAGGTTGAGGTGAGAAGGATGGGACAGTGCAGAAGGAATGCATACTACCCAGTGTGAAACTCGAAACCCAGCCCTGGGCCCCGTGGTAATGTTGGGTGGTGCCAGGTTGTGGTCACCTCCAGGGCTACTTTCTGGGTAGGGCAGCAGCTGACCTGCCATCTACTGAAGCCCTGAGTGCTCTGTCGTCTGTAGTTCCCCAGTTGGCTTGTCATGAGTGGGAAGGTCACTTAGAGTGCCTGAAGCAGAAGTGAGCTCCAAGCAGGGCTCTACTAGCCATGTGCCTACCTCTGTCTGCCACCCACTGCCCTGTCGACATAATAGGCAGCAGCCTCATAGATGGGTTCATAACTCTGTTCACAGCAGGATGGCTCCAATTCCATCTCTGCAAAGACCCAACACAGAAGCTACTGAATGGAAGCCATTTCAATAGCTGAGGCTTGGGGCATGAAGTCAGGGCAGAGGACGGACTGCAACCTTAGTGGGCACTACACACATTATGCTCCTATTGATTCCAGGCCACAGCACCCAACACAGACCCCCAGGAAGGGAGACACTTACGTATAACACATTTGTACCTTGCGTTTGGTTTTGTCTTGGAGATTACTTTGCAGGGGGCAGCCTTAGTGTTTGCAAGCACCTTATGTTGCCAAGTACTAGAGATAGGGAGACAGCCAGCTTCTCTAGGGCAGGACCCTGGGCCAGAGGCCAGGCATCCTTCTCTTGTCCTACAGAGGTAAAGGCAGGGTGGCAGGCCACCTGAGGCCCTTGGGAACACTCCCACATGCTATTTCTAAAGTGCAATGGTGCGACCCATGCCCCTCCTATGCTCAGGGTACCTTAGTGTCAGATTTCATGGCCCAGTGCTTAGATTAAAGTGGGGGCAAAGGCAAGAGCCCACAAGGGCTGCCATATCAGGAGGAGTATGGGGAGGCTGCTGGGGGAAGTGTCAGGGCTGGTCAGTGTGACAACAAGCCAGGCATGGGTACCTGTGCCTAAGAACAGGATCCCTCATTCCATAGCCAGTTCATCATTTCTGGAAGGTGCTATGCCTGCTCATATCCCAGACACCTTTTTCTGGTTCATTCACAGCATGGGATGAAATGACCCCACTTCAAACCAAACACGCCAACCTGGGTGCTGTGTGCACACGCCTGCAGTGTTTCTATAGTAGTGTATGTATGTATGCATGTAGTGTGTTGGTTGGCAGCAGGGGCAGGGGCCGTGCTAATAATCTTTCCAAGGGCTCTGTCTTCTCTGGGGGTAGGGGTTGGGGTCTGTGTTTGTAGTCACTGCCCAGGTGTCCTTACTTTGCTGTCACACATAGACAAAGGGGATTGTTACCCAGTGGCCACCTGGCAGGTGGGAGTGGAAACTTGAGGTCTGTTTTCTTTCCGTGATTTCGGTCTTTCTGTCTCTGTGGAGGAGTCCATCTTTCTTCCAGTGTTCCTTTGCGGCAGGGAATGGATCAGAAGCCTGGGAAGGGGTTGGAGGAAAGCCACACACTGGGTCTAGGCACAAAGCTCTCCTCTTGCTGTGCTGTTGGGCCATGCCAGTGCCCCAGTGTGTCCCATGGGGTAGCAGAGCCATAGCCCACATGTCCCCAAGACCCCGTTGCAGGTGTGTGTGTGGATGATGAGAGAGGACAAACTGGGAAACGTCCTCTGTAGAGGGGCCAGCCCTGCTGGGGTTACCTCTGCCCCTGGCAGAGGCTGGGGTGATGTCCTGACGGTGGGGCCTGACGCTGGTGCAGGCAAACGGGTTGGGCCAAGGGGTCCAAGGAGCAGTAAGGGTGATGGGGCCGCCATCTGGTCAGTTCAGTTCTCAGATTGGCCCAGACCAAGGCGGGGCCTAAGAGCTTGCCACAGCCATAGCCAGGGCAGGTAAACGAACAGCAGGGCTCAACTGCCCAGCAGTGGTGGACACTGGCTGGTGCTGCCACTGAAGTCTTAAAAAGGCGCTTGGCTGTGAGCTCCACCCCAGGAGACCTGATTTTGTTCAAGGCCAAATGCCACCCTGTCAAGAAGACAACTGATTTTCCTGCTTCCTGGGCTGTGGTGGCTCACAGCGTGTGTTCGGCTTGGAGCTGAGAGGAGAGCAATGGCTGCATTGGGGACTGAGGGGTTGGAGGAGGTGACTGGGGAGGTGATGGCTGACTGGTAGCAGGTGTAGAGGTGAGGAAGGGGACAGTGGGTGCCATGGCTGAAGGGGAGCCAGGCGCAGCCCCCGGTGGCTCACTGATCGGCCGGTTGTAGAAGAAGAAGGGGCACTGCTGGATGAAGAGCTCGATGATGGTCTGGTAGGATCGAGTGGCTGTGAGTGCGTCCATGCTGCTGAAGTCAGGCCGCATCAACGTGGGCCAGAAGCAGATGGACAGGTTCTCACTGGTCATAAGATTCACCTTGTTGTTGTGGCTGACTCTGCAGATGACAGCAAAGCCAGGTGAAATCTGCACAGGGCCTCAGGGGGGTCCTCCCTACCCGCCCAGCTTCAGCCCGAACCTGCCACCAGCTTCAAGGAGCTGCAGGGCCCAGACCATCAACCAAATTGGTGATGATGCCTGGGATGGGCAGGAAGTTAGTGCATGGCTGCAAAAACCACCCCTCTGGGGCTGGGGATTTAGCTCAGCGGTAGAGCGCTTACCTAGGAAGCGCAAGGCCCTGGGTTCGGTCCCCAGCTCCAAAAAAAAGAACCAAAAAAAAAAAAAAAAAAAAACCAAAAACCACCCCTCTGCCAACAGGCCCACCATGAGTGGCTAAACCTGAGTATTGGTTAAGTGCTTTGCTCACAGGACAGGCTGCTCTGTCCCAAGGCACCCCTCCTGATGCGTGATCTGCCTCACAGCAGCTCTGAGACAAGGACGAGGAGCAGCTGTGAGAAGCTCTTGGCATTTTCATTCCGTGAAGTTTCGGAAGGCACTAGCTAGCACCTGCCAGAGTCTACTCCACCACCCCCCACAGGCTTGAAGCCAGAGTCAGAATGGAAAGCAAGGATGCCACGGGCCTAGCTATGCCGCTTGCTGCTGTCCGAGGGTGGGTCCTGCTGGCCTTGTCCTCAGGTAACTAACCTGACATGCCGCTCAGGCAGGAAGAGAAACAGACAGCGTCTACTGAGCCTACCTGTTCAGGTGGGAGATGACATATTTGAAGACTTCATGGTTCTCCTTAGGGAACTTCTTCAGCACTTCCTTCAGAGCATGCAGCTTCTGCTCCCTGTCGTTGATCTCTGAAAGAGAAAACGAAGGGCTTTCAGGGACGAGTTGGTGGGTATTCTGAGGACAGCAGGAGGGTACAGAGCAGCTGGTAGGACAGGTGGCTGGTGGCCAGCCCAGGTGTGCTCTGGAAATCCTCTGGGAGGGCAGCCTCATCCTACTCTCATGCCCAGAGCCTGCACCCATGGCCGCACACCTGGACTGGGGTCCAGACGACGTCTATGTCCCAGGCCCCTGCTGAAGGGCAGTACTGTGTGCCTGGGCTTCCTGCCTCCCCCCAACCCCCAAGACGAACCATCACAGACTCTACCATAAAGAACACCATTCTTTGCTCATTGGTTGCCCCTGGAGACAGGCACCCCAATGTATTAAGACTGTTTGCTTCCTGGCCAGACGGAGGGTGCTGCCACCCACCCACACTGACAGACCATGGAAGGAGGGAGGGGTCTGCCACAAGACCAGGGCTCTGTCCTTCCCTGCACATGGTTCTGTCGGAGGGGCTGATACAGTGGGTGATTCTTATGCAGCTCAAAGGGACCACATGCCCCTGCTCTTACTGTCGCCAACTGTGCCCACTGAGAGTTCTAACGTGCTGTGACAGGAAGCATGTCATCCATGCCATGCCAGGTCAGCCTCTCCACAATGTGCCCTGTTTTGAGTATGGGAAAGAAGGAATCAGACAGAATGGCCATGGAGCAGGGATTTGAACTAACCACCTGCAGAGCTGAGCTGAGTTTGGTTCGTTCTGGCCAGGAGGCAAAAAAAAAAAAAAAAAAAAAAAGTTCAAACTCCAAATAGAGCAGCACCAGTCAGCTCTGACTCCTCTGCACAGGGAAAGGCGTTTCTGTGGCCACTGCAGTGTGGGCCTGCAGCATGCTAGTGAAATGGTCCACGGGTCTGACAACCTAAGCTTGATCCTTGGGACACATAGGGTACAAAATACTGCCTCCTGTAAGTTGTCCGCTAACTTCCACATGTGTGCACCCCCCCACCCCCCCACAAAACAAAAACCAAACTGCAGTGGCTTTTGTCTGTCCCCTGAGTTTGTTCTTTGGCTCTTTTCTCCTGTTAGCTTGCTGGTTTTGTCCTATTCTAGCTTGTTTTTATTTTATCTTATTTTTTTTAGATGCCTGTTTGTTTTCTATATAGTGAGACCCTGTCACAAGACAAATCTATTTTTAATAATTAAAAAATAAAAAAAGGTAAGACCACAGCTTCCTAGTTGGGAATCTACAGTAGAGGACATGCTAGAAGGCCACAAACCGGGTGAGCCTGAAGGAGTGTTATGTTATATAAGGGCTGCAATTCAGAGCCCAAACCCAGTCAGGTGCTCTGGTTAACCATCCTGTCTGCAGTGCCCTGAAGCTGTGAACCTGGGCAAGTGACACCCAAGGGTCGCTCAGCCTCCTGTCTGTGAGAGTCTACAGGTTGCACCTCTAGAACTGGAGCGTCAAGGTGAGCTCACAGTTGGGCACATGCTGAGGGCCTGGAGCTGCTCTGACTGGCAGGGAACCTAAACAATGGGAGTTGTCTGCCTGTCAGAAGATGATTGAAGCCACAGGAATTGAGGTGTGGGGGCTGGAGAGATGGCTCAGAGGTTAAGAGCATCGACTGCTCTTCCAGAGGTCCTGAGTTCAATTCCCAGCAACCACATGGTGGCTCACAACCATCTGTAATGGGATCCAATGCCCTCTTCTGGTGTGTCTGAAGAGGGATATAGTGTACTCATATACATAAAAATAAATCTTAAAAAAAAAAAAGGAATTGAGGTGTGAACTAGTCCAGCTTCAGTTTCTTTTTCTTTTTTTTTTTTTAAAAGATTTATTCATTTATTATATATAAGTACACTGTAGCTGTCTTCAGACACACCAGAAGAGGGCATCAGATCTCTTTTCAGATGGTTGTGAGCCACCAGGTGGTTGCTGGGAATTGAACTCAGGACCTCTGGAAGAGTAGTCGGGTGCTCTTAACCACTGAGCCATCTCTCCAGCCCCCCAGCTTCAGTTTCTAACCAGAGTCACTTCAATGGTTCAGTCTTCATGGCTGACCTGTAGCCCAGTAGTCTGTTCTTGTGTTTCAGTAAGAATTCTGTTTAGTGGGGTTGGGGATTTAGCTCAGTGGTAGAGCACTTGCCTAGCAAATGCAAGGCCCTGGGTTCGGTCCCCAGCTCCGAAAAAAAAAAAAGAAAAAAAAAAAAAAAGAATTCTGTTTAGCAGAAGGAAGCCCCAGGAAGGAGGATGCTGATCGATTATACAAGCACACATAAGAGCCATGAGCAGGGCTCACTTTCACTCACTAGAACAAGTGAGCCCCTTTTAGATGCAAGCACGCACAGGTCCCTGTAGGTCCCCAATGATTGGAACGTGGCCATGCCTCTTTTCAGCAGGCACTGTGTGGCAGCATGTCACGGACAGCAGCTTCACTCAGCATCAGACCTGCACTTCCCACCTGAGGAACAGCAGTGATGGGTGCTTTTTCTCTGAGGTGATGCTGCTGTTCTGATACCGGTTCATGCCCTTCGTGGGAAAGCGCACACTCCTCCTGGCGGTCTCTTGGGTCAGAAGCCCAAGAAAGACCTACGTGGTTCCTGTCCTGTACTCCCTCCCTCTCTCTTCCAACCTATTTGATTCCCTGCCAGGTCCCTGTACTCATGAGCACTGAGGAGCACCAAGTGACTGGAGGAAGGACCACCAGGAGAGAGACAGGATCTTCCTTGCAGTTTGGTCCTAGGTCTATAACGCTAAGGCAAGGCTGGTTTCTCTATTTAAGGTGCTGGGGATGGAACCTAGAACCCTCACATACTAGGCACACAGTGTACCAGTAATCCAGGTCCTACTCTACCTCATCATTGCCTTTTTTTACTTTGCCCATGATCTCCTCAGTCATGGGCTATTGAATATATTTACAGTATCTGATACGAAATTTCTCTTGGGGAGAAGGCTCAGACCTAACCATATCCAATCAGGAAGAAGTTGGTTTGAACTGTACCTGTCATGCCACCACTGTAACAATGGACACACCTTGCCAGGTACTGTAATATGCTGGGTTGAGCTCTGGGTAAGACTATTAATGTCTTTTCTCTCACAGCAGCCCACATGGCACCTTCTGGCAATATGTAGGTTAGCCAATAGTGAGTTTTCTGCTCAGTTGAGATAGAAATCTGTATCCTACATACAAAAGTGAGTGACGTCTTCAGCAACAGGATCTTCTCACTGAGCTATGGTGGGCAACCAAGCGTCATGGTAATATCCTATGCTCTGGGTATCTCTCTGACCAACACAGGAGAGAGGCATTCCATTCCTGACACTGAGATTTCACTTGTATCCTCTGTCCTCTAGGAGATAGAAGGGTCTTACATCTTCAGTGTTACAGTACCCTGAGAGACAGTTTCCGGCGGCTCTTGCTATCCAATCCTTAGCAGGCATCCAGGCAGAAAGTGGGGCTGGACTTCAGCTCCGCCCTCTGCTCCAGACCCCCTGCCATGCCTTAGAGCCTGTGAAAGGAATGGAGTCAGGTTGTGGGCAGGACTTCAGGGGCTGGAAGAACCAAGGTGCAGTCTATATACACATGCTGCAGCTGGTAACATCCTTAAGAAGCCCCAAGGAAGAGAAAGTCATGACTAGCAGGGACCTTATGAACATCCTCAGAGTATATAGGACTCTAAAAAGTATAAAGAGCCAGCTGTAGTATATACACCTGAAAATCCAGCACTAGACACACCAGGACGGGAAGATCAACCCAGAGTTTGAGGGCAGCTTGTACTACAGAGTGAGAGCTTGTCTCAAAAAAATCAAAAACAAAAAAATCCAACCAATGAAAAGACCCAAACTAAAAATAAAACAAACAAACAAAAAAGGTTTAAGAACTGGCCCTGGCCAAAACACCTTGTGGCAAGGACCCTGATCCTACTGTCGCCACCCTGACTGTTTACTGTCAGCTGAGTTCCAGGCTGTGAACCATGCATATTTATAGTAAAAGAACAGGAGAGAGCTGGGCAGAGGCTTGAGAAATATAGGCAGGCCCAGGCGTAACCTGGTCTTCCATGTGGCAAACAAGATTATGGCTAAGGCTGGGCAGGGAGTACCCTTTGTTTGGCTCAAAAGAGAAAATTCAGACTATTCTGGAGGCATGGTCATGCAGCAAGTGGGGCAGTGTCTCTTGTCCACCAGACTGCAGTTGGAACCATATATTATCTGTCACAGCCATGACTCTCTGTCCATACAAGCCGTAACACATGTACTTGTAGTGAGGGACACAGGGTCCCTGAACAACTATCTGGACAGATAAGAGAACGCAACACCCTGAGGTAGTATGGGAACAGTAGCCCACATCTATGCCACAGTCTGGCTGTCAGTCATATAATATCTAGCATAAGCTGTCTCATTTGCCTAGTGGGAAGGGGCGATGATAAGCCTGCATTGAGAATAATTTCTCTTGGACGATCAAGCACCAAGAGACTACAGGTTTAGTGTCCCTAACTGGACCTACCTCTAGGACTTGTCAGCACATAAGCCATAAGGCAGCTTGTTGGGACCAGACAGACTGGAGGGACTCTAGACAAGGAAGGGATTGGTTGTGTTGGTGGTAGACAACCAGAAAGAAAAAGGCCATCAGGTTGGAAGCATGTCCTGGTCGGGATGAGGTGTTAGGGAAGAGAGGGTAACAGAAGGCTCCCACCTGCTGCCTATGACTCTAGCCCTGCTAGAGCTTCCATAGCTCAGGACCCCTCCTCCTCACCTCTCCTTGCCTTTCCCCTCACCACGGAGCTTTGTGCACTTGCAGCTCAGCTTGCTTGAGTCTACAGAGAGCATCGGCTTCCAGCCAGGAAAAGCAGGAACTCAAGTTCCAGCTTGCTAAGTCCCCAGTCTCCAGTCAAGTTGTGTCACTCTCAGAGCCTTGGGCTCCTCTGTACCATGGAGAAACCATCCTCTACCTCACTGGTGATGAAGAACATGCTTCAGTAATCCAGCAGTGCCTGCTGCACAACAGCAAGTAACAATCTGTGAGCTCTGGTGGTGCCTGAGTCTCCATGTCACCTTGGCTAAGCTGGGAAGACAAGCGGCAGATAAGCACACAGATTCCACTTGGTGAGCACCCCTCAGTAGTGTTGAATAATGTGGAATTCTGATGCATACACAACAATCAAATAGTGACCTTGGTATCTGTTGTGATGGGATGTGGAACCAAATGCAAGCCTGAACATACACAGCTACTCTGAGGCAATAAGTGAATAGAGCTGGTCAAGGTGCTATTGCCATGGAAATCTGTGTAACTTTAGGGCACGCAATCTTCCCTTTACACAAACTTTTCACTGCCTGGCTTCTCACTCGGTTAAGTCCACTTTGATCCATAGAGCCCTGTGCTTCATTTGCTGCTTCTGCTTTAGGTACCATGTCAGTGAGATCCCCTCGTCCTTACTCACTCCTGTCAGATAGTCAAGAAAGGGCAGACAAAGATGACTAGCGGGGGTCCAAAAAGTGTGTAATGGAGAGGAAGTTATGAGACTCCAACCTTCCTAGGCTGCTGTGCAGTTCCTTCTGAACCGTAGAAACCTAGAGACTAGGTGTCAGAAGCAACTGGAGGAAGGGAAATGGACCTTCTGTGATGGTTTGTATATGCTTTGTCTAGGGAGTGGCCCTATTAGAAGATGTGGCTTTGTTGGAGTGAGTGTGTCCCTGTGGGTGTGGGTTTTAAGGCCCTCATCCTAGCTGCCTAGAATCCAGTCTTCTCCTAGCAGCCTTCAGATGAAGATGTGGAACTCTTAGCTCCTCCTGTACCATGTCTGCCTGGATACTGCCATGCTCCCACCTTGATGATAATGGACTGAACCTCTGAACTTGTAAGCCAACCCCAATTAAATCCTGTCCTTATAAGAGTTGCCTTGGTCATGGTGTCTGTTCACAGCAGTAAAACCCTAACTAAGACAGAAGTTGGCACCAGGAGTGGGTATTGCTGTAACAGGCCTGACCATGTTTTGGGGAAGATTGTGGAAGGACTTTGGAACTTTGGGCTAGAAAAGCCATTCAGTGTTGAGAACTCAGTGGGAAGTTCTTTAGGAGGTTGGAAGACAAGACTGTTGAGAGCAGTGCAGAAGATGGAGGCTTGGCTTGTGAAGTTTCAGAGGGAAGATTAAAGACTCTATCAGGGCCATTTGCTATTTTCAATTAAGACTTTGTGGTTCTGATTAGATGTAATTAACAAGAGACCAGAACTACTGAAGTGAAATCTTTACATTACTAGGACAACCGATGCTGGTTAGCTGGAGCTAAGAAATTAGCAGTGATTAAGAAGGGGCCAGCATTATTGAGGTGAAATCCTTTCGGAAGTGTTTCTTGAGAGTCAGCACATAGAAACATATGTTTCAGAGGTGACCACAGTTGTACCTCATGTTGGCAGCTGGACTTGGTAGTGTGCAAGAGTCACCCAGGTTTTGAAGGCATGGAGAACAGCTGAGGCTTGGCACTGTGAGAGGCCTGGAGAGGCCATTGGTGAAAGGTTCAGCTTCAGTAGCAGGACTGAAGGGGTCATGCAGAGAAGTTGAGGCTTGGCACCATGAAAAGAGCCTATGAACCAATAGGTGAAAGTGCAGGCCAGTCGCAGCAAGGGACCCCAGCCATTTTTTTTTCTTTTTTTTTTTTTTTTTCGGAGCTGGGGACCGAACCCAGGGCCTTGCGCTTCCTAGGTAAGCACTCTACCACTGAGCTAAATCCCCAGCCCCGACCCCAGCCATTTTTGAAGATGCCAGTACCATGAAATGACCACCAAGAATAGCAGCAGCAGCGGAGTGGAGCCAGGCAGATCCTAGAAGACAAGCTGTGTGCTGCAGAGGGCAGAGCTGGAGACGTGACTCAACCTCTTCGGGGAAGTCAAAAAGATTGTGAGTGGATCCCAGACCTTGGATCCCAGAGTTTGATTTTGCTTTGATTTGATTGTGACTGTACCTTGGTTTCCCCTCTTGAAGTAAGAAAGTATTTGGTTTTTATTTTTATTGGCACCCATAATTGCAAGATCTTGAATGTTAACAGACTTAATTTTAAAAGAGATTGGATATTTTAAAGGGAATGAAGTTTTAATGTGTTTGGGTTGTAAAGACTGAGGGACTTTTAAAGCTGTTTTTAATGTGAGATCTTGGGGATGAATAAGAAAGGTTATTCATAAGAAAGGGATGAATAAGGTTGTGGTTTAACAGTGATGTTTGTATGTCAAGTTGACAAGGGGTCAGTTGTACTGGCTTGTTTTGTGTGTCAACTTGACACAAGCTAGTCATCAGAGAGAAAAGAGCCTCACTTGAGGAAATGCCTCCATGAGATCCAGCTGTAAGGCACTTTGTCAACTAGTGATCAATGAGGGAGGGTCAAGTTCACTGTGGGTGGAGTCACTAAGACATCAGGCTGAACAAGCCATGAGGAGGAAGCCAGTAAGCAGTACTCTCCATGTCCTCTGAATCAGCTTGTGCTTTAGGTTTCTTTCTGACCTGACTTCCTTTGGTGATGAACAGCGGTATGGAAGTGTAAGGAGAATAAACCCTTCTCTCCCCAACTTGCTTTTTAGTTATGATATCTTTGTTGTAGCAATAGAAACCCTAAGACAGCCTTCTATCAACAACTTCTTTTGCCCCTCCCCAAACAAAAAGGTGCCATGTCAGTTGTTTTAAGAAACAATGGCATTAGGGGTTGGGGATTTAGCTCAGTGGTAGAGCGCTTGCCTAGGAAGCGCAAGGCCCTGGGTTCGGTCCCTAGCTCCGAAAAAAAAAAAAAAAAAAAAGAAACAATGGCATTCTGTTGGGTGCCAGCATTCAACATGCCTCTAGATGGCGCCAGGTCAAGGCAAAGCAAATTCGAGAACTGGTTGTCCAGCAGCTGGGTACTAACCAGTGCAAGGCCTCCTGAACCTCTTTCTAACTTCCCTTAGAGAGACAGCATGAGTCTAAGATGATCCTCCCCCACATAAGTGCTCCCTCCCAGCCTTGACAGGTGGGTAAAAAGGAGAGGCTAGCAAATGTGAAAACAGAGCATGTATAGATAACCTGAGTCCTACACCCTCCCCTCCACAGCTGGGCTGGCTTCATTAGAGGAGAGGGGACTCAGGACTGGAAGCCACTTGACCTATAACATCAGCACAGTCTTGAGAGTAAGCTTGAGCCAGGCAGTGATGAGTTAGCCAGGACCATACATCTTTTCTTGCCTGACCTCTTTCTCGATGCCTGGAAAGGGAATTCTTTTTTTTTTTTTTTTTTTTTCTCTTTTTGAGATGGGATTATACTATGTAGTTCTGTCTGTCTGTCCTGGAACTCACTAGATAGATCAGGCTGTGTGCAAACTCCTTCAGTAGTCGTAGAGGAATTGCTGTTTCTGGGTCTTCCCTTTTTTCCCCTGCAAGAGCCAGGGCTTTCTTTGGCAAAAAAATAGAGTAAGTGCCTTATGGTGGGCAGCCTTAAGAGATTAAGAGATGTCAAGGCATATGACATTCTCCTAAAGGCCAGACAATGGGAAAAAATCCCACACAATGGTCACCCTAAAGCAGTGGGTCTCAACCTTCCTAATACAGTTCCTCATATTGTAGTGACTCTCAACCACAAAATTATTTTCATTGCTACTTCATTACTGTAATTTTGTCACTGTTATGAGTTGTACTGTAAATATCTGATATATAGAATATTTAATATGTGACCCCTTTCAAAGGGGTCACATTCCACAGGTTAAGAATTGCTGTCCTCAATTGCTGTCATTAAAACTAGAGGCTCTAAGTCAGACATGGTGGCACATGCCATAATGCCAACCATGCGAAGTTAGAGGAGAGCAAGATAAGGTGTCTGAGGGCACCCTGGGATATCTGAGACACTACCTCAAATAAACAACAAAAGATCCCAGAGTACTTATGTGCTACAGAGCCTTGAGCCTGTGATCTTCTGGCCAAAGCCACCGGGCATCCTCCTTCCCCACACATGCACACAGGTAATTTTATTCTTTAAGAAACAAACAAAAAAAGTTTTTAGATATATTAATTTTAGTTTGTGTACTCTGCCTGCATTCACGTCTGTACATCACACATGTGGCTGGTACCTTCAGAAGTCAGAAGAGGATATTAGAACCTTTGGAACAGGAGTTTTGGACAGCTATGTCCTCTGCAAAAGCAGTCTTATAACCACTGAGCCATTTCTCCAGTTCCAGAGGTAACTTTCTAATGGTTTGTTTGGCCTCAGGTCACAGTCTTGCTGCCTTAAACGAGGCAGCTGAGAGGTGAAGAAAAGATCCAGGACAATGTGCTTCAGAACTAGAAGTTCCAGCTTCGGGTTGGGGATTTAGCTCAGCGGTAGAGCGCTTGCCTAGGAAGAGCAAGGCCCTGGGTTCAGTCCCCAGCTCCGAAAAAAAAGAACCGGAAAAAAAAAAAAAAAAAAAAAAAAAAAAAAAAAAAAAAAAAAGAAGTTCCAGCTTCACCTCAAGGAGTAAGCTCAGCGGAGATATGGGGAGGCCAGTCATAGAAGAGAGACAGGGATCACCCCTCACCCCCAAGTTAGAGGCTAGACTTAGAGACCTACAAGTTGCCCTGGTGGAACACTCAGAGAAGTGCCTCTGTAAAAAGGGCAGGGCTACCTGGAGCCTCTCTCAGGCTGTCAGTACTTACTGTGAGCTTCCACCAAGTCAATCTGCATGCTGTATGGTACCAGGGGGTCTGGTAGCTCCGAGAAAAAACTCTTCATGGCCCCTGCCACAGTGTTCACAGTGAAGTCTTTCTCTGCCAGGTCCAGATTGTGATCTGAAAGAAAGCCAACAAAGTGAGGCCAGACCCATCTAAGTTAGCAGAAACCACAGAAAGCTCCCAGAAAAGGCTTATAGATGTAGCCCAGGGCGGGGGCTTGGGATTAGCATAGGAGTGCTGAGGAGCTGGTTCACAGACATGGCCTGACAGGTCACTTCTGGCCTGTGGGGAGGAGAAGAGTGACTGGGGACCATGGTCTCCTAGGCCACCTGCCATCCAACTTGGTTCTGACGAGCTTCAGCTTTTTCCTTATTTCCCTTCCTGCCAGCCATACAGTCATACCCTCATCTAGATTCTGATGGAGAGAAGAAGAATCCCTCTTTCTCCCCAGCCCACCGCTCCATTGAGCCTTCTTCCTTCCTCTCTTTTTCTGCCTCTCTCTAGGTCTCACTGCATGATTGATTCTGTAGACTTGTCTACAGATGGGCATGAAGTTTTCCTCTCTGGATTACAGCTGTTTGGATTCTTACAGTTATACACCTCTAAGATAAAACTCCATCGTGGCTTAGCATAAGTGTATTATCTGACATGTGCACAACGAAATGTGTTTTACCAGGACATATTCTTGATGTTGGAACAGTGGTACATGATTACAAGATGTCACTGTCAGTTGGCCCATGACAGCAGATGAGCTGGTTGCTCCAGAAGTTGGCCCCTGTTCCCTCTGCTTCCCTACTCTCTGGTTGCTGATAGCTAAGAGTACTTCACTGTTCTGCCCTGGCACTGATGGCCTGGCTTAGATTTCATTGTGGGCATTTTTCACATTAAGAGCCTTGGAGCCTCTCATAGACTAATGCTCATAGGAGCAGGGCCGCCCACGAGTTCAGCTTGGAAGTGGGAGCTGCAGCTCAGTGCCTCAGGTACCATGAAATGTTCCCCCACTTTCTCTTCTACAGGTTTACTTGAGATGTAGATATTTCTGACCTGCTCATTAATTCAAATGCTACCACCCTGGTCCCAGGCCAGGGAGGCAAGGCCCTTCCAGAGAAGTGAGGCAGGGCCAGGGAAACTTATAGTGGTAGCTGTGGACAGCAATGGGAGCCAATACCTCTGGGCTCAGCTCAGGTTTACAGGGTGAAGGCACTCACGCCCTGCTGATGATCCAGCCACAGTATCTGCTCGGGACCAGTGACATGGCCAGACTGTGCCATACTTACCTTGATCAAACTGTCTTTGCAAACTTTCCATTTCTGACTTGTTTCCGCTGACCCGGTAGATGCCTTCTGTGCTTAGTCCTGTGGAAAAAGAATAAACAGGTCCTATGAACCAGAGCTGGAGAGCAGATAGGGTTTGTGCATGGGGACAGGGACTGTCTGCAGAGTCTACAAGGTCTCACCATGAGGGGAAGAGCAGGACTAACAGTACTTTCTTGTTTGATGCTTCAGCTCTTTCTCTTTTTACTTAAAAATATCACAGGACTGGGCCCAACCTTCCTTTACTCTAAAGATAAGATCTTATGTAGTTCAGTCTGGCCTTGAACACCTGATCTTCCAGTCTCTACTGCATTTGGTTTAGCACTTGCTAGATGTGATATGTGGACCAGGCAGGCCTCAAAGTCGGAGATTGTGTGCTCCCGTTTCTGGAGTGCTAGAATTGGAGGCATGCCTTACTATACCCTGTCAATATTACTCACATGTTAATGTACAGTCTTAAGTATTATAGTAAAAAACATCACGCGATGAGAGTTTTACCTGAGTGTATGTCTGTCCACCACACTTATATGCCTGGTGCCAATGAAGGCCTGACAACAGTGCTGGAAAATTGACCTGGGTCCTCTGGAAACGCTCTTAACTGCTGAGTCATCTCCCCAGTCTTTACCTTTGTCTATGTGTGTACACCACAGGAGTGCAGTGGCTGCAGTATACAGAAGAAGGCAATAGATGCTTTGAAGCTGAGTTACAGGGAGTTGTGAGCTACCTGATCTCAGGCCCTCTGACCTCTTTCTCCCACCTGAGTGTTTTCCTATTAAAAATAAAAACAAAAAGCCAGTGGTACACACCTGTAATTCTAGAAGGTAGGAAGCAGGTGTCAAAACAAGCCCAGTCCCGGCAACATATGAGTGCCACGTTTTACAAGAGTGACAGAGAGCAACCATGTCTCAGAAGGCCAAAAAAGAGCTTGGTGAGACAGCTCAGCAGACAAAGGCACTGGCAAGGCTGATAGCCTCAGCTTAATCTCTGGAACCCAGGGAAGAAGTGACACCTCTACCAGCAACAAAATAAAAACCAAGCACTCACAAAAAGTAAAAGGAAGATAAAGGGCTAGAAATGTGGTTCAGTGCTAGAGCACTTGCCGGCTACGAGCAGGATCTCCATTCCAGTACCAGAGGCACAGATAGCAGAAAGAAAGGCCCAGTGTGTCCCACCTCAGCTGTTCCCTTGCTGGACATTCAATAAGCTTTTTTTTGACCCCAAATAGATGAAGAATTGACACAGTCTCTTCTTTCACATACGGAGCATCCCATGACACTTTCCTCTATAATTCAGTGTGCTCATGTTTTTATAACACAGCTCTTAGGACTGAACTCTCAGTGCAGTTTCAGTGGTAGGCCACCTGCCTTGGTTTGATCTTTAGCAATATAAAAACCAAAGCACAAATCAAGAACATCACACACCATGTTTCTAAAGATCCCAGCATACACAATGATTCCAGAAACAGTTTTATCCTCGTCTAGGTTCTCCCAATCTTTCACCGGTAGAAAGCTCTAAGTAGCTTTTTGTGTTCCAGCAGTGCTAGGAAGGAATCTGCCCAGCAAGTGCTCCACCACGAAACACCCCAGACCCCAGCTTAGGTCTATTTCTCACTAATGCTGCTGATTTCCCTTGGCGGTGCTTCTCACTTTGTACTTAAAAGGTCTTTGAATATTAAATACTGTTTGTTTTCCTCCCCCCATTACCTTTTTTAAAGAAAATATTTATTTCCCACGTATCTTCCCTTCTTTTGCTCAAGTGTTTGCAGAACGGCTCCCTAGTAGCTCTAACCCTTCACTGGCCTGGGCCATAGGAGCAGCAGACCAGTCCTCAATGGCTGGAACTATTAGACAGGTACAGAGGCCCCTCTACAGCATCAGATCATCGTGCCACCTCTGAGCAGCAATGAGCTGAGGAACCAGTGTGCTCCATTCGCTCTGACAGTTCTCCCTGGTCATAGCTTTTTCAGCAATGTTTGTTTTTCTTTTTTTCTTCAGGATCTCTGCAGAGGGAGAGATCAGGCATGATCTCCCATGGATGCTCATGGGAGATGGTGCCACACATGTGCAGAACTTCCTGGGCTAGCAACATCATCAGATTCACTGAGTGAGCTCCCTTGTTGTTGCATAGAATGGCAATGTCCACACAGCACAGAGGAAAATTTGTGTCACAGAGAGCAATGGCAGGCAGACGGCAGACATCTCAGTAGGGGTTGGTAGTCAGTCCTGGGATCTGTAACTACCAGAAAATGAAGCTTCCTGAAGGCTGCTTAGATCCAGTAAATCAAGGCCCTAGGAGCAAAGAGGCCAGTGCTCTTAGAGATGATGCTGACACCAGAGCTTCTCCCAGGTCCTCTTCAGATTTATGATGCAGATGTCACTACTCTTTGTAGATGTACTGTTTCACCTGAGAGCCAAGGTTGGTGCCACCTGTTTGGGGTCCAGCTGTAAGGATCATAAGGAAAGGCTCTACTGCCATTTGCAGGACATCAAGGATTCTGAACATGGGGGTTGGGGATTTAGCTCAGTGGTAGAGCGCTTGCCTAGCAACCGCAAGGCCCTGGGTTCGGTCCCCAGCTCCGGAAAAAAAAAAAAAAAAAAAAAAAAGACCAGAAAAGGATTCTGAACACGGTGTGAGTTTTTTTAAAGTAAAGACGTGAATCAAGAATGGAACACTGAATGGATAGAATGTAAATTACCTTTTTTGGGGTGGGGTGGGATGTTGTCTTGCCTTATTGCCAGGTTGCCCTTGAATTCCTGGGCTCAAGAAATCCAATTGCTGCCAGGAGGTGGTGGCATACGCCTTTAATCCCAGCCCTCAGGATTAGCCATCAGGCATATGCACACCTTTAATTCCAGCACTCACTTGGGAAGCAGAGGCAAGCAGATCTCTTCAGTTTTAAGGCCAGCCTGGTCTACACAGTAAGTTACAGAATAGTCACGGCTACACAGAAATCCTATCTCAAAAAACACAACACAATAAAACAGAATTCTAGTTATCTTAGTACTACACTAGCCCGACTTTTTTTTTTCTTAAAGATTTATTCATTTATTATATATAAGTGCACTGTAGCTGTCTTCAGACAGACAGAAGAGGGCATCTCTTTACAGATGGTTGTGAGCCACCATGTGGTTGCTGGGAATTGAACTCAGGCCCTCTGAAAGAGTAATCGGGTGCTCTTAACTGCTGAACCATCTCTTCAGCCCACTAGCACGACTTCTTATTTTATCAAAATTATTTCTTTGTTTTGAGACAAGGTATTGCTATGTAGTCTTGGTTCGTTTTCAACTCACAGATACTTGCCTTACCTTTGACTCCTGAGTGCTGGGAATAAAGGCATGCACCACAGGCCTGGCTCTTTATTACTTTTTTTAAAAATGGTTTTTTATTTTATGTGCATTGATGTTTTACTTGCATGTGTGTTGATGCAAAGTGCTGAAAAATTGAACTCAGTGGTAATTGCTGAGCCATCCTTCAGCCCCTCTTTATTGCTTTTTCTCAAGCATGCTAATTAAAAATTAAAAAAAAAATTGCTGGGCACTGTGGATATACCTTTAATCCCAACACTCAAGAAGCAGAAGACAGGTGGATCTCTGTAAGTTTGAGGCCAAGCTGTTCTACACAATGAGTTCCAGGTCAGTTAGGGCTCCACAGTTAAGACCCTGTCTGAGGGGTTGGGGATTTGGCTCAGAGGTAGAGCGCTTGCCTAGCAACCGCAAGGCCCTGGGTTCGGTCCCCAGCTCCGAAAAAAAAAAAAAAAAAAAAAAGACCCTGTCTGAAACCCAAACCCAAACCAAACAACAACAAAATTAACCATAAGCATTTTTTTCAAGACTAATCATTAAAAAAAAAAAAATCAAATCACAAAAACATAATGTCATAGCTGGAGCAATGGCTAAGCAGTTAAGAACATTTGCTGCTTTTATATAGGACTCAGGTTTGGCTCCCAGTTTCCACATGGTGACTGTCACTAACTCTGTTCTAGGGGAATCTGATGCCCTCTTCCTTTAGCATTAGGCACGTATACACATGCAGGCCAAAACACTTACACATATAAAAAGTAAATATTAAAACAAAACAAACAAAACCTCAGGATAATTTGTCTTTACATGTGAAAAGGCTTTCCTGGGAGCTCACTCTAGAGTCCATTTTCCAGCTGCCAAGGAAAGAAGTTCACTGCCTCATGAGTACACATCTAATCTAGCACTGCAACCTCACTGTGAAAACTGAGATGGGTTCTGTGGTCAAAGAAACAACGTCCCTTCTGAAAGCCATGGTCTTAAGCAATGCTGGTTAGCAGAAAGGTACTGAGGATGCAGTATGGCTGCGACGGGGAGGGCTTGGGGAGGAGAAACATGCACATCCCAGGCAACGGGCTTCTGAGAGCCAGGCATTTCAACCTGGTCAGCACTGTGACTGCTGCCTCTGGAGAGGCCATCGGGTGAATAAGATCCCTTGACCTATGTGTTCCAGGGTCCTGGACTAGCAGATGGACTCTGACAAACATGTATCAGAAGTCACCAGTTCCCCTTCTAAAAAACTAAATGCCCATAGACCTTTGACCCCACAGAATTAAGTAGCACCAAACTCAACAGCAGCATCTGGTTGTAGAGGAGCCATCATGCCTCTGGCCATGCTATCCTCTGCCTGCTGGGATCCCAGTGTCTATCTACCCCACACCCCATTCACCTGCCAATCAATGGAGCAGGATGGTGTATGTTTAGTCCTCCACATGGACAGTGGGTAGGGTAGTCTGG
Source organism: Rattus norvegicus (assembly GCF_021556685.1). NCBI lineage: Eukaryota > Metazoa > Chordata > Mammalia > Rodentia > Muridae > Rattus > Rattus norvegicus. The sequence goes on from NC_141534.1 coordinate 88,495,035, forward strand.
GTGTTTGGTGGCACAGCTCTTCCCTGGCAGCTACCACATTGGACTTAATGCTGCTCTAAGTTCATGTACAACTTGGGTCCAGGTGTAGTCTCCTCAGAAAAATGGATGGTCTGTTTTGTTTTTCTTTAAATAAAGCAAAACCCCAAACTTAAATTTGCTGGGTGGTAGTGGCGCACACCTTTAATTCCAGTACATACTTGGGAAGCAGAGGCAGGCAGATCTCTCCATTTAAGGCCAGCTCTATCTACAGAGCAAGTTCTAGAGACAGTTAGGGATACACAAAGAAACTCTGTCTTAAAAAAAATAAACCCACCTAGCCATACCCCGCACCCCCTCCCCCCCAAAACAACACCAAAACCTTAATTTAAAATTTAAATGATGTATATGAACCAGGTTGGGGACACATGTTTAATCCCAACTACTGGATGGCAGAGGCAGGTGGATTTTTGTGAGTTTGAGGCTAGCCTGATCTGTACAGTGAGCCCAGCTGGGGCTACATAGCAACCCTGTCACAAAACAAAAAACTAAATAAAAATTTGCATGTCTGTGTATATGCTGTGCATGTAAGTACGTTGCCCTCACAGGCCAGAGGGACCTGAAGGTAGGAGTTTCAGGTGATTGTGAGCCACAGGATGTGAGTGCTCAGAATCAAACTTCGGTTCAAGGTTTCTCTGTAGCCCTGGCTACTCCTGATACTGTACAAAAGCCAACAGCCAGCTTGAGAGCTAGCCATCACTACCCTCTGCACAAGAGGGCAGAAAAGAAACTACATGTTGGCTATCTGGAAATAAAGTAGGGTGTGGGCTGCAGCCTCACTACAGGGTCATCACGGGAACAGCACATCTGAGAACAAGAGGCCAGCTCCAGAACATCAATTAATCATCAGCTCAGCATTTCCTGTAAGCGGCCTGCCTGTTTGCTTTACCAAACCTCATTTTAAAATAGCAATCCTGTTGCTGTTGTATCCAACACCATGGCATAATTTAGGAAAGGTATCATTAGCCTAGCAAGCACAATTTATTACAACTACCACTTAAAATCAATTAAAAACAAACAGCACCAAGAGCTGACTGTGCCTATCGTGCTGGCTAAAAGTGACCAGTGGCTGGCAAATGGGTGGAGACCAGGATACTCTAAGTATTCTTATTGAAGCACACTTCAACCAGCAAGCCTTCCATTTTGAAAATGGCCCCTTCTGGTTTCAAATATCTTCTCAGGGGGCTGTAGAGAGGTAGATCTTAGGGACTGGCTAAGTAACCAATCTAGCTAAAAGAGCAAGTTCCAGATTCAGTGAAATCTGGTCTTAAAAAGTAAGAACAGCCAATGAGAGAAAGATGCCTGATTATTATTAACCTCTGGTCTCTGCATGTACACACACACACACACACACACACACACACACACACACACACACACACACAGAAAAAAGAAAAAAGAAAGTAGTCAACATGACTATTTCAAACATCTGAACAAGTGCTATCTAGAATCATTTTGTTCCAATGGCTCTAGGGAGCAGAGCATGACTGAGACTGGAAATTACAGGATGGCAAATGCTCTCTCAATGTATAAAATAACTATTAATACCCACGGATGTCATTTAAAGAATGGTCCAGAACTTTTCATTCCCTTCTTAGTGGATAACCATCTGTATAGGATGCTGTTTGAGATTAGTATCTGTCCCAGGGAGGTAGCGCCCAACAATAATCATGATAATGAGCCGTGTGCCAAGCGCTCACTCAGAAAGAGGCGCAGGTGCACAGTGCTGGCTGTGCTTCTGTACAGAGGCCTTCACAGTAGCTCCGTAAGGCAGGCTGCCTCCAGTTCCACTGCAGTGATGACAATGCTGGAGTTAACTGACAAAGTAGCACATGCAAGGTGGAGGGAGAGCTTCCAGACACGATCTTCCTTAACCCTGCTAGATTTTACCATTTAAATTGGTTATTTTACTAACAATCTCCAGTTTTTTTTGTTTTTTTGTTTTTTTTTAAATGAAGCCAGCATCAAAGGGCAGGGGAGAGGGCTGGAGAGATGGCTCAGTGGTTAAGAGCACTGACTGCTCTTCCTGAGGTCCTGAGTTCAATTCCCAGCAACTACATGGTGGCTCACAACCATCTGTAAAGAGATCCAATGCCCTCTGCTGGTGTGTCTGAAGACAGCTACAGTGTACTCACATACCTAAAAAAAATAAAATAAAAAAATAAAGCAGGGGATGGAGCTTATACAGAACAGGCTACAGCATGCTATAGTTTACTTTGGCGAGAAACGATACATTCCCAAAAATGGCTCTAGAAATTGGCCTCTCTACTATCCAAAGTTAGGTCTCTCTTCTACCTAAATTTCATGAGTATTAATAAAACCCATGTAATACACTCAAAACAAAAAGATGCTTTTAGGAAGAAATGTTGTCCAGGAATGTTGTAACTGCTCTAAAATAAAATTAAATTGTGTGCATGCAAATAAGGGTAGATGACCTGAGACCAAGTGTTGGATCTCCTGGAGCTGGAGTTATGAACAGGTCTGAGCCACCAATGTGGGTGCTGGAAACAAACTAGGTCCTTTAGAAAAAGAATGCATACTCCAAACCATCACGTAGGCAATCTCTCTGGTCACCCACAATTGCTTTTTCTATGTAAACAAGCCCTTAGGTACCACTGAATTTTTAATCGCGGTCACATATGATATTGATTTAAAAAAAAGAAAAGAAAAGAAAAGAAAAGGAAGGAAGGAGAGAAAAATCGAGCAAACAAACTGGGTATGGTAATCTACATAGTGAGACCTGTCTCAACCACTGCTCACCCTCCAAAACAGACAAAAGCAAGATCCTCCTCTGCTTGGAATTTACTATTGTTTTTTGTCCTTTTGGTTACGGCCAAGTGTGACATCATGAGCTTACTAAGTGTGCATATGGCAGGAAGTTACATTGCAGAGCCTTTACTATTGGTCAAAACTAGTTAGGCTAGGAATGGCCCATTTTTACTCTTCTTCTCATTCATTCATTCATTCATTCATTCATTCATTCATTCATTCATTCTTCCATTTTTACTCTTCAACCAACCAGATCCCAGGAGAGGCTGGGGGCACAATGTCTCACAGGAGCCTGAAAACTGAGCAGGAGAATTGGCTCTTGGACATTTTCCCCACCCCCAGAGACATCTTCTTTTTCTACATAGTCTTGGCTAGCACAGAACTCTCAGGGATCCACATACCTCTGCCTCCTGAGTACTGTAATTAAGGGCGAGTGCCACCAAACCCAGCTTTCTGAGTAAATGTTAATATCCAAATGAGCTTTTCTCCTCACACTGGCAGCCTTCTTGACCAGAAGTCCTTCTGTAAGGCCCGTAGGCTGTACCAATGTTCCTGCATAACCACCTCTCTGTTCTTCTGATTTTCTTTTTAGCATGAATCAATACTTCCTCCAAGGCAAACCTGGAGCTGTTATGCTTTTCTTTCTATATTTAGATATTAAAAAATCAGCAGTTTAGCTTTTTTTTTTTTTTTTTAAAGTAACTGGTGCTGTTAGCATGTTAAAACACTCTACCCTGGGATGGAGAGATGGCTCAGAGGTTAAGAGCACTGACTGCTTTTCCAGAGAGGTCCTGAATTCAATTCCCAGCACCCACATGGTGGCTAGGAACCATCTGTAATGGGATCTGATGTCCTCTTCTGTGTGTCTGAAGACAGCTACAGTATATTCATATATAATAAATGAATCTTTAAAACCAACCAACCAACCAACCAACCAACCAACCAACCAACCACTCTACCCAGATAGGATGGACAGCAAGCAATTCAGTGGACTTCCCAGAGGCAAAAAAGTGTGGCATAACCCATACACATCCTCTATGATGTATCTGGGCACCACAGCAGCTCTTCCTTCAGGACACATGCTCACAGTCTACCATGGCTGCAACTTTGCAGAGTGTAGCTGTGCAGCTATGCAGTGCCATCACCACCAAACAGGATATAGGGTTGTGAGGATTGAGCCAAAAGCAAGAGCTACTGTGCTGAATCCCATTCTGTGGGTATGGAAGGTCCAGGCCCTATCCTAGCAGAGTGGTTTGTGTTTGGCCCTGTGTTTAGAGCAGCTATTAACCTAATGTAGCACTGTAGGTGCTCACTGCTGGGAGACTATGCCTTCGTCCAGCTGTTCCCATAGTGTGCATTCTTCTTTGTGTCTGGGATATCCCACAAGTGGCAGAGGCAGTGCTTTTGGAGCTTACCCAAGTTCTTGGCCTCTTGGATACACTCACCCTTCCTCGCTAACCTATGTGGGTCTTAGACATTTTTCTTTTCTTTTCTTTTTTTTTTTTTTCTATTTTTCGGAGCTGGGGACCGAACCCAGGGCCTTGCGTTTGCTAGGCAAGCGCTCTACCACTGAGCTAAATCCCCAACCCTAGACATTTTTTATAACTAGCTCTAAAGGGTGGACCAGGGCTTGTTGAAGATAAGGTTTCTTGGTTTGGTCAGTGATGCTGAGTGACCTACCGGCCCTCCCAATTGCCCATAGCCTCACCTCAGATCTGTATCTGAAAAGTGGAGAAACCACAGGAACTCCATGTTGGGGCTGTTTTGCCTGTACTGTCTACAAGAACATCAGCATCAAGCCTTGCTTCTAAGAATGGCACACTCAGGAATGTAGGGTGGCAGCACCTGCTAACACCACCCCCCTACTACCACCAGGACTGGCAGGACACCAACCCCTAAGTTTCTGGAAACCTCAAGTGGGAAGTCGGGAGTGTGGTGATCCACTATTGTAAGATGGAGGGGAGAGTGAAGGACAAACAGATACGACCAGGCCTTAGGCTAGAGAAGGGGACAGGCAGCCAGGCCGCTGCTGCCATGATCCTGCTTTTCTTGCATGACCAAAGATCCCTTATCTGCTCACTCAGGACAAGACACGTGTGTCCCCAACACAGAGGGCCAGGGCAGCCAAGACAACTAGGTAGAACAGGCCTGCTTTTGGAACTATGCTGGGGACTTGGGCTGACACCCAGAATATTTCTGTCTCAGACGGGAGGCAGGGTTACTTGGTGAAACATGCCTGACTTCTCTTTGGCTGCTGGGCTCTCTAGGCAGCATGCCAGGGCACGCTGATCTGATCATGCAGGGCACCTGGTCCCAAGGAAGTCCTTTAGCATGGCAAAGTCACGAGCTAAATGAATTCTACTTCTCTGGATCACGAAAGAGCTGGCAAGAAGACCACCTTTTTGGAATGCACGTGACTTGTGCTTGCTTCACTTACAAGGAAGCAGGAGGGTGTTAAGGCACAAAGGTGAACAAAAAAAGCACTTCAGAACTGGAGGTGATTTAAGTCACACAGATCCCTCCAACTACAGCTTATGAAACCACATACCTTATATTCTAGTATCTTAACAGCAATGGAAAGGGCACAAGGGAGGTGATCACTTGCAGTGGGTCTGTTGGTTGTGTCCAGCCTTGCACTCGCCTACTCTGGCCATAGTACATGGGGAGGCAAGGAGGCCCACGAGAAGCAACTCCACAGCACAAGCCCAAAGGCTTCAAGCAGCTCATGTTGAGGCTCTCCCAAACAGCTGTTACACCCAGTGAAGTATGGAGCCTTCCTGGGTTAGAACGAGCTCTGTCTAGCCCAAGACTGTAAATCACAGCACAGAAGGAAGGTCTCCAATGATGCTGTGAGCAGCTAGTGTCCAAAGAACTCTGGGATTTTTGTTTTCCATTGTAAAAAGGGATTAGTGTGGCTTTGAGGTCCAGCTCATGGGAGATTAGCTAATGTATTATGAAGCCAGTCTTTAAGGAAAAAGCTCTATGAGGAAAAAGGCTATGTTGATGAGGATCAGGTTCCTCTCAGTACACCTTTCAGATGAGGTTATGGCCTCTAGCCTCCTTGTGGGTCCCCTCAGGGGTTGGAAGAAGCCCAACTAATAGGTGGAACTAGGCAGGGTACTCTAACAGGTGCCTGATATACAACTTCTAAAAGCTCTGGAAATTCCCTGCTAACTCTGAGAGGTAGAGTCAGAACTGGAAGTGCATGGTGGATGATGTCATGCTGTTATAGTGGTGCTGACACTTGCAGGAGGCAGGCCCTCAAGCACAGAGGGGCTGGCATGCGGGGAACAAACTTCAATGCTATCTGGCCTAATTCCACTTTCCTGTAAGGCTCCAGGGCTCTATCTGATGTGTCTCTTCTGGCTGAATAATACAAATCATTTGGATGCTAGGAAGATTATCACTCTGGATTTGAGTCCTAGGCCTAGTCTCTTTCTGGATCTGGTTTTCCTACCACAGCAGTGGAAGTCACAGCTCCCAGGGATGGGAGGAAGTCAGAGTGAGAATTAGGAAACCCAGAGCCTGGCAGGTGAGCTCCAAATCAGCACCTGGCTATGTTGTCTCTTGAACACCCACAGGAGCTATTTTTGTCTCATGCAACCCTTAAGGAAATGGGCACCCGAAGAGTGGAGGAACTTGTTCAGAGCAACTCTGGCCATGTTGCCTGCAGACACTGCACTGGCACTTTGTTCACCAAAGACACTGTTCTGTGTTGTGTGCTAGGTCCAAATAAAGTGCTTTTCACAACTGGATTGGGCAATCTGGGAGTTCACCAACAGCTGGGAGAAGTCAGTTCAGGCATTAGTTGGCCTTTTGTCCTGCTGTCCCCCATCAGGGTGACACTGCAGTTTGCTTGGTTAGTTATAGAGCTGAAAGTATTTGCATGTCCAAACTCTTAGCAGCTATTTTCCATTTAACAGCTTGGTGGAATTTTTTGGAGATTAGTTCCAGGAAAAACTGGGTTGGTCTTTTCAGAATAGTGCATCACATTCTCAAGTGTTCCCTAATACTGGTCAGCTATTTCCCCATGATCATATGAAACCCAGTGCAGAAGTGTGCTACTGAGAGGGAGATAAAATGAAGCTAGCCCAGACTCCAACACTGACAGATGAGAGGTACAGATACTTGTTTTGATTCTTTTATATAGAGATGAGCTGTGGGATGCAAAGCCAAGGGTGGATTTGGTACTCTGCTCAAATAGCTACTGGTCCCCATTACCCATGCTTGTTGTCAGAATACTTGGTCACTGACTATATGTTTAGAAGGATGGAGCTGTAGGGATGGGACTCAGCACCGCCAGAGGCTGGCTGTAGCAACTCAGGGCCCACATCAGGTGATTGGACTCCACTAGGCCTCTCAGAGCTGTGAAGAGCAAACTACAATTCACAGGCTCAGTCACCGTGTGGGGGCCTCTCCTCTGAAGGCTTTCCTGATCTCGTCTATAACACTATGCCCTTTCACCTTTGAAGGAAGGATCTTTGGTGGGTATGTCGGAAACACTTTGGACAGACAGTATGACTGTTCACTTTCTTTGCCAGCTTGACTGGTTTACTATTACCTAGAAGACGGGTCTCAGGGTACATCTGTGAAGATGTTTCCAGACAGGCTTAACTGAGGTTGAGAAGAATCACTGTCAATGTGGATAGCACCATGTCAGAGAAAAATGGAAAAGGCAGGCCAACTGGACACGATGTAAGCAGCCACCTGACATTCTTCACCATGCCTTCAAACTGGGAGCCAAAATAAACCCTCTCCTGCTTAAATTGTTTTTGTTGCAGCAATGAGAAAAGTAACTAATACAGACATGCCCCTGGAAGGGAAACACCCTATAAAGGATATAAACAAGTGGTAAGTGCATACAGCATGACATCTCCACTGTGACTTTCAGGTTCAGATCTCCAGACATTCACCCAACACACATGACTGAAAACATCATCTTCCAAATGAAAGGTGGCAGAGGTCTGAAAGTCTGTCATCCCCTAATCTTGCTCTGCATTGCCCTGGGGCCTCCATACACCAAATGCTTAAGCAAACTCCAAAGAAAGGACCACAGCAGCAACACCTTGTAGCAATCAAAGATGGAACGAGGAACAAAACTTGTATGAAACACAAATGGAACACTGTGTGGGGACAAACCTAACACCAAGGATGAAGGAAGGAGTTTGTGCTGGACAACTCCAGCCAATCAGAGGCCCCCAAGCAGTCAGTGCCCAGGATCTCATCTTGTATTGTATCTGTGAATTGGTTTCCTTGTTCACTTTACTCTTCCTACCCTAAGCTGTTTCTGAAAAGTATTTGGTCACAATAAAAAAAAAAAAAAAATAACTAGCATAGACCAAGGCTGTCTTCTTCCCATCCTCCAGGTGCTCCAAGAAGTGAACAACACCTTGAGGAGGCCTCTTCTTTAAGGATTCACCTTAAATCAGAGCAAGTTACTGTGGACTCTGAAAAATTGACCGATCCCAGGGGAAAGTTATCTATTTATCCTCTATTTACTGATATTTTACAACTGTTGATTACCACTCAAGAGTTTTCCTTTCCTCCCCTAGTATAGCTAAAAAAATCAACCATTAATTTTACGACCCTGTGCCAGCCCATAATAAAGAAGCTGTTCCCATGAGCTGACACTCCAAATTCCTGCCTCCTTCACTGCTACCCTATTTCCTGTTGCCTGTTTTGGATATTTGGTGTAAATGGAACATAAATCCTAGTCTTTGTAACTGGTCTACTTCAATGACTGTAGCACCATTCAAGAATTTTAGCTATCCCATCCCCTCTGTGGCTAAGTGACAGGCTAGTGTATAGATGGATGCTACTGTATTTCTGTTGGCAAGGCATGGGTTTGCTATCTGAGTGTCTACCCCTCAGGCTATTATGAATAATAATAAGAGCCCCCACAGTATTTTGTTGCTTTCTTTTTTTCAGTGTGGGTTAGATGTACTGGAATTTCTGTTGTTAGCTTCTACATCAGGACATCAATTTTCCCACCAGTCTTTCTAGGCTGACTCCTGCCTTTCATTCTGCTGGCTACAGCTACAAGTCACATGCACCCATCTCTTAACCCCATACTAAAGACATGGGACATTTGTTCCTACCCAGATACTGAAAGCTTGTTTAGGACCTTAGTATTATATGCATCTCTCCTTTTCTGTGTACCCATTACACATTTCCATGGCTAAATGGAGCTTTTGAGGGATGGGGTCTTTTGAGTGTTTTACACTATTCATTCATTCACCATTTAGTAGAGTCTTGTGCACTTGGCTTGAAAGAAACAATGTGAAGACCCAATGTCTTCTCCTGAGGAACTTAGGGTCTATTGAGGAAGCAAACAATCAGGGGCTAGTGCATAGAGTACTTGTAGAGAAAGGTACAGGGCACACAGACAGATGGTTCAGTTGGGCTCTGGCTTGGAGGACAGGCCAGAGAAGGGTTCCAGGGAAAAAAAAATTTTTTTTCCCCCGAAGCTGGGAACCGAACCCAGGGCCTTGCGCGTGCTAGGCAAGCGCTCTACCGCTGAGCTAAATCCCCAACCCGTCCAGGGAAAATTTTTGAGGAATGGTAGTAGCAGTTCTGATCATGACCTGAAGTTTGGAGTGAATGAAGAAAACATCAAGTGGCAAGGCTAGATGTGGGACAACACCAGATTCTCACAGTTTTCACCTCTGTCCAGGATGATGGAGAGCACTGACAAGGGAAGTTGATATAGGTAGGCTCCACTGACTTCTCAATAGAAATAACGATGAGAAAGTGTGTGTGTGTGTGTGTGTGTGTGTGTGTGTGTGTTTAGAGGGAGGGAGGGAGGGAGGGAGGGAGGGAGAGAGAGACAGAGAAACAATCTCTTTCCCAAGGAAATCTTTTTTTTTTTTTAAGATTTATTCATTTATTATATATAAGTACACTGTAGCTGTCTTCAGATACACCAGAAGAGGGCATTGGATCTCTTTACAGATGGTTTTGAGCCACCATGTGGTTGCTGGGGATTGAACTCAGGACCTCTGGAAGAGTAGTCGGGTGCTCTTAACCGCTGAGCCATCTCTCCAGCCCCCCAAGGAAGTCTTTAATAGACCTTTAAGAGTGCAAATCCCAGAATCCTGGTGCATGACCTTTCTTAGAGTCCAAGCAACCTAAGGAAGAGTCTGCTAAGCCCTGAGCAACCCCAGGTGCTGCAGGCTGACCTTCAAAGGATAAGAGCAGTACATCTCCTGCTTTGTACCAGTCCACCTTGCTCTCCTACATGATGTTCCCACCCTCTGCAGAGAATGGGACTCTCTCAGGCAAGCCTCCACTACCACATGCCTACTTTCTTCCTGACATTCCTACCATGGAAGGTCTGCTGCTGCTTGGACACTGGGTAAAACATGCAACACCAGCTCCTCTCTAATGCTCTCAATAGTCACCTCTTTATTGAGGGCTAGCCTTAGGATATTCTCTGCATTGAAAATGCCTTGTTTAAACTCAATAAGATGTATTTTCCGATGGACTCAACTTGCTGTTAAACTCATTACCTTTACAAAGAAAAGTAAGATAATAACTAAAAACACGTGAGACAAGGAAAATAGCACAAAGACAACAAGAGCACACTGAGAGATGCTAGCGTTTTCCTGTAATCTCAGCACTCAGGGGGCCAAGTTGGGAGACCTTGAGTTTGCAGCCTACCTGGCTGCAGAGCTAAGGCCCTATTAAAAATCAGAAGGAAGAACATACCTTCATGTAATGTTTAAAATACACTAAACAAACCAAGTCCCAGATTGCATAGATGCTTTGTGAAAAAATGGAAAACACACATTAAAGTGCTGCTTGAAGATGTAATAGGAGGTCTGGGGACACTGTTCAGCTGGTACTGAATTCACCTAAAATGCATGAGACCCCAAGGCCAATCCTTGGCTCCATATAAATGGTGGCAGAAGATCATTCTCCAGAGCCTGTCATTCTCAAGGACAGCCTGGGTTATGTGAGAACCCATCTCAAAGGAAGATTCAAGCATACTTTTGACTTAAGGTTTTCCTAGGTGGACTGACTGCCTCAGGGTGTTATGGGTCACCCTATTATTTTTTATCCTCCAGCACCAAATAGAAACTAGTGAACAACAGGTTCTTAGTTGCTATTTAAAACTGTAAGAATGAAACACCATGAAGATACAAAACATTCTGGGGGGTAGCGTGGGGTGGAATAAGAGAATGGAAATTGAGTTGAAAGTAATTTTATAGCACATTTTAAAATAAGAATTTAGGAGCTATGATTTTGAAATAGAAAGAAAGTAAAACCAGTAAGATAAGGCAAATTTTAAAAAATACTTATTTTACTTTATAACCTTTATCAAGTTTGTGCACACATGACACGCATGTACATGGCATGATACATATGTGGTGGAGTTGGCTCTCTCCTTTTACCATGTGGGTCTTGAAGATGGAACTATGGGAGTCAGCCTTGGCAGCAAGTGTCTTTATCTGCCGAGTGATCTCATGGGCTAGAAAAGACTCAATATTAAAGATTTACTACTTGTGCCAAAAGTGGTACATGCCTCTAACTCCATTCAGGAGGTGGACGCAGCTGGATCCCTGTGAGTTCCAGACCAACCAGGGGTTTCATGGAGACTCTGTATCAAAACAAACACACACACACACACCCCCCACAACACCACAAAAAACAAAATAGAACCAAGTTTTAATATTCAAAGAAGCTGGTGAGATAGCTGAAGGATTGGGTGTGCTGGATGTTTTTAGAGGTCTTAAGATTCAATTCCTAGCACCTTGCAAAGGTCTGTAATTCCAGTTCCAGGTGACCTGATACCCTCTCTGGCAACTGTGGGCACCAGGAATACAAATAGTATACAGATATACATGTATGCAAAACACCCATACACAAATATTAAAAAATAAAAGTAGAGATTTAACATTATATATAGTAATTGTTAAAAAATGTACTGGAAGGCTATCTAGAAGTAATATATGACAGCTAAAAGTATATACGAAGGAGAATGAAGTATATTTGATTTATGTTTTGTATTTTGAGAAGCTACACCAGAACTTGTCACAATGTTCTCTTGGAGTATTGGGATCACAGATGTGTACACTCATGCCTAGCTAAGGTTGTTGTCTCCTCCAAGTCTCTGTGGCTCCGGTTTGTACCCGGTACATGTTGGCACATGTTCATTTCTGTTTTCTGAAGGGACTGTCACACTGGTTGAAACAGAACCAAACACAACTGGGTAGAGCCTCCTTCTCTAACAATGGTTGTTCCATTGAGCACAACTACACTACCACAGAGGGTCAGTGGGAGCTTGAAACCACTGCTGCATACTCAGTTTATTTGGGTTACCTGGGAGTCTCTGCCATAGTCACGGTTCTACAAAACAAACTAAAAATTAAAAACATAATAATCTCCCCTGATGGTGATACAGTAGGATACACAATGTCATTTAATAAGTAGAGTATCAGGACTGATGAAAGTGCTCAGTGCATAAAGGTGCCTGCTATATGAATTGGTAACTTGAGTTTGACCCCTGGGACCCACATAGTACAAGTAGAGACTGGATCCTCAAAAAGTTTCTGTCCTTATCCCTCCACATACACACTGTGGTATATATATGTGTCCATACATACAACTGTTGTGGTTTGCCTTGGAGTTCTCTCTGAATTTGTAAATAAAGGCAAGAGCTCGAGATTTGGGCAGAGGGAGGAGTCGGGAGCGAGAGGGGAGGAGTCAGGAGAGGGGAGGAGTCAGGAGGGGAGGGGCCAGAAAGGGGAGGGGTCAGGGGGAGGAGAAAGGAAAGAAGTGAGGAGAGGGAGAAGCTGGAGACCTGGCAAATAAAAAGTGCAAGGGATGAGGGATTTGGGAGCTAGGAATAGGACAGTGTAGGGTGGGTCTGCCCAATCTAGCCGCTAGATTGTTTTCATATTAATTGAGTTGCATTTTCTTTGTACGGGCCGATTCGGGTTGGAGAGGAAACTGCAACATACAACTAAATTAATGTAAGTAAAAAAAAAAAAAAAAAAAAAAAACAAACCATATTCTTTCCTCAGGACCCTTCCCACACTTGAGAGTTCTTTCTTTCACTTAGCCTAATGGTTGTCAACCTTTCTAATCCTGCAACTCCTCTTTATACAGTTCCTCATGTTGTGGTGACCCCAAACATAACATTATTTCATTGCTACTTCCTAACTGTAGGAAGTTGCTGCTGTTATGAATTATAATATAAATAATTGATATCTGGGTATCTAATATGTGACCCCTGTGAAAGGGTTGGTCAACTCCAAACACACAGGCTGAGAAGCACTGCCTTAGTCTATGCTGGGTTTTTGTTTTTCCTTTTTTAAAGATTTATTTACTTTATTTATAGATGGTTGTGAGCTACCATGTGGTTGTTGGGAACTGAACTCAAGGACCTCTAGAAGAGCAGTCAGTTCTTTTAAAACCACAGAGCCATCTCTCCAGCCCCCTATGTTGGGCTTTTAAAAATCTATGTATACACATATTTACACATATACATATCAAAACAAAAGTGAGATGGCTCAGTTGATAAAGAAACTTGCCACCAAACCTGATAACTCAAAACCCTTATGGTGGAAGGAGCAAATGGATTCTTGCAAGCTATCCTCTGACTTCCCATGTGAAAGTACACTCACATATACTTAAGTAAATGTAGGGGAAAGTGGGCTGGGGATTTAGCTCAGTGGTAGAGCGCTTACCTAGGAAGCGCAAGGCCCTGGGTTCGGTCCCCAGCTCCGGGGGAAAAAAAAATGTAGGGGAAAGTAACTTAATAGGATGCTCTGGCTTACCTAGGAGGCAAAGGAAAGGTGGGAAGGACACCTCATTGAAAGACAAATGATGCAAGCCTGCAGTGTGACCTGTAATAACACGAGACGAACGCACACCTTTCGGCAGCCAGCTGATTAAATAACCTGAGACACGCAAAGGAGGAATATGCAGAGGTAGGGGGAAGGATGGCGTGGCTTGTAGAAGATGGGCTCAGAGGAAGAGGCCTACAGTCCTAACACCAGAAGACGGAGAACTTGAGATATTAATGAGACATTGCCTCAAAAACTGCAAAGCACACAAAACTCGTCATAAAATGTATGTCATTTCTATTCTTTCTTTCTTTCTTTTTTTTTTCCGGAGCTGGGGACTGAACCCAGGGCCTTGCACTTGCTAGGCAAGTGCTCTACCACTGAGCTAAATCCCCAACCCAAATGCATGTCATTTCAATTTGTTTCTTTTAAACAATAACAAAAACAAGAATATGTGCATATGCAGAAATTTCTGAAATGGGTGGCTGGAGAGATGGGCCAGCAGTTAAAGAGTGCATATTGCTCTCAGCATTCACAATGGGTGGCTCACAGCCCTTGTCCAGGGTTCCAACACCCTTTTGTGGATTCTAACAGCACTAAGACTAACATATATCACAAGATTAATATATATATGTATATGTATATATATATATATATATATATATATATATATATATATATATAGAGAGAGAGAGAGAGAGAGAGAGACAGACAGACAGACAGACAGACAGACGGGGGGGGGGGATCTGCAGTCAGGCTCTAGCAGAGGACCTGGGGTTAGATTCCCAGCACAGGCACAACCCACACCTACCTACCCACACCCACAAATAATAAATTAAGTAATATTTTTTTTAGACAGAACTCCAGTTCTAAAGGATCTGACACCCTCTTCTGACCTCCATGGGCATCAGGCACACATGAGGGGAATAGATATACATGAATGCAGAATGCTCATATAAATAAAATAAATCTTTAAAAAAAAGGTAGGTGTGATGGCAGAAGCATTTATTTATTTATTTATTTATTTATTTATTTATTTAATGTATACGAGTATACTGTGCAGCTGCCTTCAGATACACACCAGAAGAGTACATCAGATCCTATTACAGGTGGCTGTGAACCACCATGTGGTTGCTAGGATTTGAACTCAGGACCTCTGGAAGAGCAGGCAATGCTCTTAACCACTGAGTCATCTATCCAGCCCAGAAGCTTTTAATCTTAAGACCTGGAAAACAGAGGCAGGCAGATCTCTCTGAGTTCAAGGGCAGAGCTCTAGATAATGAGCTCTAGGTCAGTCAGGGCTACACAGTGAGATCCTGCTTTTTAAAATCAAAAAAGCAACCTTGTTTAACAAGGACAACAAAATCTGTGTACTGTTCTCCTTACAATTTAAGGTCATGAAGGCTGGCGAGGTGCCTCAGTCAGTATATTATCTGCCTCACAGAACCATGAGAACCTGAGTTTAAGTCCCCATCACCCAGAAACTGGATGTGGGTTATTCCTGTCAATGGGGGTAAGGAGGGAAGGCAGAGACCAGTGGGTTCCTGGTGCTTATTGGGAGGCCAGCCTAGCTTTTGGTTCAATGAGAGACCCTTTCTCAAAAGATAAAGTCAAGAGTGTTTGAAGGAGATGCCTGGCATCTACCTCTGGCCTTCACAAGTATGTTGCACACTCATTCACATGCCCACTCAGAAACATACACACCCTATACCCTGTTCTCAAAGCATAGGTCACTGTTACTTGTTTTTTTGAGACAAGGTTTCACTGTTTACCCCTGTATGGCCTTGAACTCAGAGATCCACCTGCCTCTGCCTCCCCAGAGCTGGGATCAAAGATATGTGCTCAAACCACAGTCCATAAGTCACCTTTAAGTGAGGACCACTTATTAAAGGCATCCACAGCCTCACGCTCAATCTCTGTAAAGGTTTATGTCCACGTCAAAAGTCAGCCTCTCAGGGCTGTTGCAAAGATCAGGATAGCGCTCATATAAGGTCCTAGCCAAGCGGTGGAAGACATGGTCTCAGACAAAAAAAAAGTTGTGAAGTTTTATAACTTACAAAATATCTTTTCAATATCACCTTTCTTGGAGTCTAGGTAGAGAAGACACCTCCAATGCACACACAGGCTAAGGACAAGAAAGACGACCATTAACAGTGCCCTCCCTCACCTCCTCAGGGTTCTGTCTTTATGATAATGGGGATACAACCCAGAGCCTTGAGTACATGCTTTACCACTAGACTCTAGCCCCTTCACAGCCATTTGAACACAGACAATCTCTCCCATTTCTGTTTTCTAATGGCTAGGGACTACCAACTGTGCCCTAGTCACTGTCCTCTTTGATAGAGACTCACTATATCCTCACACAGAAACAAAAGAATGATTGAGAAATCCAGAGCTAAACTTGGATGTACTCGGACACTGGCCATAATCATATTGTCGCCATTCACAATGGTCACAGAGAAAGCCTATTGGAATGAACACATCATATATTCTAAACCATTACTTTAATAATTCAAATCACATCCCCCACCCCCCAAGATAAAAAGGAGTACTATTGGTGTGACAAGTGCCTATAGTTTCAGTTACTTGAGAAAATGAGGTAGGAGGACTTGTTTTGTTTTGTTTTTCCAGACAGGTGTTCTGTGTATGTAACCCTGGCTGTCCTGGAACTCACTCTGCAGACTAGGCTGGCTTCCAACTCAGAGCTCTGCCTGCTTCTGCCTCCCAAGGCAAGAAGCCTTGCTAGTTGCTAGGATTAAAGGCATGTGCCAACACCTACAGCTCTGGTAGGAGGATCCTTAAGTCCACAGGTTTAAGCCTAGTCTTGACACCCTAGTGAAATCATCTTGCCTCAGAAACAAACCAAAAACACCCTCAAGACAATGAATGTTGCATATATTTGAGTTAATGAGATCTCAGCAGATAAAGGTGTTTGCCAAACTTGATGACTCGAATTCCATCCCTGGGACCTACACAACTGAAGAAGAGAACCGACTTCTTCGGAGGTCCTACATGTATGTTGTGGTACTTGTGTAGAGCCTGACCATGTGTGGAATGGATGCCTCCACCTAGCTGCTCCACATCAGCACCTTTCCAGTTATATGACGCTTAAGAGCTGTGTGCCAGGCTTGCTTTTTCCTTCACGTATTTCAGAAGAAAAGGCATGGACTTGGCATGGAGAACTGTGGTATTACAGCTTAGCCAGCACAGGTTTGTGCTTTGTGCCCAGTACCACAAAGGGAGGGAGGGGAGATCGCACAGCATTCATACAGCAATTTAAATTTTGTTTAGAAAAAACCAACAACTTATAGTCCTTTCCTTCAAAGATTACTCTAAAGAATCAGTGCCCCCTGCCCCTAAAACAGGAAGTATAAAACAGTACTGGTCATATTAGGAGATACAGGACTGCCATCAAGAAGTCTGCTGAAATGTAAATGTGAGATAGAAAGATGCTTTTAAAACAGTCAATATTCCAACCATTCTTGTCATTAAAGTATTATCACATTCTTATTTGGCCTATGCCCATTTTAATGTTTTCCAAACAGGGCCAACTAAATGTTAGTGCCTAAGCCCACCACTAAGCGCCCATCCCTATGGAGGGGCAGCTTGGAATCAACTGTGTTCAGGGGCTGGGAAACAGCTTAGCAGGTAAAAGCGCTTGCTGTGCAAGCCTGATGACCGAGTTCAATGCCATGAGACCCATGTAAAACAGCCAGATACTGCAACATGTGTCTCTAAGTCCACAGCTACTTTGAGATGGGATGTGCAGAATGCCTTGGTACCTCCCAGTCTTCCCAGCCTAGAGTACAGAGCACAGCTATAGAAACAGAGTCCCTACTTCAATGCAGTAGGTGAGAGTAGACACGTGAAATCTGTTCTCTAACCGTCATATGGGTGTAACAGTGCATATGCATGCTGTACACAGCATACATAGAAAAATTATGCTGAGGCTGAACACAGTGAGACAAGTCTGTATGTAATCTCAGCACTTAGAAGAGAGTTTGTGGAAGGAGGATTGAAAAGTCTTGCTGCTGTACCCACCCATGGTCAGAAGACAGCCTGCGTTCTATATTAATAGCAAGACCATGTCTGTCAGAATCAATGAATGAAATCCTACTCTGTCGAGTCCAGGGCAGGCATCTCTACTTTGGTTTTTCTTACTCTATTACCACACACCTTGTTCTACCGTGATAGGCTAGCTCCAGGCTGAAAATCATCTCAGAAGACTTGTGGACTTGGGGTCCTGCAGCACCTTCTAGTTAGAACAGAGCAGGAGCCAGAAGTGAGCACCTCTTCATAAACTGTTGTACAACACTGTGTTGCTGTCACAGCCCAAATGTTGGCTCCTGACAACCACAACAGAGAACTCTTTCTTCTGTTGTGGCTTTTGAAACCCACAAAATAGATCACCAAGTATAGAAACCAATTGTAGTTTCACTTATCAGGAGCTCTGGGACACACTCTAGAAAGGTCTCATTTCAACAAAGTGCAGCTGACGTGAAAAGATGAACTGTGTTTTGTTTTGTTTTGTTTTGTCTTAAAGCTGATGGGAGGCCAATGAACTTAAGCAGCTGAAGGATTCCAGCCAAAAGTAAAAGGACCTAAACCAGAGTGAAATCACAAGGTCTTACGCCATCTCTGTTTGTAAAAGTGGGGTTCCATTATCCGATTCTCAAGTCATCTTCTGTTTCAAACCAGTTCAGCAGTTGAGAGCCAGGCACTATACAAAAGAGTACCTTTATCTTTTCTGTCTGAGGTTCTCGAATGTACACCTCACATCTTCACCCCTGCCTTGTTCTGACTCTGTTCCCGTTCTGTTGACCTAGTTCTTTGTTGTGGCCCTATAGGCCCAAAGGTCTCTGAGGCCCTGAGGAACTAGGGAGCTGGGGCTGAGGAGAGGCTTATAGTGTTCTGAAGCCAGTAGCAATTTTTTGCTTCTGGGTTCACTGACACTCTGACCCTAAAACAATACTCAAGGTGCTGGGAAACAGCACAACATTTATGTCCTGACACTTGTGAAGCTATAAAGTTGAAGATCAAAGTGACAACTTAAGTCTGTGGTGAGTCCCTCCTGACCTGCAGAAGGCCTCCTTCCTGCTGTACCCACCCATGGTCAGAAGACAACAGTTTTTTCATGTGGCTCCTTATGAATGGCAACAGACAAACAGACACATAACCCACCTACAAAGAGAGATGTGCTATAGTAGCCTGCTAGAATGGAAGGAGGGGAAGGGCATGCATGGTCCACCATACAGGAGGCAGTGATGAATAGTAACGTGGAGACAGGGCACTGAAGAGTGCCTAGGTAAAACCAGGGCACACGCGATCCATCTGTGCTGTGTTTTCCCAGTGAGGGCTCCCATTCAGGCCACTTCCAGGTTAAGCTGCAGCACTCCAGCTGGTACTGCAGATCTGGGGGATGTCAGTGAGCAACAAGGGGGACCAGGGCCTGGGTGCCTTCTCTCCTTCCAGAAAAAGAGTAGAGTGAGACTTGTATAAAGGCAGCTACAGCAAGAGCCTGTGAGCCCTCTAAGGCTCAGGTACTCCACACAGTGGCAGAGTTGCTTTTCTAGAAGGAAGCTAAATCTCATCCCTCCTCAAAGCCCTCAACCAATGGTGTTAATCCTCAGAGTAGCCATGGCTCTGTCTGCAACATTCCAGTCTCAGGACATCCCACTTACAGTCTCTCTGTCTGAAGGCGCTTCTCTAGGACACAGAATGGCTCCAGTTCTTACTAACTTTTACCTCCTCAAAAGCAACTGAGCCTAATGTGGTAGCACATATCTGAAATCCCAGCACTTGAAGAAGAGGCAGAGAAAGGAAGATCCTGAGTTTAGGGTCATCCTGGCTTATACAGTGAGTGTCAGACCAAACCGAGCTACATAGCAAGACCCTGTTTCGACAAAACAATCACCCAACAAACCAATCCACCCAAAAGCCTATCTCCCCAAACCTTACTGCAACGAAATATATATGATTAATTCGGAGAGTTCATATTCCAGAGGGAGATACTTCATTTCTTTTCTTTGGAGCATTAATCACTAATATCCTTCATAGTTTGCCCCCCTTTTGCCCAACTGTTCCATAGGCTACATAGGGGCAAGGACTTAGGTACTGTGCAGCAGTAAATGCTTAGCATCCTCAAAAGCACATGGTGAGGACACACAATTTCTACTTTCAGAGCCTTCAATGCAATGGGCCAACTACTCTGACTCACTGGAGCAGGCAGAGATGTAAACACGCAAGAATGAAATGAAGTTGAGACATGAGCTCTCTGGGGGAAGCCAATCCTAAGTTGCATGGCAGACTTGGGCAGCAGGAAGTGCTATGAACAGGATACTGGGATCTCAAGTATAATAGAGAGTAATAAGAGGTTAAAAGTGGGGATGGAGAGATGGCTCGGTGGTTAAGAGCACTGGCTGCTCTTCCAGAGGTCCTGAGTTCAATTCCCAGCAATCACATGGTGGCTCACAACCGTCTGTAATGAGATCTGACGCTCCCCTCTGGTGTGTCTGAAGACAGTGAGTGTACTCATATAAATAAAATAAATAAATCTTAAAAAAAAAAAAAAGGTTAAATGTGAACTCTCATTCAACATGAGAGTCCCCTAATCCCTGTTCTGAGGTTGTCTGAGCTAGGTAAGCACCTCACGCCACTCACAGATTTTCTTAGGTTCAGTCCTAAAAAGGTGGGTAAGGTCATTGGTTGTGGAGACAGGAAGCAGTTTAGCCTGCATCAATGGTAAAACTGGGATTTTAAAGCGATTACATGGGTTACAGAGTCCATGCTGATCCACCCTGCTACAGCCTTTAGTAATTCATAAAGGAATGTCCTTCAGGGAAGTTATTCTTTGTGGGGAGTAGCCAGTCTGGACCCTGAGAGCTGACACCTCTGTGTAGGGCAGATAAGGGTGCAATATCCTGGACAACATCAACAGTCGCAGCAGAGGCAATGACAACAGGCATATTAGTTATGGCCACTAGCTACTGTTACAAGGTCTGTAACACACTGAATCATCCCAGTGACTCAAAGTGCTTTTATTAGTCCCATTTTACAGTACAGGGAGTGAAGGCAAAGCGAGGTTAAACATTTGCTAGTGAGCAGCAAAGTCAAGGTTTGGCCTGAGGGTCATCCTGTACAGACTTCACTAGTGAGAAAGAAACACAACCAAAATGCGCTGCATGTACAGCAGGGGTTTATGCTGAAGGCAGCAGACCCACTGCTAACAATGACAGTGGCATTCTGTGACCTGCCCCCACAGGGATGCTCAGTTGGCCCTGAGAATGTTTGCTAAGAGGCCATCTCCCAAAGGCCTTTGATCTAATGGCAGGAGCTGTTCCCTGAAGATGCTCCCATCAATCAGTGGTGAAACCTAAATCTGCCATGCAAAAAGCAGCACCCACATTTACCTGGGCAAACGAAGCGGAATCGTTCTTCTTATGGAGGGTTTCACTTGTGCTGAGGAGCTGGGGGTTGCCTCTGAGTAGAGACATAACACTGAACCACATACACAAGTACAAAAAGAATGACAGAAGTGTGGCTGCAGGCCACTGGGCTTACTTCCTACCTAACCTAATTTGTCTTCTCATATTACCTGAGAGCCGACCCTTGTGTTCTGCAGCTTGGGTGAGACCTATGCACCACCATCAAGTGCGAGGGTGAGTGTTGCGAGGGTGAGCGTTATTCCACCCCCAACATTAAGCAGAGAATAATGGCTAGGCAAGCAGAACTCTGGGATCATCAAGATTGTGTAAACCAATCTGAATTAAAAAACTACAGAGAGCCACAGTAAAGAGAGGAACTGCAGGGCACAGGCAACCAAGTGTCCCCTATAGGTAGAAATATTTGGCTACTACAGGAAATGTGTGTCACTGTGCTCTCCCCATCCTGATCCCTAACCCTAAGAAATACCAAACCACAGAGCCATCGTATCATGTTCAGCACGCTAAACTGAATTACTCAAACCTCCCTCGTAGGCACATGCTTACTACAGGACTGACTGTTCATAACTGCCCCACAGATACAATGCTGAATGAGGGAAGCCAGGTACAAAAGGATTATCTGGTACCACTTCACTGTTAAGACCATTTTACCTTGTCAGAAGTCAGGACATGTTTATGCTTCCTGAGGGAAAGAAAGAACTAGGGCACAGCCTGGAGATTGCTCACCTTCTACTACTCCTCTGTCTTGGCTACAGCAGCATGGATGTGCTCCATCATGCACATCTGTATTGTGCACACGAATGGTGTACTTCTCTTCATGTACAATCAACTTCAGGGACAAGTTTTAAGAGATCTATTATGGGCCTAGTCTAGTGTTACTCAGCCTGCTGCTCTGAGACCGCTATTTTGATATCTAACCCACACAGGTCACTGGTAGGTGCTACTGAAACAATGGCTAACATCAAGCAAGCCATCCCAGGCCTTCTAGAATATAGACAACATCTGGGTTCTTGGAATCTGCTGACTGACAGCCTGGGGACACAGGCAGATCTGGTAAGATGTCTGTCACGGCCAGTGGACTCAATACTGGCCTACGCAGGGAAAGGGCTTCACTGGCAGAGGCGTCTTAGCAGGTTCCCAAACTCTTCTTCACAGCGACTGTTTTGTTGAGTTTGAGGCAGTTGTCTTGGAAATATAACAAATCTGATTTATCTAGTCATTGTCTCCTGATAAAGATTCAAATGAAATATTTGGCAAGGAAGTTTATAAGGTTAGGGTACACTGCTAGTGGGCAGGGTACATTCAATCACTTTGTTAGCTTAGTAAGCTTGGCCCTCTCCAGCACAAGGTACTTCAATTACTAACTCATGTGTTTGGTGATTTTTTTTCCTCTTTCTTTTTGAGGAAACAGATCTCATTGTGTAGCTCTGTCTGGCCTCAACATAGATCCAGCTATCTTTGCTTCCAGAGTGCTAAGATTAAAGAAATGTGCTACCACGAACAGTTATTTATATCTAACCACGTATATTTATATAATTTATTGTTGAAACAGCACCTAAGGAAATGAGAGGCATGAACTATCACAGCAGGCTTAGGCTATAAGATTGTAAAACAAAAAGTTTTCCGAACCATTCAGCCAGCAACTCTTGAGTATCTAAGATCAACTTCACTAAGATGTGATTTAAATGCGGTATCCATTTAAAGTGCCAATTAAGAAACGTGTATTATGAGCAAAATTACCACAATCAAGACACTGAATGCTGGTCCCTGCCCCCAAGTTTTTTTGGGTTCCTTTGTAGAAAATCATTCCTGGGCCAGCTATTAGGCTACACTGACCTGCCTGCCACCAGAGAATGGCCTTACTCCCAGAATTCTGCAGTTATTTCTGTGGTTTTGTGACTAGCTTCTGTCACTCTTGGCAGAATGGCAGCTGTAGTCTATCATGTTAGTGGGTGTGGCAGAACTAGCACCTTTAGGTTCCAAGTTATACTCCATGGAGTGGATGCACCATAGTTTGTTCTTTTACCTGTTGAGGGACATCTGGGTTCTTTCCAACTTGGGGATCTTCTGAACAAAGGTATTACAAACTATGGTATAAGTCTGGGTGAACATGTTTTTATTTCTCTTGGGCAAATAAATACCTAGAAGTGGATGGCAAGTGTATATTTAACTTTTTCATAATGTGCCAAAGAGCTCTGCAAAGCCACCCCTCTTTCCTACACCCCTCTGTGGTGTCTTTGAGGACGCTAACTGCTCCACCCCCTCACTAACACGTGATCTTGCTAGTCACTTTATTCCCTATTATGTAAAAACCCTATCATGTTCTATGCTGATTAATTATGGATGTATGATTATGTCTGTCTCTGTAGATATAATCTCCTAATGGTCAATAAGCTGAGGCAGGATTAGAAGGCAGAACTTCCTGTTGGGAAAGAGTAAGGTAGGAGGAGGATTTTTTTTCCTGCCACCTGGACTCTGAGGAGATGGACAAATGAAACTGAGGAAAGGTAACCAGACATGTGGTGCACACAGAATAGAATAGTTAGATAAGTTATGAGCTAGTTGGGGAACAAGCCAAAGCTTATGGACTAGGCATTTATTCATAAATAATTAAATCTTAGAGTAGTTATTTAGGGAATTGAGTGTGGGTGGAAAACCCCAAGCTTACTTATCTCTCCCATCCTGGACATCATGAGGGCAACTCAAGTTCAACACAGTGCTTAGCATATAGGAGGTGCTTAACAAATAGATACATCTGCTACCCCTACCAGCAGATGATTTTCAGACCTACTTATGAGGAAGTTCCTGTCTCCCTACAAGCATGTAGTCCTGTGTGTGAGACTTTCCCACTCAGGCAAGCCTGATCAGTAGTGCTGTCTAACAAGGTCCAGTGTCCCAGAAGGGTAGATGGGACAGCACCACTTGCTTCACAGAACCATTAGTTGACCATACACTACATCATAACCAAGGTAAGGTAGTGTAACTTCATTCTAGGACTTCCCACAAAACTTTTTAGTTTTGGGGGTTTTTTTGGAAACAGACTTTCACTATGTAGACCAGGCTGGCCTTAAACTCACAGAGCACATCTGCCTGTCTCCTTGAGTGCTTAAGTGTCACCACCACACCTGGCCCACAAAGAACTTTTACAAATGAATGGGCTTCAGTTACAACACTGCACCCAACTAGCAGCAGCCCCTTAGGGGTGCCAGGCTTTCTCAAGATTTATGCTGTACTGATTCTGAGATTAGTGGATGGGAACACACATCCTGCCATCTTCTTACCAGTGACACTAACCCTGTACTGTAATGCTACCAAGGTCCTCCCAGAAGAAGATTAGGATGTCCCTACTCTGTCCCAGGGGCTTGCTTTCCACTATACCTGTTCTTTTTTTTTTTTTTTTTCAAACAAAACAAGCTATTATGAAAGGCAAACTCACACATACATACCCTAAAACAATGACTGCTTACAACGTCCATGAACATACAGATAGGAGTGAGCTGCTGGGATGACAGCAAGTCATTTTTGGCATTATTTAGCAGCTACCAGGCTTGCTTGACTTTGGGAACTTTCTTAATCCATAAGAACTAAAACTAAAATGTACCAAGAGGAGGCTGGAGAGATGGCTCAGTGGTTAAGTGCAGCAGCCACTCCTCTAGATGTTCAATTCCCAGCACCCACATGGTGGTTTGCAACTGTACAGTTCTAGGATTCTGGCCTCCACAGGCCCTGTACACACACAGTGCAGACATACACACAAGCAAAACAGCCAAATAAAAAAAGTTTTTTTAAAATGTACCATCAGATTTGAGCCCTACCAGTTAGGTATACAGAATGATCTGAATATTATAATTTGGGACATCAAACAGGTATCTTCTGCCCATGAAACCACTTCATTACTTCCCATCGTGGTCACCTGTCATGCTTGCTTGAGGGGCCCTTGAAAGTTCCCTCATAGGTTCCTGTGATATTAGAGCATGGTCATATCTCGAACCATAGGAATCCTTGATTCAAATCTGGTTGGAGACCTAGGCTTTGAAATTTATTTAGTTACCAGGCCAATTCCAAATCAGACCTTATTCTGAACAGGTATTCTTAGAACAGCGAAGTTCTAAAAGTGACCCCTCACCATGTTCCAGGCAAATACTCTGTGCAGAATTGAAGACTTCTACTTCCTGCCATGAAGCAGGAACTCCATTAACTTGGCCAGCATTCTCTGTTACTTAGGAGTCACGCTATTCCACAAGGGAGCAGTGACTCTATAGTCTCAAGCAATTTTCCACATAAATGAAAACCAAGGGCCAGGGAGAACATATGACAGAGAGCCAGCCCTCAGCCTCCTTAGCGCATAGTGACTCTCATGGAGGTCCCAGAGCAGCTGTGGCAACATGCTCCCTTCCAGCTTTTCCATGTAACTGGAGCTGAGAGGATGAAAATCTAAAGGGCTATTAGCATAGCAAGCACAGAGGCTGACCCCACAGCTGCCTAACAGCATCTGCAAATCAATCTGGGAGCTCTTCTAACCACTGGCCACCGCCTGCCTCGGCACAATGCAATTTTGTGCAACATTTAACAAAGGTAAAAGAACTGGTCATTGAAAAAGTAAGAACAAGAATCAATCTACATCTATGATGTTCCAACATTCACCTAAGGTGGAAAATGTACTCAGGAAGAGCTTCAACTGAAGCCAGGTTATAAATAAAGCATTGGGAATGGCAGTTTTCACATGAGAAAGCCATGAGAAAAGAAGGCAGAAGTATGGAGAATTTACATGTTCATCCTCACTGAAGTAGCAAGGTTAGCCTGGGCTCCATAAGACTGCTTCAAAAACAAACAAGCAAGCAAGCAAGCAAACAGACAACAAATGCCCCCAAACCCACAGTTTTTAAAGGTGCCAGGATAGCTTAAGTTGTCTGAATTACAGAGTATTAAGTTACTCTCTCACCCCAAGTTCCACTCTGCTGTCTATGCTCCTGCTAGTTGTGCTGTTAAGGTTGAGAACTGGGTGGGTGGAAGCATCATGGGTGTTGAGGCTGGGGTCTGATTGAGCTCTCAAGCCCACTCTGAAATGCAAGGTGCAGTGCATTGTTTTGTCTGCCAGAGCCATGTGTCAATGTGCCAAGATTAAGGGGCATGTAGAAACTGGGGTACAAGTTCTTTTGAGATTGGTCTGCTCTGACAAGGTTTGGTGGGATGCTGGTTCTGTTGGTCTGGGAGGGCTTGGCTGGACACCCATGTGAAACTGTGCAGTTACAGGGCTATTCCTCCCACGAGCAAAGAGCAAGAGACGACAGGCTAGTGAGAGTACTCACTTTCCTGAAGGGAAGTTCAAGCTGGGAAAACAGTTCATCCAATTATTCAACACAAGCTTACAGAGATCTCAGAATTCACACCAAAGACATGGCCTGCTTGAGGAGGAAGCAGTGGCCCTGTGTCCACGACACACTGAGGACTAGCCAGGACCATGCTCTGAGAGGTTGTGGGTAGAGCTGAAGTGGGCTGAGTACGACTGAGATGCCTCTAGGGCTATTCTATAAAGAAGCTGTCTAGACCCTTCAGAAAAAGTCATAGTAGCAGTAGGGGTGGTGGTGTGGGGGTGGGGTTAAGTACAGAAGGGGCAGTTCTAGTAGACAAATGTAATATATAACTGTTGGTATCCTGGAATAAAAAAACCACAACAGTAACAGTTTAAAATTAGCTGAGCAAATTCAAACATACATTACTGTTTAAAATGACACTATTAATAATACTATCAAGGGTAATGATGTTTTTCTTTCAGGTGCTGGATGTGGAACCCAGTACTTCTGTTGAGCAGGTGACTGAGCACGGAGATATGGCCTAGCCCTTGGCAAATACTGCTTTCTTTCCAAAGTTATTATTATCACCAGTGTGTCTGCATATGCCCATACATACTGTGGGATATGTGTGGAGGTCATGGGCTTTCAGGAAGTGGTTCTCACTTTACACCACGGGTTACAGGTTTGTTATCAAAGGCTTTTTATCTATTGAACATTTTGGCAGGCCCCTGGTGAATATTCTTATATTCACAGTTGACAATGCCAGTGTAGTATGAAGACCCTTTCAACTTTTCAATAGCTTTTGCTACCTTCAAGTTGGTAACTAAGAGAAAGGGGGTGGGGGTGGGGGTGAGCCATGGGTCTGGTGACACATATATACCTATGATCCTTGCAAAGAGACAGTAGACCAAGGAGGCCAGCCTGATTTATAGATTGGAACTCAAGACTTTTTTTTTTTCCAGAGGTGAGGGATGGGGGCAGTGGCACAGGAGCAGAGATAATACAGTGCCTCTGGAGGCAGGAATGAGACATAAACACAGAGCCACCGGGGCCCGTGGTTAAAATTTAGGATTCTTGGAGCATGTCTATGGCCAGGCACCATGATCTATGCCACTCATGGGGGTCTCTTTGAGCCCAGTGGCTTTTCCATGAGGCAGGACAGTTATCAGTGGTTATTGATCTACTGATGAACACATGACAGAGCAGAGACTCTGACCCAAGCAGGGCTAAAGAGTTGAAGGATTCAACAGGACCCAGAAGACCGTCAGCTATTCTGACTCTTCTTCTGACACAGGGTCTCACTGTTTGACCTGGAACGCAGAGATCTGGCTGCCTCTGTATCCCAACTGCTAAGATTTAAGGTGTGAACCAGGCCCCTGCTTCTTAAGCACACAGGGAGATGACGCTTCTCGATCAGCAACAGAGGTATGGTGCTCACTGATGACTGATGTTTATGCAACACTGCTGTAAGATACAATGCAGTAAGGCACTCTATATTTCAAACAAGTTGTACAAAATGTGTACTTTTTGTCAAAGTAAATAGCTGCTTTAAAAAATAGGTATGCTTTCAGAGAGTTTAGGGGTCGAGGAACATGCATATAAAACAATGTCTTATTTAAACATAAAACCAAACAGGCTTGCATATGGGCAGGAAGGGTCAGCAGTACAATGAAGAAGAGGACAAGGAGAATGAAGAAGCAGTACAAGGAGAGGCTTTTTTGCAGCAAGATCACATCAGCAGGATAAACTGAGAAAGAGAGAAGGCAGAAACAAGAGATAATGTACACTTGAGAGAATGGAAAACGATCAGACAAGTCAGTATTTGGGGGACAGAGATGCAATCTGGTAGAGTTCATAGAGTAGCAGCTTGGCTTGGCAGTGCTGAGGGTAGGTAAAGGTCAGGGTGAAATGACTAAGAGGACATAGATTCCTGTGTTTGTGTGAGGAATCACACTCAGGTCCTTGCACATGCCAGGTAAGTGCTCTAGCACTGAGCTACACATCCAGCCCAGGCCCCTGTATTTTCCACATAGATTCTGCTATGTGGGTGCTGGGTAATAAACCCCAGTCTTCTGCAATAACTTACAGTGCTCCTAAATGCTGAAATTCTCTCCAGCCTCCCAAGTCTATAGTTTTTTTGTTTTTCCTATGTGGTGTGTGGTGGGCTGAGGGGTTTGAGTCAGTGTCTCACTGTTTACCTGGCTGGCCTGGAACTTGTTATATAGAGCAGATTGGCCTCAAACTCACAGAGACAGGCATGTCTTTGTCCTCTTTAGTGCTGAGACTAAAGGTGTGTACTGGCTCCCAAGCCTACATTTCTAAGTTTAGCTAATAAAGCTTGGGAATCCACAGTAATAGGCACCTGCTTCAGAACATCCTCAAAGATCCCTGAAAGCAGCTAGGAGAAAGTAGAGAGAATCAGTGGTATGACATTAGAAGTCAAAGAGCCACGTGTCTCACATTCTCTTGTGTGCAAAAACCTAGCTATATGATCACAAGATATTCAAGCAATATGACTGTTTTCTTACCTCTTTAGAGCAGAGACCCTGAGACCCTAAGTCTGTATGAGTCTCAGATGCCTGATCAGAATGCCAGAAATGCTAACAGTCTCAAATACTTGTTTCCACTATTAAATGTAATAATATGCATCTCATATAAAGCCCTTTTTTCCCACATGCAATTTACAGACCTACAAGGGAACCCAGACAACCAGGCAACTATCAACAACTAGTCACATGCTAAAGATGTCTCTGGTCTGAGGACAGAACTGCTGCCACGTTAGCCTCCTGACAGACTCAGCTGCCAGATCATCCAAGTCCTTCTCTGTAGTTACATCTCTCATTTCCAACAAGCTCACAGATCTCAGCTCTCTTGGATGCTCCCTGCAGGGAGTGGGAGGTGCTATCTGCTTCAGACTCTTACCTGTGGCTTCAATGTACTCAATGCATCTTTCAATGAAAATGGGTATCGGCTTCTCTGGAGTCACCACTGTTGTTAAAGGCACCCCAAAATAGTTACTCTCCCAGGTTGCCTTTGTGATGGATGGTCGGGGTTTGGGCTTTGGTTTCTGTCCAGGAAAGAAAAAGAAAAAGAAAAAGAAAAAGAAAAAGAAAAGAAAAGAAAAAAAAAAAAAAAAAGAAGCACAAAAAGTGAGTAAGTATCTTTGTTGAAAAGATTTCAAGCAAGACAAACAGACCCAAATTTGCTCATCTCCCTAATATTATTTTCTGGTCTCCAAATATTGTACAAGATACTAGAAAGTTGTCACATAGTCACACCGTTAGTGTGAGAGTGCATTATTAAAACAAAGATGTTTATAAGAGCCAGGCCAAGTTTACTTAACAAGTAACATCATAATGGCATCCATATCCTCCAATGGGGACACGCTGGAGTAAACAGGAAGTTTTCCAAACAATCTGCTCGGATGATAGATGGTATATACTCAGAGATGGCTGATGCTTTGGGAAGATCAAACACAAGTACAAAAAACTAGTAATTTCCTCTCTCCAGAAAAAAAATATAGTGATTTATCAGCCTAGGGTTAATTCCTGGTGTTTTCCACACTAGGAAATGGTAGTGCTTACTAATGAAACAATACAAAGACATGATCCAGGCCCATGACTGAATCTCAGGCTCTAGGAGGCTGAGGCAGGAATATCAAGAGTTCTAGGACAGCCTGGGCTATATCATCGTGAGACCATGTTTCTACCCACTTACCCACCAACCAGCAGGGGCAGTGACAAACACTGAGATTTTACTATTACCAAACAAGTCCCATATGTACTTGCTTTAAAACCTCACAACCATTCACTTTTTCAAGAAATCTCTCTCTCTCTCTCTCTCTCTCTTTTTTTTTTTTTTTTTTTTTTTTTGGAGCTGGGGACCGAACCCAGGGCCTTGTGCTTGCTAGGCAAGTGCTCTACAACTGAGCTAAATCCCCAACCCAAGAAAAAGAAATCTCAAAGGTCTAAATGACTCAACTAGTAAAAGTGCTTGATCACTAAAACCCATACTGTTTAATCCTATAACTGATGCCTCAAACTCACTCAAACCACCTTTTTCTGCTTAAATTTATTTATTTTGAATCTCATATGGGAAAAACCCAAAAAAACAAAGAAACATATTTTATACCAATGTAAACTCTCTAAAGCCAAGGAAGCAGGCATAGAATGTCCACCTTTGTTAAAGTATCTACTAAAAGATGAGGGCAACAGGACGGGGTCCAGGTAAATTAGAACGCTGTGTCTCTGCCATCCAGGTTTCATTTCCAAGTGGCTCAGCCCAATGCAGCAGGGCTACAGCTCCCCTCAACAATGTGTAAGGGCTGTAAGCCTATTTCAGGACCTTTCCGAAACCCTCGGAAGAAGACGTTCAACTGCCAGGTCATAGATCAACCTTTCCCTTTTCTTCTGCTCATTTCCTTTTATTTTAATATTCCTTTTAAGGGAACAAGATAGGTCCTGTTTAGTCCCCCCCCCACCCCCCCGAGCTGGGAACCGAACCCAGGGCCTTGCGCTTCCTAGGCAAGCGCTCTACCACTGAGCTAAATCCCCAACCCTAGTCTGAGCTTCTTTAAGAACTTCTGGTGCAAATTCGGGGAAGGGGGAATGGGAGTACGAGTTGGGATTAGAGAGGGCTAAGGCGAATTAAAAAGTATTCTGGGCTGCCAACTGGTAATACCTCAGAAAACAATCAAAAGGTAAAGAGAGCCCAACCATCAGCCTGCTAAATAATTCAATGTGAAGATCCATGTATCCCACGTGGTTTGGTCCTACCAAACACAAGCCACAGCTCTTCAGGTAAGCAAGCACCGACTTTAGGGAAAAACAAACTGGTGACTTATGATCTTTCTTTATGGACAAATCTAGACTGCTCAACAGTGCGGAATGCACGCCTGTAATCTATACTTGTATAAATCTCAACATAAATAATTTATGTACCAGCAAGCACAGCAGTGGCATGACTGTTAGAGGAGTAACTGATTACGCTGACTGGACCTGGGGCCTGCTCCACAGGAGGGAGTTCTGGAAGAGTAAACCTGGTGAAAATCCAGCACGGATGGAGGAAGGGTTCACAGGCTCTATCTAGCTGAGGAGCTGTTGATAACTGATGGTTACCGAGAAAGAGGGAGTCATTTTACTTCTGGGATGTAGGCACTGGTATGTTGCCCATGGTGTGCATATAGGTAACATCAATTGTACTCAGTGTATTACTTTAAAAAAGAAAAGAAGAAAAAAAAAGACATGGGAAATAAGGGTTGGAGAAGGTAGATATGATCAAGATTGTGTGTGTGTGTTTGTGTGTGTGTGTGTAAGTGTAAAATTGTCAAAGGTGGCCCACCCCTTTAATCTCAGCACTTGGAAGGCAAAAGCAGGTAGATCTCCATGAATTTGAGGCTAGCCTAGTCTACATACAGAGTACAAAACAGCCAGGGCTAGAGAGAACTTGTCTCAAAACCAAACCAAACCAACAGCAAAACAACTCCTCCCCCACAAAAAAACAAAAAGATAACACACTGAGATAACCCCCATAGCTTCCAAAAGAACCTGCTGATGATATAACTCAATTGGTAAGATACTTGTCTAGCATGCATAAAACTTCAGGTTTGATGCCCAGCACCACATAAAACTGGATTGGGGGGGGGGGGGGTGGCGGCGGCGGCACATGCCTTCCTTTAATTACAGCACTTGGAGGTGGAGTTAGAGGACCAGAAGTTCAAGGTCATCCTTGACAAGATAGCAAGTTTGAAGCCAGAGTGGGTTAAAGACCCTATCTTACAAAAGAAAAACAGACTTCAAGGTTTTCAATCTGACTGTGGCTTGGGTCAAGTACCATATCATCTCTATCTACCTTCCTGAGAGCTCCCTGATCACAGGATGTTATGGGTGGGACCTTTCAGCAGACGCACAATATTGCAGCCTTGAGTCAAGCAATGTTCTCCCTGTAAATGTCCCTGCCATTTAAAAGGTCAGTTCTGGAATGTGAATAACCAGTGACTGACCATCTGAATTAAAACAACACTTCCATCAATCCTGACAAATTTCTCTGTCAAAATGAAGATAAATTATTTCTCAGTAAAACTCAAGCTTCCAAATAAAGTGCTGCTAAGGCAAAGAGGAGAACCAAAAGGCAGGA